>NC_143023.1:73011088-73315532 GCF_057628025.1 Oncorhynchus mykiss | reverse complement strand
ACCTCCAATTGATTCAAATGATGTCAATTAGCCTATCAGAAGCTTCTAAAGCCATGACATCATTTTGGGGAATTTTCCAAGCTGTTTAAAGGCACAGTCAACTTAGTGTATGTAAACTTCTGACCCACTGGAATTGTGATACAGTGACTTGTAAGTGAAATAATCTGTCTGTAAACACTCGTTGGAAAAATTACTTGTGTCATGCACAAAGTAGATGTCCTAACCGACTTGCCAAAACTATAGTTTGTTAACAAGAAATTTGTGGAGTGGTTGAAAAACAAGTTTTAATGACTCCAACCTAAGTGTATGTAAACGTCCGATATATATATATATATATATATATATATATATAGAGATGAGTGTTACAACATGTCTATGTGGACTGACACATTGAGAAAAATGTATCAAAACTTATCAAAGTGTTATTATATTCCGACTGTAAAGCCATTGAAAATAAAATAAAGTTTCTCTCACCTTCCCATAACTGATGGCAAGTCCTGGTCCAGTGGTATATCTAATGTAAATACCTGGAGAAAGAAATAACAAAAAAATGTACACCTTGAGTCTTAGCTCTAGACACAATAGGATTATAATCAAACAGATGAGATTTGTAGGTCAAAGATTTTAGTTTACCTCTTGTGGGTACTTTTCCGGAAAGCTCACCATTATGTCAACGTCTTTCAAGTCAAAAGGCTGTAAAACAGTATAAGGAGTGAGTCAGCATGTTTTTATGCACAATTTTCCATGTTGTAACATTCCTATGATGTTCATAAAACTATATCATAGTAGAAACAATAAAAGACAATGGCCTTTGAGGCCTTGTATTGTGGATTGGAATAATGCAGACAATGTTTACCCAGTCTGGATCAGTGGGCTGTACTGTGGCTCGGTAGAAGGTGACTTGGCCGTCGCTCCGTTCCTGCACAATAAGCTGTTCTTTAGGAAAACGCTTTATCAGCTGCTTGATCTCAGTGTCCCGTAGCTGTTTGGTGATATTGTCAGTCAGGTCACTCAGTTTGACCACCTGAAGGGCACTGGGAGGGGGGGCATGGGGCACCCTGGGCCTGCCTCCGTCTCCTACAGGCTGGTCGTCAACTAGGGGAAACTGTGGTGGGTGCCAGTAGTGACATCTATCTTCCATGGTGCAGCACCCAGACAGAAAATAGCGACAGGGCCGGCGATTGTTGGCCCTCTCAACTCTGGTTGGAGCAGCCCTTGGTTTGGAGGGCAGCCTGTGGCCTACATCTCCATGGCTGTCAACCACTGGATTCTGCAGTGTGATTCCAGGGTGGCTGTGAGGGCCTGTCCCTCTTTGGTTCTCCTGTTCTGACCTTTGCTTTGTCCAGTTATCTACCTTCCCCTGGGTGAGGGTGGTGTAATCTCCTCTTTGATGGAGGAAGCGGCACTTCCTCCCAAAGTTACAGTGCCGTCCCTGTGAGTAGAAACGACACAGCTGGACTTGAGGGCCACCATGTGCTGGTTGATTCCTGTTCTCTTCCTCATTGTGACACAGAGAGACAGAATCCCCATTGCTCTCTGGTGATACCTATAGAAAATAACTCTTGTTATGACATTCATGAAAACGTGCAGGGAGTTCAAAGTAGGAAACACTGAAATGACCATCACTGAAACAAGAAAATACTAAATGTAGTTTGTCACATCAGATATACAGTGCATTCGGAAAGTATACAGACACCTTGTCTTTTTCCACATTTTGTTATTAGATAATACAGTGATTGACACAATAAGATAAATCCGTCTCTCACTCGTGTATTGACACAAATATCCTGTCATTCATCCTTATGAACTACATACAGTGCATTCAGAAAGTATTCACACCCCTTGACTATTTCCACATTTTGTTATATTACAGCCTTATTCTAAAATAGATTCAATTGGTTGGATGGGAAGCATCACAGCACAGCTATTTTCACGTATCTCCAGAGATGTTCTATCAAGTTCAAGTCCCAAAGCCACTCCTGCTTTGTCTTGGCTGTGTGTTTGGGTTGTTGCCCTGTTGGAAGGTGAACCTTCGCCGTAGTCTGCGGTCCTGAGCAGGTTACCACCATGCTTCACTGTAGGTATGGTATTGGACAGGTGATGAGCGGTTCCTGGTTTCCTCCAGATGTGACACTTAGCATTCAGGCCAAAGAGTTCAATCTTGGTTTCATCAGACCAGATTATCTTGTTTCTCATTGTGTGAGAGTCTTTAGGTGCCTTTTGGCAAACTCCAAGTGGGCTGTCATGTGCCTTTTACTGAGGAGTGGCTTCTGTCTGGCCAGTCTACCATAAAGGACTGATTGGTGGAGTGCTGCTGAGATGCTTGTCCTCCTGGAAGTTTCTCCCATCTCCACAGAGGAACTCTGTCAGAGTGCATCAAATTCTTGGTGACCTCGCTGACCAACAACCTTCCCCCCTGATTGCTCAGTTTGGCCGGGCAGCCAGCTCAAGGAAGAGTCTTGGTGGTTCCAAACTACTTACATTTAAGAGTGATGGAGGCCACTGTGTTCGTGGGGACCTTCAATGTTGCAGAAATGTTTTGGTATCTTGACACAATCCTGTCTCTGAGCTATACGGACAATTCCTTCGACCTCACGGCTTGGTTTTTGCTCCTCATGCACTGCCAACTGTGGGACTTTATAAAGACAGGTGTGTGCCTTTCCAAATCATGTCCAATCAATTGAATTTACCACAAGTGGACTCCAATCAAGTTGTAGAAACAGCAAGGATGATCAATGGAAACAGGACTCACCTGAGTCTCATAGCAAATGGTCTGAATACTTATGTAAATAAGGTATGTTTTCGCTTTGTCATTATGGGGTAGTGTGTAGATTGATGACATTTTTTTTTAGTTAATACATTTTAGAATAAGGCTGTAACGTAACAATATGTGGAAAAGTGAAGGGGTCTGAATACTTCCTGAATGCACTGTATATCAAACTAACCTATTTCACTAGAAATAGCCTCCAGTGTCCATCTTCTGTACTGTAGGCCTACTACTACTAGCTAGCGAAATCATAACACACGTGAAATGGTTTTGACTAGATGGGATGCAGCTAATGTCAGCAGTGACTACTTAGCAGGTTAGGAGAACTGGGGTAAGGTTAAGAAAGGGGTTAGTGTTATCTAAAATGTAAACAGAATCCTCGACGCGACTTTTGACGTCACTTTGACAAATAACTGCATCCCTTCTAGCCATGACCAGCTAAAATATCAAAATATGGCACTTATTTTGAATGAGTTAGCCCAACAACACTATTACAACTTTTAAAAAAGTACAGTACCTCAACGCTGTTTACCGGTGAACGTTCCATGTAGCTATTTGCTATACGTTTGTTTCCGTAAAGCTGATGTTACTTTGTTGCATTCAGTAGATACAGTAGCTGCAGCCAAAGTCCAATGGCTGACGTTGTTTTTCCTTCCTCTGGCATGGGCAGTGAAGACAATTCTTATACTTTATTGCCCCCTTCTGGTATGGAGTGAGATAGACACAGCTCGCACCATAAATTGCTGCATAGAATGTATACAGTCCATCCAATTGTTGACACATTTTCATGTGAATATTCTAGAATCGGCATCTGATAATATGTGCATTTTCCCACCAGTGGCGTGTTTCCACAAAATTGACCCGTTGGGGATAATATCAATGCATAATGACGTAGTGCACACAAAATGTACTTTTCCGCTTAAGTTTTCATGTACAGAATAAACATTAAAAGTTCAATGTGTTTCCATCGCATTTTCAACTCTACCAAGCATCGATCATCATGTTACAAGAATAAAACCCTCGATATTTATTGGAAAGGAGCACCAAGAGAACCTTGCACTTTCACAACCCTGTGAAGTTCATAATAACGTATTTTATATTTAGCCTACTAAACTGTATGGTTCTCCGACTACGACTCCTGAAACATCAAACCAAATTTACTTTGATATGATGGTTATTATATCAATATTTGCTCATAATTAATTTCACCAACACAAAAATATCCCACCATTGTTGAACAAACAAATTATCTGCCGGGAAATTGTACAGACATTTCCTGTTTCCATCACAGCTGTTATGATTTTTTTTATACGGTAGGACTTTACCCATAAAAACTCATACAATACTTTAACAAACATTTAATGAGCAGAACCTGAGGATAATCTCTACCCTGTGATTAATTGAATAACCCAATGTATAATAATAACGCATTTTGTGTGCTAGTGAAAATAATCAAAGGAAAAATGTAATGGAATACTACTGTAGGCCTGCACACATACTAACAATCAAGACATTGGTTGGTCATATACATTACATCCCTGACTGTTGTATAACCTGAGAATGAAAAGAGTTACAATATAAATAATTTAGAACCATGTTAGTGGATACTGGACATTCAGGGAGCAGTCTTTATTGGTCAATGCACCTGGCTTCCACATTCACATTTATTACACGTTAAGTACAAGGGAATGAACACCATTTACATTCTTTATTTTACAAAAGCTGGATTGATCTAGTAGTAGATACATTTTCAGGCCTGGGAATCGACCTGGGAAATGACTCCTCTCTTCAGCCTCTCTGGAATAGTGTCAGGCCCAATCACAGGAACTCTTTGAGGTCTCCTCTTTTCCCCATTGTTTTGAATGTGTCTTCATACTTTCTGTTCTGCCTCCCCATCCTGGCGTGTGACATCATAGGGGACAGATGGCCATGGGTCCAGAGTTCAAGATCCAGCCGAGCCGGCGGCCAACACCTTCCATGCTATTGCATTGTGCTGGCATCAGTCTGCATAACCATATGCTCCTTGTGCTTCCTGCAAGTGTGGCTCAGTGGACATGGAGACCACCGGTGACACTGCCAGACCAAGTCCCAACTCTAGTGGAGCTCATCACTGTGTGACGGGAAACCTTCTTCTCTTTGACTTCCAGTACTTCATCTGGCACCTGCTGCACCACTGGTTGTACATCACTTTCCATGCAATCCACCACAACTACTCAGCTCCCTTTGTTCTGGCTACACAATGCCTGGGAGGGTGGGAGCTGGTCACAGTGTGCTTTTGGACCACCCTGAATCCTGTCATCCTGAGATGCCACCTTCTCACCACATGTGTCTTTATGGTGCTCCATGTCCATGTGTCCGTGGAGGATCACTGCGGTTATGATTTTCCTTGGTCCACATCTCATCTGATACCCTTCAGTATTTATCGAGGGCCCAGCAAGGATGATGCGCACCATCAGAAACTCAACAAGAACGTTGCACCATACTTCAGCCACTGGGATAAAATATTTGGAACACATGCTGATTTTAGTTTCTCTTACTCTTACTCAGAGCCGGTGACGAATACATTCTTATGATGAAATTCTATGAAATTTAATTCAAACTAAATGATTATGAGAAATAGACCTCTTTCAAATGAAATGATATATTTGAGACCTGTAAATGAACTGAGTGAACACTAAGTTATCCTTCTCTACTTTGGGTTGTAGAACTCATTGGAGTGAATTCTGTTGGATGTTATGGTTAAAACTGTTTTATTATGCAATGGAAAAACGTATATAAACTTTTCCATGTTCTTCATAATTAATACATGTATATAACATATATATTTATCCATGTCCCTTTATTCAACCTGCCAGTACACCCAAAGTATAATACGTTTCTCGCACCCCAGATCGGGTCGAGACATAAAAATCAAAAGTACCATCAATTGCAATTCTCGCAACGTGATCTATGTGATTCGCTGTCAGTGCAGCTTATTTTACATAGGAGAGACCTCAAAGGGAGTTACACACTAGAATGGGTGAGCACCAAAGTGCCATTCGATGTGCTGACCCCAACAGCACAGTGACCCTCCATTTCAAATAGCGGGGACACTCACTTTGTGAGTTATTTTAGTTTGGAATTGAACAAGTCAGCAAAAACAAATGCGGTGGTGATGTTGACAAACACGGAAAATCCAGAGAGACGTTCTGGATCCATTCCTTAGAGACTTTAGTCCCCAGAGATCTTAACCTAGGAAAGGACTATAGTATGCTTTTGTGAAGGGCCCCATCTCTTTTTTGGACTTATTTGCACTTAATGTTTACACATGGAGGGAGCGTAGACTTCTGTATCTCATCACTGGGTGGAGACATTGACCATAGTACCCCACACCCTGAGTACCACCCTGTACCACTCCATCTCTCATTAGCACCACCAGCTGAATAGAGTTTCTCCCTAATGGTCTTCCTCATGCCCTATATCAGGAGTGGGCAACTCCAGTCCTCGAGGGCCTGATTGGCGACACACTTTTTCTCCATCCCTAACAAACACAGCTGATTAATCAAATTGCATTCTAAACTGAAGATCATGATTAACTGATTATTGGAGTCAGGTGTGTTAGCTGGAGCTGAGGCAAAACTGTGACACCAATCAGGCCCTTGAGGACTGGAATTGCCCACCCCTGCCCTATATCCATTCCTTTTGTGTTTATTCTGAAGGCCGAAATGTCAAACTTTTAAACTTGCTAACTAAAACCTATAATTGTTTGTGGTGAACCATCTCATAGACTCACTTTGGTTGAGCACCCACTCCTTTCCATTATAGATCAGTCAGTCAATCACAATTTATTAAAGTAAATCTGTAGGAGCAGTCGAAACCGTGCTTCTAGACCTGAATCCTGGCCCCTTGATTTAAATGATTGTCGCTGAGGCCTTATCACTCAGCCAAAGATATTAACATAATATGTTCATCCCAACGCCTGCCATGTTTTTGGATATAGTTATGACGTTATCGCTGCTCGTGCCGCTCCCTGTGCTTCCAGCGCTAGCAAAGATTACGGATATATTGACAAGATACTCGTCTCTCCTCCCAAACAATAGGAGTCGTTGTCCACAAAGAAGCACGGTGGGGTGTCAAGCTTTCGCCTATTCCTCTCTTTGGATTGGTGGATACATATAATTAATTACTTTAAAACATTTCTGAATATTCGATGAGGATTTTTGACATTTGGGTACCGGACTTCTGGTTCTCTCTGAAACATGGATAAATTGTTCTGTCTCTGACAAAGACATTGAAGTAAATTATTATAATTTATTTGTGACTGATTACAAAAAATGGGAGAAGTGGCCATAATGTAAAATCTAATTTCATGGTGTCCCAATCTTTAAATATTTTTGTTCCCAATAAAAGCGATAACCTGGTTGTCGATGTGTCAATAAACCAGAGAATACACATTGTTGTTACTGGGATTTACCGTCCCCCCTGCTACCATGGTGGATGCTATTAATGCAAATCGGAGTGTTTAACACATTTTCTGTACTCGGAGTTGGTCATTTTATGGGATTTGAATCTGGACTGGCTATCCCGGCCTCAGATGAATTTAAAAGTATATGCATTGATTTTAATCAGACTCAATTGATCTCAAAACCCACACGGCTAAATGTGAAAAACCCTGTTGACTCCTGATTTAATTCTTACTAATAACCCCCGTAAATATTTGTATAATGGATCATTTGCATATGATCTCAGTGATCATTGTCCCATAGTATGAATTAGAGATACGAAACAGCAAGTTTTCTCCTCAAGGGTTTTTACATGGCATGTTCTTACTCTGATTTAGCCACTGTCTCCAGTATTCCTGACCCTGAGTTGGCTCTAGAATATGCATCCTCCATATTTATTCCTCTGGCAGATAAACATGCCCCTTTTAAACTATTCAGAGGAAAAGTCAAAGTTAAAATGCCTAGTTAAATAAAAGGTTAAATAATAAAATAAAATAAAAATATATATATTCAGTGTCAAAGATAGTTTTCTGAGCTAAGTGTTAGATCTATCTGAGCTCATTCAGATGAGAAATCAGATCAGGGCCAAAGGAAGGAAAACAGACTCTGTAGTGGACTGGCAGTCTTTCAGACAATAGAGAAACAGATGTACTATCTAGATTAAGAAAGCTAAATCCAGTTACTTTTTAAGCTCCATCTCTGTTGGAAAACAGGGGCCTCCCAAGTGGCACAGCGGTCTAAGGCACTGCATCACAGTGCTAGAGGCATCACTACTATGAAATAACACAGATGGAATCATGTAGTAACCAAAAAAAAGTGTTAAACAAATCAAAATATATTTTAGATTTCAATTTCTTCAAAGTAGCCACCCCCTTTGCCTTGATGACAGCTTTGCACACTCTTGGCATTCTCTCAGCCAGCTTCACCTGGAATGCTGTTCCAACAGTCTTGAAGGAGTTCCAACATATGCTGAGCACTTGTTGGCTGCTTTTCCTTCGCTCTGCGGTCCAACTCATCCAAAACCATCTCAATTGGGTTGAGGTCGAGTGATTGTGGAGGCCAGGTCATCTGATGCAGCAGTCCATCACTCTCTTTCTTGGTAAAATAGCCCTTACACAGCCTGGAGGTGTGTTGGGTCATTGTCCTGTTGAAAAATAAATGATAGTCCCACGAAGCGCAAAGCAGATGGGATTGGCATATCGCTGCAGAATGTTATGGTAGCCATGCTGGTTAAGTGTGCCTTGAATTCTAAATAAATCACAGACAGTGTCACCAGCAAAGCACCCACACCTCCTCCATGCTTAATGGTGGGAACCACACATGTGGAGATCATCCGTTCACTGTCACAATCATTGGAAGCATACTAGGACCAACGTGCAGTATTGGGTTCCACATCTTTTTATTTAAAGTAAGCGAACCACAAAACAATAATGACTAACCGAAACAACAATGGTGTGCTAACATACAACTACACATAAACAATATCCCACCAACACAGGTGGGAAAAATGCTACTTAAATATGATCCCCAATTAGAGACAACGATTATCAGCTGCCTCTAATTGGGAATCATACAAATCACCAACATAGAAATACTAAACTAGAACCCCACATAGAAAATATAAACTAGAATACCCCCCAGTCACGCCCTGACCTACTATACCATAGAGAAACAAAGGCTCTCTATGGTCAGGGCGTGACAGTTCACCTAGCCTGCATCTCACAAAGACACAGCGGTTGGAACCAAAAAGCACACACACAAATCTAAGTAAAGGAATGGAATTAAGTATATATAAATATATGGACGAGCAAAGTCAAAGCAGCATAGATTAAGATACAGTAGAATATAATAGAATAGAATATAGTATGAGATGACTAATGCAAAATATGTAAACATTATTAACGTGACTAGTGTTCCATTTATTAAAGTGGCCAGTGATTTCAACTCTATGTATATAAGCAGAAGCCTCTAATATGCTAGTGATGGCTGTTTAACAGTCTGATGTCCTTGAGATAGAAGCTGTTTTTCAGTCTTTCGGCCCCAGCTTTGATGCACCTGTACTGACCTCGCCTTCTGGATGATAGCAGGGTGAACAGGCAGTGGCTTGGGTTATTGTTGTCTTGATAATATTTTTGGAGGCCTTCCTCTGACGTCGGGTGCTGTAGGTGTCCTGGGGGCAGGTAGTTTGCGCGCCGGTGATGCGTTGGACAGACCGCACTACCCTCTGGAGAGTCCTGCGGTTGCGGGCGGTGCAGTTGCTAACTAGCTAGCCATTTCACATCCGTTACATGACTACCTCATGGAGCTGGTTGAGAGAATGCCAAGAGTGTGCACAGCTGTCATCAAGGCAAAGGGTGGTTCATTTGAAGTATCTGAAATATAAAATATATTCTGATTTGTTTAACACTTTTTGTGTTACTACATGATTCCATATGTGTTATCTCATAGTTTTGATGTCTTCACTATTATTCTACAATGTAAAAAATAGGGAAAATAAAGAAAAACCCTTGAATGAGTAGGTGTGTCCAAACTTTGACTGGTACTGTACAGTGCACACACACACACACACACACACACACACACACACACACACACACACACACACACACACACACACACACACACACACACACACACACATATATGTATATACAGTGGGGAGAACAAGTATTTGATACACTGCCGATTTTGCAGGTTTTCCTACTTACAAAGCATGTAGAGTTCTGTTATTTTTATCATAGGTACACTTCAACTGTGAGAGACGGAAAATCCAGAAAATCACATTGTATGATTTTAAAGTAATTAATTTGCATTTTATTGCATGACATAAGTTTTTGATACATCAGAAAAGCAAAACTTAATATTTGGTACAGAAACCTTTGTTTGCAATTACAGAGATCATACGTTTCCTGTAGTTCTTGACCAGGTTTGCACACACTGCAGCAGGGATTTTGGCCCACTCCACCATACAGACCTTCTCCAGATCCTTCAGGTTTCGGGGCTGTTGCTGGGCAATACGGACTTTCAGCTCCCTCCAAAGATTTTCTATTGGGTTCAGGTCTGGAGACTGGCTAGGCCACTCCAGGACCTTGAGATGCTTCTTACGGAGCCACTCCTTAGTTGCCCTGGCTGTGTGTTTCGGGTCGTTTTCATGCTGGAAGACCCAGCCACGATTATATTTCACGCACCGTTGTATTGTTTCTATACTGGTGTTTTTTTGTGATTTAAATACCTTGTCCACGCATCTCAACTCTCCTGCGCCTGACTCCTTTTCACCAGTTACCCAAAGCCTTGACAGAAACACGCCCCTCAAATGGAGTCAGCAGGAGCAAAAGCCCTTGCAGTAGGGGTCGAGGAGCGAGTCCAGCAGCACGCTACTATGCTCCAGCATCTCGGCAGCACCATGGATCGCGTGCTACAAACCATGGAGTGCTGGGAGAGAAGAGGAGTTCCTCCAGCATCTCCACCAGCACCACCAGTTTCACCTACACTCACCCCTCCTTCACCTGGTCCCAGTGGGATTCGGCTCGCCCCTATGTTGGAACGGCAGCGGGATGTTAGGGGTTCTTGCTCCAGCTAGAGCTCTACCTGGCAACCGTCCACCCGGCTCCCTCGGGCCGTGAGAGCGTGGCCACCCTCGTCTCCTGCCTCTCAGGGAAGGCCCTGGAGTGGGCCAACGCCATATGGGGGAAAGAAGAAGCGGTGTTGGACAACTTCGGGGATTTCACCCGCTGCTTCCGGGCAGTCTTTGAACGTCTCGTCTCGTACACCTGAGGCAGGGGACGAGGAGCGCACAGGAGTTCACGTTGGACTTCCGGAATCTGGCCGCCGGCGCAGGATGGAACGATAGGGCCCTGATCAATCACTACCAGTGCAGTCTGCGCGAGGACGTCTGTCGGGAGTTGGCCTGCAGGAACACCACTCTCACATTCAACCAGCTGGTGGACCTGTCCATCCGGCTGGATGACCTGCTTGCTACCCGCAGACGTCCAGATCGGGGTCTGTTGATTCCGTCCCCCAGCACCACCGCTCCAACGCCCATGGAGTTGGAAGGTGCTGCACTTAGTGCGACCGGAGGAGGGGCCATTCCATACACCATCTGTGGCCGCAGAGGGCGCACTCCCGGTCGGTGCTGGGGAGGTTCCTCTGGGAGTCGCGGCAGCAGGCAGGGCACTCATGTGTCACCCAAGGTGAGTCGGCACCAGGCTCACCCACAGCCCCCTGTTGCTCACATGTTTTTGTTTATTAATTTTGAGTTTTTCCCGCATTCCCAGCATAAGGTGCTCGTAGATTCAGGCGCAGCTGGGAATTTTATTGACAGATCATTTGCCCATAGTTTAGGGATCCCCATTGTTCCTGTGGATATGCCCTTCCCTGTGCACACCCTAGATAGTCGACCATTAGGGTCAGGGCTAATTAGGGAGGCCACCGCTCCACTGGGTATGGTTACGCAGGAGGGTCACAAGGAGAGAATCAGTCTATTCCTTATGGATTCTCCTGCGTTTCCAAAGGTGCTGGGCCTAACCTGGTTGGCCTGTCATGACCCCACTATTTCGTGGCAACAGGGGGTTCTCACGGGCTGGTCACGAAAGTGCTCGGGAGGTGTTTAGGGGTTTCAGTCAGTGCTACTACGGTGGAAAGTCCAGACCAGGTCTCCACCATGCGCATCCCCTCTGAATATACCGATTTGGCTCTCGCCTTCTGTCAATAGAAGGCGACTCAATTACCACCCCATCGACGGGGGGAGTGTGCGATAAATCACCTGGTAGACGCAGCACTTCCCAGGAGTCACGTGTATCCCCTGTTGCAAGAGGAGATGGCGGCTATGGAAACATATGTCTCCGAATCTCTGGGGCAGGGGTACATTCGGCCCTCCACTTCACCTGCCTCCTCAAGTTTATTTTTTGTGAAGAAGAAGGATGAAGGTCTGCGCCCATGTATTGAGTATTGAGACATCAACCAAATCACTGTGAGGTACAGTTACCCGCTGCCTCTCATAGCCAGTGCAATCGAGTTAATGCACGGTGCGTGCTTCTTCACAAATTTGGATCTCAGGAGTGCTTACAACCTGGTGCTTATCCGGGAGGGGACGAGTGGAAGAATGCATTTAGTACTACCTCAGGGCACTATGAGTACCCCGTCATGCCGTATGGGTTGATGAATGGTCTTCCAGGCCTTTGTAGATGAGATTTTCCAGGACCTGCACGGGCAGGGTGTAGTGGTGTATATCGAAGACATTCTGATATACTCCGCTACACGCGCCGAGCATGTGTCCCTGGTGTGCAGGGTGCTTGGTCAACTGTTAGAGCATGACCTGTACGTCAAGGGTGAGAAATGCCTGTTTTTCCAACAGTCTCCTTCCTAGGGTACCACATTTCCACTTCAGGGGTGGAGATGGAGAGTGGCCACATTACGGCCGTGCGTAATTGGCCGACTCCCACCACGGTAAAGGAAGTGCAGCGGTTTCTAGGGTTTTCCAACTACTACCGGAGGTTTATCCAGGTAATGGTTCCCATTACCTCACTGCTGAAGGGGGGACCGGTTCGTTTGCGGTGGTCAGCTGAGGCAGACAGGGCTTTTGGTCAGCTGAGGGCTCTGTTTACCTCGGCTCTCATGCTGGCTCATCCGGATCCCTCTTTAGCATTCATAGTGGAGGTGGACGTGTCCGAAGCTGGGATAGGAGCCGTGCTCTCTCAGTGCTCGGGTACACCACCAAAGCTCCGCCCCTCTGCCTTCTTTTCGAAGAAGCTCAGCCAGGCTGAGCGAAACTATGACGTGGGGGACCGGGAGTTGTTGGCTGTTTGCAAGGCTTTGAAGGCGTGAAGACATTGGCTTGAGCGGGCTAAACACCCTTTTCTCATCTGGACGGACCACCGCAATCTGGAGTACATCCGGGCAGCAAGGAGACTGAACCCTCGCCAGGCAAGGTGGGCCATGTTCTTTACCCGTTTTGTTTTCACCATGTCCTACAGACCGGGTTCCCAGAAGGCAGACGCACTGTCCCGGATGTATAACACAGAGGAGTGGTCAATGGATCCCACTCCCATACTCCCAGACTCTTGCCTGGTGGCACCGGTAGTGTGGGAGCTGGACACGGACATCGAGCGGGCGTTACGTACAGAGCCCACTCCCCCCTCTTCTGGGGTGACGTGAGGACGTGAGGGTTTATGTTTCCTCCTGCTCAGTGTGCGCCCAGTGCAAGGCCCCTAGGCACCTGCCCAGAGGGAAGTTACAACCCTTACCCGTTCCGCAACGGCCGTGGTCGCTCCTGTCGGTGGACTTCCTGACGAATCTACCTCCCTCACAGGGTAACACCACGATCCTGGTCGTTGTGGATCGGTTTTCTAAGTCCTGCCGTCTCCTCCCTTTGCCTGGTCTCCCTACGGCCCTACAGACTGCGGAGGCCTTGTTTACTCATGTCTTCCGGCACTACGGGGTGCCTGAGGATATAGTGTCTGATTGGAGTCCCCAGTTCACGTTGAGGGTCTGGAGGGCGTTCATGGAACGTCTGGGGGTCTCGGTCAGCCTAACCTCAAGTTTTCACCCCGAGAGTAACGGGCAGGTGGAGAGAGTAAACCAGGATGTGGGTAGGTTTCTGCGGTCTTACTGCCAGGACGGGCCGGGGGAGTGGGCGGCGTTCATATCCTGGCCAAAGATGGCCCACTCCTCCACCAACATCTCCCCTTTCCAGTGCGTACTGGGGTACCAGCCGGTTCTGGCGCCGTGGCATCAGAGCCAGATCGAGGCTCATGCGGTGGACGACTGGTTTAGGCGCTCGGAGGAGACATGGGACACCGCTCATGTGCACCTTCAGCGAGCCGTGAGGCGTCAGAAGGCCAGTGCAGACCGCCACCGCAGTGAGGCCCCGGTGTTCGCACCGGAACTGGCTCTTGACCGGTAACCTGCCCCCCTGCCTGCCCTGCTGGATACTGGGTACGTGGTTTGTGAGGCCATTCAAAGTCCAGAGGAAAGTGAACAAGGTTTGTTACAGTTTACAGCTTCCCCCAGATTACCGTATTAACTCCTCGTTCCATGTGTCTCTCCTCAGGCCGGTGGTAGCTGGTCCACTCCAGGAGTCTGAGCTGCGGGAGGTTCCTCCGCCCCCTCTGGACATCGAGGGGGCCCCGGCGTATGCAGTCTGATCCATACTGGACTCGAGGCGTCGGGCGAGTGGCCTTCAGTACCTCGTGGAGTGGGAGGGGTATGGTCCGGAGGAGCGATGCTGGGTGCTGGTGGAGGACGTATTGGACCCTTTGAGGCTGCGGGATTTCCACCGTCTCCATCCGGATCGCCCTCCGGGTCGTCCTCCGGGTCGTCCCAGAGGCCGGTGTCAGCGCACAGTTGGAGCTGCGCGTCAAGGGGGGGGGGGGGGGGGGGGGTACTGTCACGACTGCCGCCGGAGTCGGTCCCTCTCCTTGTTTGAGCGGCATTCGGCGGTGTTTGTTCTATGTTGATGGCTGATTCTGACGGCTGGTATTTTGTGCCGGGTTTTATACCTACGCCCGTTTATTCGTGGTACCGGTATATTTCACACACTGTTGTATTGTTTCTATACCGGTGTTTTTTTGTGATTTAATTACCTTGTCCACACATCTCAACTCTCCTGCGCCTGACTCCTTTTCACCAGTTACCCAAAGCCTTGACAAATAGTTATCTTTTGTTTGTTTTAACTCCCACCCTTCAGCTCCACTCAACCCCTTCCATCTACCGCTTAACACTATCCATATTGGATTTCTATTTGACATATATTTTTCAACTGTGCTGTGATGTTTCAAAAAAGTTCTGAATCTTTCTATTCTCATAGTTTCTACAGATTGTAAATCAAAGATTTACAATCATTATTTTACCTCAGCAGGCTTTTTATTTGAGAGAAACAGTGATTTAATTGACTCTGGTCAGTCAGTCGACTTCTCTTCCTTCTGCCATTCTCTAGCTGACTTGAGTGTTAACCCGTCAACTTCTAGTTGTTTTCATTTCAGCAATTTACTACCTATAATGTGCTAGATGCCTTGTTTCATTTTAAGATACACTTTTTTTTTAATCCACTAGGGCTGATGTGCTTGATCCATTTTTGCTGCAGCTCTCTGCTCCCCTGATTGCTGAATCATTAACCCATATTTTTTACCCTGACGATTATATCTGGAACTATCCCCAAGGTTTGGAAGGCGGCCTATGTACACCCCCTTCACAAAGGTGGTGACCCTTGTGACCTAAATAATTATAGCCCTGTTTCTAAACTTTTTCTCCAAGGTAAAATATTAGAATCCTTGATTAAATCTCAGTTAATATGTTTCTTATCTTTGAAATGTATTCTAAATGTACATCAGTCGAATTTTAGACCAGGTCATAGCACTCTCTGCTGCATCCCTAGTTATAAATTATGTGCTTAACTGTATGGTTAAAAGGCAACATTGTGCTGCCCTCTTTATTGACCTGTCAAAAGGTCAAAGGAGATGATTGTGGACTTCAGGAAACAGCAGAGGGAACACCCCCCTATCCACATCGATGGAACAGTAGTGGAGAGGGTAGCAAGTTTTAAGTTCCTCGGCACACACATCACAGACAAACTGAATTGGTCCACTCACACAGACAGCATCGTGAAGAAGGCACAGCAGCGCCTCTTCAACCTCAGGAGGCTGAAGAAATTTGGTTTGTCACCAAAAGCACTCACAAACTTCTACAGATGCACAATCGAGAGCATCCTGGCGGGCTGTATCACCGCCTGGTACGGCAACTGCTCCGCCCACAACCGTAAGGCTCTCCAGAGGGTAGTGAGGTCTGCACAACGCATCACCGGGGGCAAACTACCTGCCCTCCAGGACACCTACACCACCCGATGTTACAGGAAGGCCATAAAGATCATCAAGGACATCAACCACCCGAGCCACTGCCTGTTCACCCCGCTATCATCCAAAAGGCGAGGTCAGTACAGGTGCATCAAAGCTGGGACCGAGAGACTGAAAAACAGCTTCTATCTCAAGGCCATCAGACTGTTAAACAGCCACCACTAACATTGAGTGGCTGCTGCCAACACACTGACACTGACTCAACTCCAGCCACTTTAATAATGGGAATTGATGGGAAATGATGTAAATATATCACTAGCCACTTTAAACAATGCTACCTTATATAATGTTACTTACCCTACATTATTCATCTCATATGCATACGTATATACTGTACTCTATATCATCGACTGCATCTTTATGTAATACATGTATCACTAGCCACTTTAACTATGCCACTTTGTTTACATACTCACCTCATGTATATACTGTACTCGATACCATCTACTGTATCCTGCCTATGCTGCTCTGTACCATCACTCATTCATATATCCTTATGTACATATTCTTTATCCCCTTACACTGTGTATAAGACAGTAGTTTTGGAATTGTTAGTTAGATTACTTGTTGGTTATTACTGCATTGTCGGAACTAGAAGCACAAGCATTTCGCTACACTCGCATTAACATCTGCTAACCATGTGTATGTGACAAATAAAATTTGATTTGATTTGATTTGAAAAGCTTTTGATGTTGTTGATCACTCACTGCAAATTCCGAGGCTTTCCTATTGGCCTAGACCAGGCTGCATGTAACTGGTTAACCGCTACGGGATCGGTGTGTCCCCCGTGGGACCGTTGAGCTAACATAGGCTATTGTTATTAGCATGAGGTTGTAAGTAACAAGAACATTTCCCATAGACATATCTGATAGACATATATGATATGGGCAGAAAGCTTAAATTATTGTTAATCTAACTGCACTGTCCAATTTACAGTAGCTATTTCAGTAAAATAATTCCATGCTATTGTTTGAGGAAAGTGCATAGTTATGAACTTCAAAATGTATACAATAAACCAAATTGGCCCATTTGGGCAGACTTAATACAACATTTTGAACAGAACTACAATGGTTAATTGGATCAGTCTAAAACTTTGCACATGTACTGCTGCCATCTAGTGGACAAAATCTAAATTGTACAAACCTGGAATAATACATTATGGCCTTTCGCTTGCATTTCAAAGATGATGGAACAACAACAAAAAAAACAGTTTTTTTTCTTTGTATTATCTTTTACCAGATCTAATGTGTTATATCTCCTACATTAATTTAACATTTCCACAAACTTCAATGTGTTTTCTTTCAAATGGTATCAAGAATATGCATATCCTTGCTTCAGGTCCTGAGCTACAGGTAGTTTGATTTGGGTATGTCATTTTAGGCGACAAAAAAAAAAGGGTTAGATCCTTTTAATCCGTGTTATTACACACATCGCAAGGATGACCAGCTCATCGGGTCACATGACATACAGCTGGTTTATGTGATGCTAGGACTCCGGTGTGTGGGAGAGAGAATCCACTCCAGTCAGGCATGAATTGTAAACGCAGGAGGACATAGCCAGTTAGTTCACAAATACGTTTTTACTGTAATAGAGAATCCCTATTTTAAACATGGGTCAGTGTGGTATTACCTCATCAAAGACAGTGCTGGTCTTTCTGAACCTCATTTTTTGGGTAAGTTAAAACGACATCTGTGTCGTTCGAGAATGCGCAAATTTTCATCCACAACATTATACGCAGCAACCTGCTACTTACTACCATTCAATGCAACCTAGGCCATGTGGCTGTTTGTCTATTTTTATCTTCAATATACTGTTTGGGCCTTTGGGTTACTACATAGTGCAATGTTCTTGCAGTCATGTTGCTATCCCTTTTACATGTAACTAACGTTAGCTAGCTGAACATTTCCTTTTGTTCTCTGTCTTTCTTTGTCTGGTTGCTTTGGCTACTGCGGCTAGAATCAGGGAGTTTCATGCTGGGCTTCTGTGCCCCCTTTGTCCCAGCCAATGTATTTGTATCTTTTTAAATGCCCCTTCCCATAAAATGAAACGGTAGCCTAATAGCCATACTGTAAGTGGGTCCTCAACAAAGTGTTTGTTGGCAGCTCTTTTTCTAAACTTCCATATGTTAGGATATAAAGGGAAAGGGGGACACCTAGTCAGTTGTACAACTGAATGCCTTCAACTAAAATTAGGCTTGAGAGATCAATTAACACAATGGTCTTTGCCAGTCAGTAAGAAATCAAATAATTCCAATTTGAAGGATTGAGTTATTATAATGCCAATGGGATGGTTGTAAAGTTGTATGCTTTTGTGTCAGACAAACATGTCTTTTGGCTCATCCTTAGCCCATAGCATGCTCAAGATTGGCCTCTGATTATTTAGACCAAACAACCTCCTTGAGGGACCATCAGGCCACACTGATTTGAACCTTTTTTGTTTTATGTTTTTTTTTGTGTGTGTGATTTAATACTCTCTCCCCCTATAATACAGGCAGCAGCAGGGATTTTGTGCTATGTTGGAGCCTACGTGTTCATCACCTATGATGACTACGACCACTTCTTTGAGGATGTGTACACCCTTATCCCTGCTGTGACCATAATTGCAGTTGGAGGCCTCCTTTTCATCATCGGTCTTATTGGATGCTGTGCCACAATACGAGAAAGCCGCTGTGGCCTTATAACGGTCAGTGCAGGGCTCTACGCTGATGTTTTTTACAGGGAGCAAGTGTGCGCATAAGTTGAAAAATGTAGGCTCACACAACGAAATGTAGGATCACAATGAAAAATATGAGGTAACAACGTTTTCTTTGTAGTAATGGTACAAGTGTGATGGTCATGAATGTGCTCAATGTATTTCCCATGGCACTCTGGCTTCGGTGCAGTGAAATAATCATTGCAAAAAATATTTGGGTGCATATGCAAGTAAAATGGTTGCGCTTTAGAGCCCTGCAGTGAATGTTGCCTTATCCCCTACTACTACAACATTCAAACTGGTCTCAGAACTCCCTCAGTAATCCTGTTGGCCAGAAGACTGGCCAGCAGAGAGCTTTTGTATCATGTTTTTAAAAATATTTGTATTTCATTTTTTATGTTGGATAATCCTTCATTACAGTGTTGATTTAAATGTGTGACTTGTTTCCCATCTTATAGTGGGTTAACTGCCTTGTTCAGGGACAGAATGACATATTTTTACCTTGTCAGCTCGAGGATTCAATCCAGCAACCTTTTGGTTACTTGCCCAATGCTCTAACCACTAGGCTACCTGCTGCACCAAATAAAGATCTTAAAATGTTCCTGTCTGCCTCAGGGACTCTTTTATTTTCAGGAGTTTCTTATGTTTAATTCTTTCTCTTTTCACCACAGTTTGTCATCATTCTCCTGCTGGTGTTTGTGACGGAAGTGGCTGTGGTGGTTCTTGGTTATATTTACAGATCGAAGGTGTGTAAGTCAAGTACATATTGATCAAGGTTACATTTGTGAAAATCAGATTTTGTTCAGGATACCAATTATCTGGATATGTTCCAATGTGAAACTTTTTTTTCGTTTAACAATATTAAAAATGTTCTAGTAGGAAGTGTATCTTATATTTAGTGTTCCCATGAATGGAGAAAGTGTTATCTTAAGTGGTGATTCACTATAGCCTAGTATTCATCAGAAATGCATTAATGAGGTTATGTAGGATTGTCCCGTTAAGCCCAGTAACCTGTTTGTTTACAGGTTGAAGATGAGGTCAATCACTCCATCCAGAAGGTGTACAATGAGTACAATGGCACCAATGCAGATGCCTCAAGCCGTGCCATTGACTACGTGCAAAGACAGGTGATAGAATGTAACTTGGGCAATTCATGTTTTGTGTAACAGTTAAGTTATTTAAAGCTGTATTGAAATTATCTAGTGATAACCATCACCATTTGTCATGCCTGCAGCTCCATTGTTGTGGAATTCACACTTACTCAGACTGGATGAACACACGCTGGTTTAATGAGTTTCAAAACAACAGTGTACCAGTGAGCTGCTGCAAACCTAATGTCAGCAACTGTACAGGCTCTCTAACCCGTCCTGGAGATCTCTATCCAGAGGTAAGAGATTGTCCAAAACATACCTATGCTTTGCTCTAATGCATAACATAAACATTAATTATCTTACACAATGTATTGTTTGTGTGTTTCCAGGGATGTGAAGCCCTTGTTGTGAAGAAACTAAAGGAGATAATGATGTATGTCATCTGGGCTGCACTGACGTTCGCTGCAATTCAGGTACAGAACCAATTCCATCAGCCCTCTTTCGTTCAACTAATGGATGTGTTGTTCCATCATGTGACCCCCCCCCCTGCCCTTCCCTATGGTATGACTCATGAAGTGATTCATTATGGAGGCTGAGTGGGCCTGGGTATGCTGTTATTATGTCAACCCCCAGCCACACTCCACCAGAGCCTCAAGGAACAGGGCCTAGAGGGGACTGTTTTGTGGGGACAGGGAAAATGCATCTAGGAATTTCTGGAAAAGGGGAAATGGCATGGCCACAAGGACATCTCAAACTAGGCTAAATGGAGCCTAAAGGAAACATTGTCCCCTGCCAATTTGCATTGACTTAATATATTAGTTACTTTGATTTGTTATAATGTTCATAATCTGATTCTGGAGGCAGTGGGAAATTGAGTGGATTAAGACGGCATGTCATTTGTTGGATTTACCCCTTTTCATTCTGTTCATTTGACTACAATGAGGGGGCAGCTGCATGACAGAGCTGCTTTTAAAGTGCTGTCATTCATTATTTCAGTAAAAATCTTTCAAATGTATTTTCTGAAGCCCTTTTTACATCAGCAGTTGTCCCAAAGTGCAATACAGATACCCAGCTTAACCCCAGGACAGCAAATGGTTCTAGTCTACATATAAATAGCAGTTTATCAATGTACTGTAGTTGCATCCTTTTATAATGTCACCTCTGCATTTCATCAACATTAGATTGTATATTATTTTATGGGCTAATGAGTGTGTGGATGTGAATTTTCTGGTTTGCAGTAATCCTAGAGGCTTTTCACCCAGAGGCTTCCCTGTTTGCTGCTGATGTAGTAGCTTTGTCCTTGCTCAGCCTTTCCTGGGAGAGTAGTTGGCCTAGTGCCCAGGTCAGAGGCTGACAGGTGACATCCTTAGGAACAGATGGATGGAAGACATGGATGACACTACACTTCAACCCCTGGTGTTTTCCTTTCCTAGGTATTTGGGATGCTGAGTGCCTGTGTGGTGCTGTGCCGTAGGAGCCGTGACCCTGCCTACGAGCTTCTCATGACAGGGGGAACCTACGCATAAGGAACACACACACCTAGGTTCATGGCTTTGTCAGTGGGGGATGGTTCACTGGCTTGCCCAAGCTCAGGTCTCCTCTGCTGTAAATTGAAAAGCTCCTCACATGGTGGCTCATACTCCACAATGGTGATGGGTTAAGTAGTGAATAACCTGTTTATTTACATGCTATGTAAGTTGGTATTTTGTTAGACTTTTTTTCAAAAAGCCACAAGCCAAATTCTTAAATGGTGATTAAACAAGTTTTTTTGGTTATTTGTTGCTCTGTGTTATGTGACAAATGATATTTGTTGCGCTTAAGTTTTACCTGTTGTTTGAGGTACACAAGGATGAGGCCTCTGTGAATGATAAACCTACTGTATGGAATATGTGGACTGAATACTTTACTCATATCAGTTTGCAATATGTGTATGGTTTTGGAATATTTTATAAATATTTGCATTTATCAGGTAGCTGAGTTGAACATTTCCTGTGTGTGAGGTTGCCTTGTGCTACTGCTTTGTTTGGCCCAGACCTCACCCTTCACCAGCACCATTCTGTTTCTGATGAGAAGCAGTTGAACTATAGACGGTATACAAGTCAATGGCACTGCGTCGGCCCACCAGGAATGGGCAGTAACCAAAGTGCAGTCAATTAACTGATTTGCTTTGCAAGAATGTGGGCATTTGATTAATCCACATGCACTGTTACTAAAATGTTCTGTTGTACTTTGTGTGGCGTTGAGCACACTCGTGGTATGTAGGCCTAGTTATAAAATTAGATTTTTAAGAAATGTAGTCATGTAGAGAAAAATAAACCAGAGATGGGGGACTTTAACAAGGAAATAAACTGTATTCCAGCCAGAAGATTTTGTAGTTTCATTTATTTCTATATTTCACAAGAATATGCTCACTTTTCTCTGCACACAACCAAGACTGTAGCCATGGCTCTCTTGTGTGGACATTAGAGCTGTATGGTTTTCTCCAGACAAAGCACCCTGATGTTCATACACTAATTGTCTGAGAGCTGTTGTCATTGGCAGAGCCAGTGAGTCACATCCTAAACCACTTTTGTGGAAATATCTTTCCCAGGGGGAGGGAGAGCTGGCTTTAAGTGATTCATGGTAGCCATGCTTTTGGTTAAGCACAGAGTCCGATGATTGGGTATGTCTTAATCTTTTTATTGGGACAAGCCTTGTCATTAGATTGTTAAATTGGGTATCAGGGTGCCATGTCTGTATTAAAGCTACAAATGTCTAGCTACTTGCAAAGTTTCTCTCTTATGCGTCAGCTAACAGTTACACAGTAATTGTAGATTGGGACTTTGAGTCAGGCTCTTGGTGACCAGATGCCTTTGAACTGCTCCCAAGTGGCACAGTGGTCTAAGGCACTGCATCTCAGTGCAAGAGACTCCACTACAGTCCCTGGTTCAAATCCAGGCTGTATCACATCCAGCCGTGATTGGGAGTTCCTTAGGGTGGTGCACAATTGGTCCCGCGTCGTCCGGGGTAGGCTGCCATTGTAAATAAGTATTTGTTAAATATTTTTTTTAAACTAGTTGGATCAGTCTGCACTGTAATGTGATTTGTCTTGAGTCACAAATGGACAGCTGCTTGTGGGGTTTCCCAATAAGTATTGTATTTACTTGCAATGAAGCCTGTAAAGTTTTAAATCAAAGGAATTTTGTATTTGTATTACTGAAAACAGAGTCAAACAGCCTGGCTGACCTATGCGACGGAAACTGACAACCTCATTTGATAGTCCACTTTATGCAATATAGCTGATAAGAAATACTTTATGTAAACACTTTCAAAGCTAGAGTCCTTCATAAATACATTTACAATTGTCAGTCGAATAGTATTCTTAAGGAAAGAGGGATTAGAAGTATCACCCTAAATTCATCTAAGCCATTGTATTTTCCTGCCAATTCTAGCATGTGGACAGTATCTCCCACTTAATTGCTCAAACACACAAGTAATATTCAATACTAAAGAATATAAATAGCTCTGTGACTACAGTGTGCGAGTGCACTTTACTTTGCAGCTGTCCTCGCTACAGTATGATTCCTAAACAACACAAGGGTCGTTCCTCGAATAGAGTACATTTTGTGTAGTCTAATTTGGTCAACTATTCATTTCACATTCTGCCATAAAACACATGTTCCACTTCACAAATAATAACATATTGTAAGTGCCCATGAAGTGTCATTAAGTAACTGGGTTGAGGTTTTCATCTTAAAGCTGCAATATGTAACTTTTTTAGCGACCTGACCAGATTCGCAAAGAAATGTGAGTTATAGATCTGTCATTCTTTATTGAAAGCAAGTCTAAGAAACAGTAGATATGTTCTATGTGTGCTGTTCTATGCTTCCCAATCTTAAGTTTTGTTTTTGCGTTTATTTACTTTCGTTTTTGTACACCAGCTTCAAACAGCTGAAAATACAAATTTTTGATTATGGAAAATATATTTCATAGCAGTTTAGATGGTACAATGATTATTTTCACTATACTTGCTTGTTTTGTCACAAATACTGAAATTAGGCTAACTGAATTAGAATTTGAGCAACCAGGAATTGGCAGAGACATTTCTGCATAGTGCATCTTTAAATCAGCCATAAATCCCATTGTGACATGTGGAATTGAATCTTGTTGTGTGCAGCAATGAGGGGCAATTGAAGCTTCCAAAACATTTTTAATTATTAAAACATTCCTAATTATTAAAACATTCCTAGCCTATCTAGGGGTAACGGGGTTGACGTGTTATGCTTGACATGCTCAGTTTTTACCAGAAAATGGCAAATAGAAACTGCTCACCTGCTTTTACACTGATTTGACTATTGTAAACTCAGCAAAAAAAGAAACACTCCTTTTTCAGGACCCTGTCTTTCAAAGATAATTAGTAAAAATCCAAATAACTTCACAGATCTTCATTCTAAAGGGTTTAAACACTATTTCCCATGTGTATTCAATGAACCATAAACAATTAATGAACATGCACCTGAGGAACGGTCATTAAGACACTAACAGCTTACAGACGGTAGGCAATCAATTAAGGTCACAGTTATTAAAACTTAGGACACTAAAAGAGGCCTTTCTACTGACTCTGAAAAACAACAAAAGAAAAATGCCCAGGGTCCCTGCTCATCTGTGTGAAAGTGCCTTAGGCATGCTGCAAGGAGGCATGAGGACTGCAGATGTGGCCAGGGCAATAAATTGCATTGTCCGTACTGTGAGACGCCTAAAACAGCGCTACAGGGAGACAGGATGGACAGCTGATCGTCCTCGCAGTGGCAGACCATGTGTAACAACACCTGCACAGGATCGGTACATCCGAACTTCACACCTGTGGGACAGGAACAGGATGGCGGCAACAACTGCCCGAGTTACACCAGGAATGCACATTCCCTCCATCAGTACTCAGACTGTCTGCAATAGGCTGAGAGAGGCTGGACTGAGGGCTTGTAGGTCTGTTGTAAGGCATGTCCTCACCAGACATCACAGGCAACAATGTCGCCTATGGGCACAAACCCATCGTTGCTGGACCAGACAGGACTGGCAAAAAGTGCTCTTCACTGACGAGTCGCGGTTTTGTCTCACCAGGGGTGATGGTCGGATTTGCGTTTATCGTCGAAGGAATGAGCGTTACACCAAGGCCTGTACTCTGGAGCGGGATCGATTTGGAGGTGGAGGGTCCGTCATGGTCTGGGGCGGTGTGTCACAGCATCCTCGGACTGAGCTTGTCATTGCAGGCAATCTCAACATTGTGTGTTACAGGGAAGACATCCTCCTCCCTCATGTGGTACCCTTCCTGCAGGCTCATCCTGACATGACCCCCCAGCATGACAATGCCATCAGCCATATTGCTTGTTCTGTGTGTGATTTCCTGCAAGACAGGAATGTCAGTGTTCTGCCATGGCCAGCGAAGAGCCCGAATCTCAATCGCATTGAGCACGTCTGGGACCTGTTGGATCGGAGGGTGAGGGCTAGGGACCCCCCCCCCCCCCCCCCCACAGAAATATCTGGGAACTTGCAGGTGCCTTGGTGGAAGAATGGGGCAAGAACTGGCAAATCTGGTGCAGTGCATGAGGAGGATATGCACTGCAGTACTTAATGCAGCTGGTGGCCACACCAGATACAGACTGTCACTTTTGATTTTGACCCCCCCTTTGTTCAGGGACACATTATTCAATTGATATTAGTTACATGTCTCACATTCAATTTATGTCTCAGTTGTTGAATCTTGTCATGTTCATACAAATATTTACATGTTAAGTTTGCTGAAAGTAAACGCAGTTGACAGTGATAGGATATTTCTTTTTTTGCTGGGTTTATGTTCAATGTTTCTTTTGAATTAAAAAAAAAAAGCAATAGTTTTATGGTCCATTTTAAAAGAGAGCTCAGTTCATGTAACAGGGTTGACCTTAAAATCAGGGACAAATCACATTAAATAAATAATCATCTTCAGAAATGACTGTCAAAGCAACAAAATAACTAGGTCTTTACAATGATGGTGAAATTGTGGGGTTAAGTGGGTTAAAACCTCATGTAAAGTCCACTTTTTAGGGGACCTGCACGGTTCTGGTACCAGTTTCAAATGTCATTTTAGCTTATAAATGCATGTGGCCACTGTAGATCGAAATAGCTTGCATTGAGCGGTAGCCCTGATTCTCACGGACACAGGAGTATATCTTTAATGTCTGTGTCGAGTAAACTCCAACTGTGGAGTAGGATGTGAAATCTGACACCACTTGAAGCTGGGATGACCCTCCTACCATTTCATTTGATCTTCTGACTGTCCAACTCCAGGCAGAACCCTATGTCACAGCCACTGACTAATGGGGCTTTAAAGACAACTGGGAACTCAAAGAAGAAGAAAAAACGTCAAATCATGACGTCAGTGATCTTCAGGTCGCAAAGTCTGAGCTCTAGAAAGATGCTTGAGTTTCCGACTTGGAATTCCGAGTGTTCAAAACTGTTTTTCCCAGTTGGAGCTTGTTTTTTTTCAGAGTTCCCAGTTGTATTGAACTTACTAAAGTCATATTTCTGAGCAAAAGCACATGCCAGCAATCCTTACATCTGTAGCAAAGGCAGTACAGTAGACAGGCTAAGGCTGCTTCTCCAATAGAAATCCCTGATCACACTTGTAGGTGATGTCATGTTGACGTTGGCTAGCTAAGCTCATGCGTAGAAACATATCATCGGGTCTAACTACACGAACTGCGCATGTGTAGGCCATCAACTCAAATGCACTCCTTCAATATAAAGTATTTTTTGACGAAAATGAAAACGTATCAGTTGGTCACTTTCACGAGGTTCAACTACTTAAGACGTTGGCTCGAATCTAGGTTGTGCCTTTAGATTTTGAGAAAATTAACAACTAAGGAAGAATATTCACTAGTTTTGATGGTTTCACTATTATTCTACAATGTAGAAAATAGTAAAAAATAAAGAAAAACCCTTGAATGAGTACTGTACAGTGGGGCAAAAAAAGTATTTGGTCAGCCTCCAATTGTGCAAGTTCTCCCACTTAAAAAGATGAGAGAGGCCTGTAATTTTCATCATAGGTACAACTATGACAGACAAAATGAGAAAAGAAAATCCAGAAAATCACATTGTAGGATTTTTAATTAATTTATTTGCAAATTATGGTGGAAAATAAGCATTTGGTCACCTACAAACAAGCAAGATTTCTGGCTCTCACAGACCTGTAACTTCTTCTTTAAGAGGCTCCTCTGTCCTCCACTCGTTACCTGTATTAATAACACCTGTTTGAACTTGTTATCAGTATAAAAGACACCTGTCCACAACCTCAAACAGTCACACTCCAAACTCCACTATGGCCAAGACCAAAGAGCTGTCAAAGGACACCAGAAACAAAATTGTAGACCTGCACCAGGCTGGAAAGACTGAATCTGCAATAGGTAAGCAGCTTGGTTTGAAGAAATCAACTGTGGGAGCAATTATTAGGAAATGGAAGACATACAAGACCACTGATGATCTCCCTCGATCTGGGGCTCCACGCAAGATCTCACCCCATGGGGTCAAAATGATCACAAGAACGGTGAGCAAAAATCCCAGAACCACACGGGGGGACCTAGTGAATGACCTGCAAAGAGCTGGGACCAAAGTAACAAAGCCTACCATCAGTAACACACTACGCCGCCAGGGACTCAAATCCTGCAGTGCTAGACGTGTCCCCCTGCTTAAGCCAGTACATGTCCAGGCCCCTCTGAAGTTTGCTAGAGAGCATTTGGATGATCTAGAAGAAGATTGGGAGAATGTCATATGGTCAGATGAAACCAAAATATAACTTTTTGGTAAAAACTCAACTCGTCGTGTTTGGAGGACAAAGAATGCTGAGTTGCATCCAAAGAACACCATACCTACTGTGAAGCATGGGGGTGGAAACATCATGCTTTGCTGCTGTTTTTCTGCAAAGGGACCAGGACTACTGATCCGTGTAAAGGAAAGAATGAATGGGGCCATGTATCGTGAGATTTTGAGTGAAAACCTCCTTCCATCAGCAAGGGCATTGAAGATGAAACGTGGCTGGGTCTTTCAGCATGACAATGATCCCAAACACACCGCCCGGGCAACGAAGGAGTGGCTTCGTAAGAAGCATTTCAAGGTTCTGGAGTGGCCTAGCCAGTCTCCAGATCTTAACCCCGTAGAAAATCTTTGGAGGGAGTTGAAAGTCCGTGTTACCCAGCAACAGCCCCAAAACATCACTGCTCTAGAGGAGATCTGCATGGAGGATTGGGCCAAAATACCAGCAACAGTGTGTGAAAACCTTGTGAAGACTTACAGAAAACGTTTGACCTCTGTCATTGCCAACAAAGGGTATATAACAAAGTATTGAGAGAAACTTTTGTTATTGACCAAATACTTATTTCCCACCATAATTTGCAAATAAATTCATTAAACATTCTACAATGTGATTTTCTGGATTTTATTTCTCATTTTGTCTGTCATAGTTGACAGATGATGAAAATTACAGGCCTCTCTCATCTTTTTAAGTGGGAGAACTTGCACAATCGGTGGCTGACTAAATACTTTTTTGCCCCACCGGGTATATATCTTGTTTTTGAGATATTTATCCGAGTGCCATTAAAAGGGCGACCATCCCTGCTCTAGTGCATTCACAGATTGATTAAAAGTAAACTTTATCAAAGTAATGTAAAATAATGAATATATGTGTAATGTTCACAGTGGTGGGGGCAGACATTTTCATCAAGAAAATAACTTTCAGAAAATATGCATATTTTCTCAAACACTAAACATACCAATATGTATTTTACAGTTATAAGGTGAAATCTTAGTCATTTTATTATTTGATTATACTATATTTAGAAAGCATATAAGTCATTTCAAGATGTATTCATACAGTTTTGTTGAAGAAGAAATATTTCATGTTTTCATATTTTTATCATATTTGTACTGTGTACTTGAGTTTGTGTCCTCAAAACTGACTACACCTTAGCAATTTATAATTATTTCTTTTACCAGAAATGTGCGATTTAAACCTTTTTTGGAGTATGCAGAATTACAAGTTATTGTTAATGTCCCTCTTATGATAAATAATTACTTTTGAGGATTACATAGATTACACTTTATTTATATTTATATAGATTATGTTTAGTTACATTTAACTGGTTCAAATCTTGTCGTGGAAATTACCACCAGGGAGTCATAGTCAAACTCAAATTAATCCTTCTTTATTATTAGCAAGTTGGAGAGGTTCCAACAAACTTTATGCACCATAGTACACATCTGTCAGGAGCTCTGCCGGGGCAGTCCCATTAGTTCTCTTATATACGGCTATACAAAAAAACCTACATAGGCATGGTTCATAGGGTTGGTTCCTGCATGTGACTGGCACCGTCTCCTACCTACATTTATAGAACTTATTCTGGGCGTTCTGACAAAAAGTCTGAAGAGGGGGACCATCTCCCCCTCATATCTCTAACCAGCACCTATAGAAACCAATGATTGTATGAGACAAAATGTACAATTAAAGGCTATCACTTCAGACAAAAAAACATTCTGTATACTCCCTCCTCTTATCACTCTGTGATAATTATTATTACATTTTATTCATTTGGTTATTGCTTAAACTATCAAAATACATCATTATAAGTAAACAAAATTAACGCATAAAAACCACAGACACTTTCAAACCCTTCATTCTGAGTTGTACACTACAACTAGTAACTGATCCTTATTCCATACCCCTTACTTGTAAAACCATTGCAGTAGAATGTTTTAACTTAAGACCTTCATTTCATACAGTTACATATGCTTGATTACACAATTTAATTTATGGATTCTGGATTTTTGACTTTGTCTTCTTCCTTCATGTTCCTAAGAGAGTGACTAGAACTATTGATAAATTATCCAAACCAAATTTAAAATAACAGTCCCTACTGCGTCGCGTTGAGTCTATCACTTGAATTTAAGACCCTCAACTTAGTACACACTGGCAGAATGTACATTTACAGACAGGG
Source organism: Oncorhynchus mykiss (assembly GCF_057628025.1). Classification (NCBI taxonomy): domain Eukaryota; kingdom Metazoa; phylum Chordata; class Actinopteri; order Salmoniformes; family Salmonidae; genus Oncorhynchus; species Oncorhynchus mykiss. The sequence goes on along the minus strand of NC_143023.1, from coordinate 73,285,655 downwards.
AAATAAATATACAGCATGTACTACTAACATTGACATACATTATATTCATCTTATATTTCTAGCATTACATTTTCTCATCACGGCCCCCATTTGTCCCTGTGTTAATGACAAGTCAGTATCTCAATGCATTTTTTGTATAAATTACTATACATTTTGCAGTGTGCAGACCTCCAGAATCAACCTGATACCCCAAATAAAACTTTTTGGACAAGCATAAATCAATTACAGGCACACTTGACCACCCCCATCCTTCCCGACACTCATTCTTCTGGTGTTTCTTCATTTTCTTCTTCAAATAGTGTTCCGGTTTGTCTTCTCAATGGCACATGTTCAAAGTGGATGGCCCTTGATAATGTCCCGATTCCAATATCTGGGAATAATCAGATTTTTCCCAAGCAGACAAATCTCTCACCTTTAGCCGCCACCACTATCCTTTACGGTGCATTAAGTCTTGTCCATTTTCCAACTAGTACACCAGCAGCAGGAGAGAAGTTTGGACGGGATCTCTCCATACACACTCCACGTGGACTCATGCTGCCCTCCTGAGAGAAAAGGCAGTTGATAGCTTCGACTAGATGCTGTGTACAGGTTGCTGGCTCGGACTCAGGTAGAAGTGGTGAAGGACAGGGCCATAGTTAATGCCATTGTCGCCATTAATTCAGCAGGTTAGAGGGGGTGAGGCTCACACTGTTCTCGGTCGAATTAACCCTTCCATGCATCTAGAAACCATCTATGGTCACATTCGCCATAACCCCGAGAGAGGACAAACTATTTACTGTATGACAAATTATTACTACTACCATTATTCTTAATACAAATTTCAAAGACAAAATCTCAAAGGGAATAACAACATACTGTTGAAACCAAATTGGCTTATACTCCCTTATCACATTGGCGACCTCACCGCCAGAGGGGCACTTAATTTAATGTAACAGCCCAGCTAACAAAAAACGTTCCCACAACTTTGGAGAACATTCCCTTAAGAGTCTCAGCAGACCATTAACTAATGTTTTCATAGGAATGTTCCCGTATGTGAACTTACCCAGAATGTGGTTACCATGTTCTCAGAATTTAAGATATGTTCTAGACATGCTTCATGGGAATGTTGTAAGAACATTCAATCAATCAAATGTATTTAGAAAGCCCTTTTTACATCAGCCAATGCCACAAAGTGCTGTACAGAAACCCAGCCTAAAACCCCAAACAGCAAGCAATGCAGATGTAGAAGCACGATGGCTAGTAAAAACTCCCTAGAAAGGCCAGAACCTAGGAAGAAACCTAGAGAGGAACCAGGCTCTGAGGGGTGGCCACTCCTCTTCTGGCTGTGCCAGGTGGAGATTATAACAGAACATGGCCAAGATGTTCATAGATGACCAGCAGAGTCAGATAATAATAATCACAGTGGTTGCCGAGAGTGCAACAGGTCAGCACCTCAGGAGTAAATGTCAGTTGGCTTTTCATAGCCGATCATTCAGAGTTAGAGACAGCAGGTGCAGTAGAGAGAGAGTCCAAAACAGCAGGTCCGGGACAAGGTAGCCCGTGCAGTGAACAGGTCTGGGTCCCATAGCCGCAGGCAGAACAGTTGAAACTGGAGCAGCAGCATGACAGGGTGGACTGGGGACAGCAAGGAGTCATCAGGCCAGGTAGTCCTGAGGCATGGTCCTAGGGCTCAGGCCCTCTGAGAGAAGAGAGAGAGAATTAGAGGGAGCATACTTCAATTCACACAGGACACCGGATAAGACATGAAAAATAATCCAGATATAACAGACTGACCCTAGCCCCCCGACACATTAACTATTGCAGCATAAATACTGGAGGCTGAGACAGGAAGGGTCGGGAGACACTGTGGTCCTGTCCGACGATACCCCTGGACAGGGCCAAACAGGCAGGATATAACCCCACCCACTTTGCCAAGGCACAGCCCCCACACCACTAGAGGGATATCTTCAACCATCAACCTACTGCCCTGAGATAAGGCAGAGTATAGGCCACGAAGACCTTCCCCACGGCACAAACCCGATGGGGGCGCCAACCCGGACAGGAAGATCACGTCAGTGACTCAACCCACTCAAGTGACGCACCCCTCCCAGGGACGGCATGGAAGAGCCCCAGTAAGCCAGTGACTCAGCCCCCGGAATATGTTTAGAGGCAGAGAATCCCAGTGGAGAGAGGGGAACCGGCCAGGCAGAGACAGCAAGGGCGGTTCCTTGCTCCAATACCTTTCCGTTCACCTTCACACCCCTGGGCCAGACTACAATCAATCATAGGACCCACTGAAGAGATACAAAAGGTAGAGACCGAGTCTGCGTCTCTCACATGGGTAGACAGACCATTCCATAAAAATGTAGCTCTGTAGGAGAAAGCCCTGCCTCCAGCAGTTTGCTTAGAAATTCTAGGGACAGTAAGGAGGCCTGCGTCTTGTGACCGTAGCGTACCTGTAGGTATGTATGGCAGGACCAAATCAGAAAGATAGGTAGGAGCAAGCCCATCTTATGCTTTGTAGGTTAGCAGTAAAACCTTAAAATCAGCCCTAGCCTTAACAGGAAGCCAGTGTAGAGAGGCTAGCACTGGAGTAATATGATAAAATATTTGGTTCTAGTCAAGATTCTAGCAGCCGTATTTAGCACTAACTGAAGTTTATTTAGTGCTTTATCTGGGTAGCCATAAAGTAGAGCATTACAGTAGTCTAATCTAGAAGTGACAAAAGCATAGATTAATTCTTCTGCATTTTTGGATGGAAAGTTTCTGATTTTTGCAAAGATGGAAAAAAGCTGTCCTTGAAATATGCTTGATTAGTTCGTCAAAAGAGAGATCAGGCTTCATAGTAATGCCAAGGTTTTATTTGAGGTGACTGTACAACCATCAAGATTAATTGTCAGATCCAACAGAATATCTCTTTGTTTCTTGGGACCTAGAACTAACATCTCTGTTTTGTCAGAGTTTAAAAGTAAACAATTTGCCGCCATCCACTTCTTTATGTCTGAAACACAGGCTTCCAGGGAGGGCAATTTTGGGGCTTCACCATGTTTCATCGAAATGTACAGCTGAGTATCGTCAGCATAGCAGTGAAAGTTAACATTATGTTTCCGAATGACATCACCAAGGGATAAAATATATAGTGAAAACAATAGTGGTCCTAAAACGGAACCTTGAGGAACACCAACATTTACAGTTGATTTCTCAGAAGACAAACCATCCACAGAGACAAACTGATATCTTTCCGACAGATAAGATATAAACCAGGCGAGAACTTGTACATGTAGACCAATTTGGATTTCCAATCTCTCCAAAAGACTGTGGTGATCGATGGTATCAAAAGCAGCACTAAGGTTTAGGAGCACGAGGACAGATGGGGAGCTTTGGTCTGATGCCATTAAAAGGTAATTTACCACCTTCAAGAGTGTGTTTCTTATACATTGTTAGTCTTCAGGAAGGCAGTGAGTTGATACACAAATGTTCTTGCAACATTCCCATGAAACGTGCCTAGAACATTCATATCTTATGTTCTGAGAACATGGCAACCATGTTCTGTGTATGTTTGGTGGGACGTTGATGGAATATTTTCCTAACCCACAGAAAACTGGACACATGAATGTTCTTGCAACGTTCTCATGAAACGTGTCTAGAACATTAACATTGTATATTTTTAGAATGTGGTAACCAGGTTCTGGGTATATTCTGTTTGACTATAAGGAAGGGAATGTTATAACTAACGCCAAAACATGCTAAAAAGGTTCTCTGAAGGTTTATGCCAACATAGATAGAATGTTCCCTTAACTAACGGAAAACTGGACACAAACATCAGGGGAACATTACGGGTAACATTACAAAAACATCCTCTCTCTATAATTGTTTGCTGGGAGGCTTTTAAAGTTCAATATTCTTGCACAATTTCTACAATTTCTATATCATAGGGAAGCAAAATGTACTCTATTTGTGTAACAACTCACAAACTGTTGTGCTTGTAGACTCGAGAGGAAAGTAAAACAGGTAAGTGCACGTCTTTCCATCTTGATAATACATAAGTGAATAATCTCCATCATTAGATAAAACCATGGTCTCAGGTCAGTGACGTCACTCAACAACGCATATAGCCAAGACTGAGCTAACATTATCAGCCCTGTAAGGCTTAGAGAAAATGGTCAAACTAAGACATGTGGGGTGGGGGTATGCTATGTGCCCTATAGCCTTACTACTTGTGCCAAGGATAGTTCATTCTTTGGCCAGATAGGACCCAGGGACCAGTCCTGAAATGCCGTTTCTCTCCACAGTCCACCAGCCATCCATATCTTGTTCAATGACCACAACCGTCTCCCCTGCAAACATGGACAGCTCGTCCTCACCCTAGAAATGGACAAGGCCGGGTTAGGCAAGTTGTGGTTCAAATGTTACATTAACGTGAATCCACTCATTCTTAGTGTTGGCCTATATGTTGAATGCAGGCATATAGAGTGTCAGAGTATTCTGACCTGAGCAGCATAGTCATACAGAGCCTGGTACTCCTCTCTGCTTTCTGAGATGGTTGGCTGCACTTGCTGAAATCCAGGAATGGAGGCGTACACTCCATCTGATGTGTTGGCTAAGGATTACACAGAGGCAAGCAGATTAATCAGTTATTTGGTCAAGCCACTGGCAGTTTGAAACCTCATTACTACCTCTATTAACTGAACTAAAAGAGTAAGCCCATGTGATGTCGTGTCAGACCCTGCTTAATATTGCTGAAACAGATACTTTTATGCGAAGGGACAGTCACCCTTAGCGGCGGTGGCAGAAAGCCGACGTTTCTGTTTTTCAGGGATATGGTATTTTTAACCTAACTTCCGTTTCCCCTGAAAAACAGAAGTGGGAACTCCGCTCAGGCGTCTTTCTAGGCCTGCTACGTTAGGTTAAGGGACAGTTGACCTGCAATCAGATGGATGTTTGTGCCCCCTGGTCGTCAAGTAAATAGATTGAAAACCTGCATGATAAAGTTATGGGCTACTACTGTTTCCAAATTATGAGTGGAACAAGACTTTTCCCTTTTAGATAAACACAATGCATTGTTAAGAGGGAACATAGAAAAAAACATACATCACAATCATCTTCGTCTCTGTTTTTACCTGATAAGTAACAATGTAATGAGAGTGGAAAAACATTATATCCCTGATCCTGTCCACAAAATGGTTTCTATTGACAGTCCTACACACAATGAAAAGTACCACAATTACTGTATTTACACTGAACAAAAATATAAACATAACAACATGCAACAATGTCAAAGATTTTACTGAGTTACAGTTCATATAAGGAAATCAGTCCATTGAAATAGATTCATTAGGCCCTTATGGATTTCACATTACTGGGAATACAGATATGCATCTGTTGGTCACATATGCCTTAAACAAATGGTAAGGGCGTGGATTAGAAAACCAGTCAGTATCTGGTGTGAACACCATTTGCCTCATGCAGCGCAACACTACTCCTTCGCATAGAGTTGATCAGGCTGTTGATTGTGGCCTGGGGCCTTGTCCCACTCCTCTTCAATGGCTGTGCGAAGTTTCTGGATATTGGCGGAATTGAAACACACTGCCATACATGTTGATCCAGAGCATCCCAAACATGCTCAATGGGTGACATGATTGGTGAGTATGCAAGCCATGGAAGAACTGGGATATTTTCAGCTTCCATGAATTGTGTACAGATCTGAAACATGAGGTGATGGCGGCGGATGAATGGCACGACAATATGCCTCAGGATCTTGTCCGGTATATCTCTTGCATTCAAATTTCCATTGATAAAATGCAATTGTGTTCATTGTCCGTAGCTTAAGCCTGCCCATACCATGACCACATGGACACCATAGTGCACTCTGTTCACAACGTTGACATCAGCAAACTGCTCGTCCACACGACGCCATACACGTTGTCTGCCATCTGCCCGGTACAGTTTAAACCGGGATTCATCCGTGAAGAGCACAATTATCCAGCATGCCAGTGGCCATCGAAGGTGAGCATTTGCCCACTGAAGTCGGTTACGATACCGAACTGCAGTTAAGTCAAGGCCCTGGTGAGGACGACGAGCACGCAGATAAGCTTCCCTGAGATGGTTTCTGACAGTTTGTGCAGAAATTCTTTGATTGTGCAAACCCACAGTTTCATCAGCTGTCTGAGTGGCTGGTCTCAGACGATCCCACAGTTGAAGAAGCCAGATGTGTAGGTCCTGGGTTGGCGTGGTTACACATGGTCTGCAGTTGTGATGCCGGTTGGATGCCAAATTCTCCAAAACATCGTTGGAGATGGCTTATGGTAGAGAAATTAACATTAAACTTTCTGGGAACAGCTCTAGTGGACATTCCTGCAGTCAGCATGCCAATTGCACACTCCCTCAAAACTTGAGACATCTATGACATTGTGTTGTGTGACAAAACGGCACAATATGAAGTTACCTTTAATTTTACCCAGCACAAGGTGCACCTGTGTAATGATCATGCTGTTTAATCAGCTTTTTGATATGCCGCACCTGTCAAGTGTATGGATTATCTTGGCAAAGGAGAAATGCTCACTGACAGGGATGTGAACAAATTTGTGCGAAGTAAAGTGAAATAAGCTTTTTGTGCGTATGGAACATTTCTGGGATCTTTTATTTCAGCTCATGAAACATGGGACCAACATTTCACATGTTACATTTATATTTTTGTTCAGTGTTGTTACAGTAATTTTAGCAGCATACATACCAGTAGGTGGTGCTAGTGGCTGTGAACTGTCATTGACGTTTGTTTTAGAGCCAGTCGATGAGTTCCCTTGCAGAAGGTTTGAAAACCTAAAAGTAATTAAACAGAACTTGTTTTGTTTCACATTGTAAAGATGTTGTTTTGCTGGTTACATTATTTCAAATATGCATTCTTGTAGTGCAACAACATAATTTAAAAATAAGTGTCTCTAACCTCTTCATAACTCCTCCTACAAAGCAGGCACTGCCATTGCTGTCTGTCGAGGGCTCTCTCTCATAATAGTTCTCAAACACAATGGGAGCTGGGAAGAAACCACAGGCATTCAGCAAAGCAAACTCACCAAAGGCCTAAGTAAAATGTAAATCACAGAAAGGTGGGTACACTGGAAAGTGCAAACACAGGGGGAACACATTATTTCTCCATGTGGCCACATACAGTGCCTTGCAAAAGTATTCAGACCCCTTGGATTTATTCACATTTGATTGCGTTACAAAGTGGGATTAAAATGGATTTAATTGTACTTTTTTTGTCAACAATCTACACAAAATGGTCTTTTTATATATTTGAAAATAAAAAATGAATGACTAAAATAGCCATTGCATAAGTATTTAGCCCCTTTATTTAGGCAAGCCTAAATGAGTTCAGAATTTCACATTTGGCTCAGCAGATCACAAAATAAGTTACATGGGGATCTATTTTCAGATGGTGTTAAGGCGGCACGAGTGTCAAACGCATGTTAGTTTGCAATTTTGTCATGTAAAAACTAGCACACTGGCATTTTCCAGCTCTAACTCCAGGTTTGGCAATTTACCTGTCTTATATCAACTCGCTTGCACTCAGTTAAGCACAGACAAAATCCTAGAGGAAAACCTGCTTCATACCAGAGACTGGAAGAGGAATTCCCCTTTCAGCAGGCCAATAACCTACAACACAAGGCCAAATCTACACTGGAGTTGCTTACAAAGAAGACAGTGAATGTTCCTGAGTGGCCAATTTATAGTTTTGACTTAAATCTACTTGAAAATATATGGCAAGTTTTGAAAATTGCTCTATAGCCATGATCCCCAACATCTTGACAGAGCTTGAAGAATTTTGAAAAGAATAATGGGCAAATATTGTACAATCCAGGTGTGCAAAACTCTTATAGACTTATCCAACAAGCTTCACAACTGTAATCGATGCCAAAGGTGTATATAACGTGTATTGACTCAGGGAGCTGAATACTTATGCAACAACTATATTTTAGTTATGTTTTCATTATATATACATATATATATAAAAAGTTTTTATTATTCCACTTTATTCTTCTATTCTTCCACATTATAGCGTATTTTGTGTAGATTGTTGACAATTTTATTTTTTTTAAATCAATTTTAATTTCACATTGTAACAAAATAAAATGTGAAGAATCCAAGGTGTCTGAATACACACTCTATTCTCATCAATATTTGAATAAGTTGACATTTAAAAAGTTCAGAGATAATATTGAAATGTTCAGACCTGGAACATATTCATGTACACAAACCAGGAAACTGGACAGGTGGTGTACTGTACTTACCTGGTGGACTTGAGCCAGTGCTTTTCATCTCAACAAAGCAGTCATTGTCTGCCGTGATGTCACACAGTTCTAGAGTTTTCCTCACTTCTTCATAACACTGAAAGTATATTTTGGGCACTGCTTAAACACATTAAATTGGTTTTCTTTGTTAATTACTAATCAGCTCTACAGCCCAGTTATAATCTAGTAGTTATTTAAGCTACTATATGGTACAGTCCATACAAATTCTGTATATTGTCTTACATACTGGATTACAGTACAACATGGTAAGGGAAGACATACTTCACCAACCTCATCATCTTTGACACATTGCATTGAGAATTGGTTAGAGTGGACCCAGATGGCATTCCTCAGGATGTTGATACGATCTCCCTCCTGCTGCTGAAAGACCTGCAAACCAAATTTCCATTGTATGATTCATCTGTATTGGATGGACATCCCCTTTTTACAACAATCTGTGAACCAGCAGCTAGTCTGATAGCAAATATTTACATAATTTAAGAAATGTTTGTCTCATCGTACTGTTCAATCCAACTTGAATTCTTTCCTAGGACTAACATCAGAATATGGCTTAATGTACCTCACAAGTACTCTCGTGTGTAGTTTCCCATTCTTGACGAATCTTGTCTAGCTGATCAATATTTGACATGTATTGTTTTTCTGCAAACATAGAAAAGGTGGTACTCAGATAATACACAGTCCTTTATGTTTCTCTCATCTCACCTTTTATTCATTTTTATATTACAAAACATACACATACAAACGACAGTATACAGAGACACACAAACATCAACGACATCACACCTGCCCAGCCCCACCTGCTCCCTCATGCCCTCCATCTCCAGCGCCCGCATCACTCTCCGCCACATGGCCGAAAACTGCACCATTTTGTTTCTCTCGGTCACCCACACACTTTCAACATTTAGATAATAAAACATTTTGACCTTCCCATTGTGTTGATGGAGGATTGGTTGAATCCAGTTTAAGTATACACGTTTTTTTCAAGATGATTGACAAGAAAAGTATGGTCCAACCCATCGGGTTTCTCACTGCATCCTCATATGCCATGTCTTTAAATATGCAGACAGACAGAATGAAAGTAATTTCACCACATTGTAATATTTCTGACTGCTAACTGTATAACTCCGCCCAAAACCTTTGGACTTCATAGCTTTCTACACCTGCATTGCTAGCTGTTTGGGGTTTAGGCTGGGTTTCTGTACAGCACTTTGAGCTGACGTAAGAAGGGCTTAATAAATACATTTGATTTGATTCCTAGAAGGCAAGGATTTTTGAGTCATTGTTAGTTTTACATTTAAGACATGATTGCCGTTGTGCTATAGAATTTGTGAATTTTGTCTCACGTAATAAATTCTAAACGTTAATTTATACTGGATTAACCCTACATCTTTGTTAACTGTAATTTAATTAGTTATGTGCCAACATTCCCTCCATCTTGTGCCAATACCAGTTATTTTGAAGTCTTGGTTCCAATAGTTAATATTTTTTTCTAAGAGATTGTCAGTTGTACATGTTTCCTTTAATGACTCCTATGCCGGAATAATTTTTGAAGGTTTAGTGGAGGGAACAATATCTATGGCCTTTCGAAATATCATCTGCACATTAGAAGCCAATTCCAAGATTACTTGATGAAATAGGAACTGAAGTCATTGCACAACAGTTAATTTCTGCTAAATCTCAGAAATATGGTGATGAAAGGGAAACACAACCAAGCTGTCAAATCATGCTGTGGCTTCTCAGCAATCTTGATTTCGAGGATCTTTAATTAGCCAAGTCATAGACTGCCTTTATTCGTAGTATTTAGATTTTTTTTAAATAGGAAAAGATAGGAGCTCACTAGCCTAGTATCCCATACCTGCCTCTGCTGCTGCCTCCCTGCACTGCTTAGACTTGTTGTGCACCTGCAAACGAACAGGAATGTTACTGTGACTGGCAGGAAACCATTGCATAAATGTCAGTACTAAAGAGTATGGAAATGATCTTCCAATTACATAATTGGAAATTCTTTAGTACGTCTTTAAAGAGGAAATGATAGAACAGAATTTCTATTTCAACACTCAGTTGAAGAGGAAAGTTGCAGTAATCTTCATGAACAAGGGTTTTTACTTAATGCCCCACACAGCAACAGTGCAGAGGGCGTGTTTCTATTCACTCTATGATGAAAGTCCAACATCCTTTGCAATACACATCCTTTGTAATTATTCAAACAACTCAAAACATGTACAGACTGAACATACAGTAGTTGTCGGTCAATCTTACACAAGTACTCAGAGGGAGTACTAATTTCATACAACTTAATTGTCTATTTCGAAGCCTTGTTCCAATTGTCAGGTAAGTAGATGTGTTGTCCAGTGTGGATGGGAAGAGTAAAATTATTTACCCTCTCAGCCTGCTTGGGTGTGGTGGTAGCTACACTGATCATCCTCTCAGCAACTTGCTCGGCCTCATCCGCTTCTCTGCACCTCTGGTCATAAGTTCTCTTAGACTGGGAGGGAAAGGACACACAGAAAGGGAACCTGTTGTCTGGTTTACAATACTACACAATGTACATACCTCCAATTATTAGATACTGACAGCTATTATTATTATTTGAAACTTTACAGGAAGTTGCTGCAAGATGAGGAACAAAGTACAATTGAGAGCGAGAGATGCATGTGTAAGCAGAGAGACTAAGATAAAACAAACAAAGCAGGATTTGCTAAGCCGAGAGTTACGATGTTTCAGAGGCGCTCCCTCGGCTTGCCACAGAATTTATACATCCAATTCATACATCCACTACATGCCCTATCTGGACACCTGCTCGTCGAACATCTCATTCCATTCTGGGAAGGCTCGCAGTCTGCGTTTCCAATTCATCCCAAATGTGTTTGATGGAGTGGAGGTCAGGGTTCTATGCAAGCCAGTCAAGTTCTTCCACACCGATCTTGACTAACCATTTCTGTATGGCCTTCGCTTGCACAGGGGCATTGTCATGCTGAAACAGTAAAGGGCCTTACCCAAACTGTTGCCACAAAGTGCACAGAATTGTATAGAATGTCATTGTATGCTGTAACATTAAGATTTCCCATCACTGGAACTAAGGGGCCTAGTCCGGACCATGAAAAACAGCCCCAGATCATTATTCCTCCTCGACCTAACTTTATAATTGGCACTATGGTAGTGTTGTCCTGGCATCTGCCAAACCCAGATTAGTCCGTTGGACTGCCAGATGGTGAAGCGTGATTCATCACTCCAGAGAACGAGTTTCCACTGCTCCAGAATCCAATGGCGGCGAGCTTCACACCACTCCAGCCAACACTTGGCATTGCGCATGGTGATCTTAGGCTTGTGTGTGGCTGCTCGGCTATAGAAACCCATTTCATGAAGCTCCCGACGAACAGTTTTTGTGCTGACGTTGCATCCAGGGGCAGTTTGGAACTCGGTAGTGATTGTTGCAATCGAGGACAGGTGATTTTTAAGCAATATGCACTTCAGCACTTGGCGGTCCTGTTCTGTGAGCTTGTGTGGCCTACCACTTTGCGACTGAGTTGTTGTTGCTCCTAGACGTTTCCACTTCACAATAACAGCACTTACAGTTGACTGGGGCAGCTCTAGCAGGGCAGAAATTTGACGAATTGACTTATTGGAAAGGAGGCATCCTATGACGATGCCACGTTGAAAGTCACTGAGTGCTTCAGTAAGCCCATTCTACTGCCAATGTTTGTCTATGTAGCTTGCATGACTGTGTGCTCAATTGTATACACCAGTCAGCAATGGGTGTGGCTGAAATAGTCAAATCCACTAATTTGTCCACATACACTATACAGTTGAAGTTGTAAGTTTACATAAACATAGGCTAGAGTCATTAAAACTAGCTTTTCAACCACTCTATAAATTTCTTGTTAACAAACAACAAACAATTGTTTACAGACAGATTATTTCACTTATAATTCACTGTATCACAATGTCAGTGAGTCAGAAGATTACATACACTAAGTTGACTGTGCCTTTAAACAGCTTGGAAAATTCCAGAAAATGATGTCATGGCTTTAGAAGCTTTGTTACGCTAATTGACATCATTTGAGTCATTTTTGGAGAAATGTCCCATGGTCTGATGAAACAAAAATAGATCTGTTTGGCCATAATGACCATCCTTATGTTTGGAGAAAAAAGGGGAAGGCTTGCAAGCCAAAGAACACCATCCCAACCATGAAGCACGGGGGTGGCAGCATCATGTTGTGGGGGTGCTTTGCTGCAGGAGGGACTGGTGCACTTCACAAAATAGATGGCATCATGAGGTAGGAAAATTATGTGGATATATTGAAGCAACATCTCAAGTTAAAGCTTGGTCGCAAACGGGTCTTCTAAATAGACAATGACCCTAAGCATACTTCCAAAGTTGTGGCAAAATGGCTTAAGGACAACAAAACAAAGCCCTGACCTCAATACATAGAAGATTTGCGGGAAGAACTGAGAAAACGTGTGCGAGCAAGGAGGCCTTCAAACCTGACTCAGTTACACCAGCTCTGTCAGGAGGAATGGGCCAAAATTCACCCAACTATTGTGTTACGCTTGTAGAAGGCTACCTGAAACGTTTGACCCATGTTAAACAATTTAAAGGCAATGCTACCAAATACTAATTGAGTGCATGTAAACTTCTGACCCACTGGGAATGTGATGAAAGAAATAAAAGCTGAAATAAATCATTCTCTCTACTATTATTCTGACATTTCACATTCTTAAAATAAAGTGGTGATCCTAACTGACCTATTTTTACTAGGTTTGAATGTCAGGAATTGTGAAAAACTGAGTTTAAATGTATTTGGCTAAGGTGTATGTGAACTTTCGACTTCAACTGTATATACAAAAGTATCTCCAGTACATATTGTGCACTCACATTTACACTGAAGCGTGTTATACCTCTACACTCTTTCCACAGCTCGTCTTTCTCTTCCACCCTCTCTCACCATGCTTATGACTTTGATGGCCCTCCTTGTTTCCATTTTTATCTGTATGCGCTTGGTGGTATGCCTTATATGTTTTGTGTATATAAGCAATTTACCAAAACCTTAAGGTTTTCTTGAACCATACTAACCAAAGGTTCTTTGTAAGTAAGGCAAAAATAACCCTGACACATTGAGCCCTACCTACCACAGACAAACATAACTATAAGGTTCAGGGTTTGACGTCACACAAATAAGCATACAGATAAAGAAATGAAGATGGTTTTTGGTAGGAACTGTGCTCACCTCCATTGTTTTCTTGTATAAAGACACCTTTATCTTCTGAACCTTGTCCATGATGCCTTCAAACTGAGACAGAGGAAAGTATACTGTGACTGATGCACAAATTGCTGATCAATTACAGATGAATAGTGGATGTCTGTCCTTTATCATGGAAAACAGCAAATGGTTATGAACATTTGATATCAAAGTATATGCATTAATTGTACAACATATCTAGATATTCACCACTATGAGCTAACAATAGATTGGCTTTAGACATGCAAAGTTCCAAGAATATGACCTGAGATACTAACTTACAGAAATCTATGTACTGTATCGCACTACAGTGTTTAGGTGGGGAGATTTACATTAGGTGGGACAACTCAAACCGTCCAGTGATCCTGGACACATTATAGGGTGATTATAGTAGCCACATTACTTCACTGTCTGTCAGATAGAAGTAAAAACTCCTGTGCAATTTCCTCATGTGGGTGAATACTATAAAGGTCAAACCAAAACCTTTTTTCTCTGCTCTTTCTGTCGCTCCCTGAACTGTTCCATCCTCTTGACCTCTTCCTTTAACACCCCAGACAGTTGTATGTGTAGGTTCCCAATGTTCTCAATTTCTACAAAACATGAGATTTGACAACATTACAAATCTGGGATGAAGTAGAGTGCCGCTGACAGATGTTGCAACTGCATAGCTAACAGGTGGACAAGTAAAGTTGTGTTCTACTTACGGACTTTGAGTTGGTCAAGGGATGCTTTCAAAGTGCTGTGAAAAGAAGATAACTGTGAGAATGTGCAGATAGATTAATTTCACACACACACCTCTCTCTCTTTCCACCAAAAAGTAAGGCATTTGGTTTCCATGAATCCTGAGAGCAGAGCCACTCACTTGATCTCACAGAGTCCCCCTGCCTTGCGTGCAATCATCACCAACTCTTTGCCATATCTCTCTTCAGCAGATGCCCTACCCAATGGAAACACAATATTTCTTAATTTATAATTGTGGCGTAATATAATTTCATACACAATGTAGGAAACGCTTTGCTGACAACAATTACCTCATCTTCAAGAGCTCCTCCATATCTTTGCACATCCGTCGACCCTCACAGAGTCTCTGGATGAGAGCCTCATATCCCACATTACTGATGAAATCCACTCCCTACAACCATACATAATCATACCATTCATTATCTTAGCAACCTCAAATAAACAAATATGTTTTAATATAAAGGTCCAAAGAAAGTCATTTTCAAAAAATAGATGCAACAAAGCAGCTATTAATCTTTCAGCCACAGCCTTTATTGACACTTATCCAGCTTTGTGGTGTTTGGCAAAAGAAAATGATTTCATGGATGCTGTGTACATAATAGTACTGAATGCCAGTGCAGGTGAAAGTCATAAACATGTTATATGATACATCACTTTCAGAGGGATGTTGCTGGGCCCACACTGTATCACTCATACCTTACAGTACATACCACCCAGTTACCACAGGAAAACAACCATAAACAGTAGTTGGTCATCACGTACTTAGCAGTATCAGAAATGATTCCACTGTCAACCACCTTATGTATCAACAGCAAACAATTGAATGTGTTCTGTTAGCTGAACTTTGGCTTATGCATGATTGTGTACTATGTGAAGTCCAAAATAAATAAATAGATATAGAATACAGAATGCCAAATACTGGTATTTGTATTACACAATATCAAACATAATTCAATGCCAAAAATATTGAATACAAAGTAATAAGAAAACATGTACAATAAGTGAATGAATTTCATGTGTTCATTTTCATTTGCAAAGGTTAGAAGGGGATTATGGTACTGAGCCTGTAATGCAAATCAACCCAGAAGTTGTCTGTGGCTTTGTAGTTCTGACAATGCATCACAGTCAGAAGATAGAAAACAGAAAGAGTGGGGAGCCTGGCCTGTTCACGGTTGGGTTCGTTTCAAAGGAAGCTCAGCAGGAAAGGCTTATCACACTTACCGACCCGCTGAAAAGAGCAATCCAGCTAAGAGAATGAGCTACAACATTTGTCAGCGACTATTTTACAAAAATGGGGCCTAGTTATTTAGATAAATTACATAATACACCAGTACATTTATTATTCCACACACTGAAGAGCAAGTTTCCACAAAAATAATTACTAATACATTTCTTAAACATAGCATCTGAAAAAAAGTTTTAGTCAAGAAATTGGCTGAGGCCATAAAACAAACACATTTGTAAACTACAATCTGAGAGCCAATGAGAAATACTATGGTTAATTTAGTAAAGTACTGCCTCTGAAGCGGGTATAATGTCTTAGGTGTTATGTCATCACAAAAACATAACGGCAGGTAGCCTAGTGGTTAAGAGCGTTGGGCCAGTAACCGAAAGATTGCTGATTTAGATCCCTGAGCTGACAAGGTAAAAAATCTGTTGATGTGCCTTTGAGAAAGGTAGTTAACACACTGTTCCCTGGGAGGTCGTCATTGTAAATAAGAATTTGTTCTTAACTGACCTGCCTAGTTAAAGATTACATTTAAAAAATAATAACAAAAAAATTGCCTCTGTGCAGTGCATTTCTAAAAATAACCTTAACCTATCTCAATCATAGAGATCATATGGATTGAGCATCAAAGTAGTTAGTCAGTATGTTAAAGTAACTCACCCAAAATACATCTTTGAATTGTAAAGTCATCTCAGCAATAGACCAAATATAATATACTCTGCGAGTGAATTCAGTAAAGAAAGCACTGATGGTTGTCAAAGCCAGTGAAGATGTACACACAGGAAACCCCCAGCTGGAACACAGGGCTTGGTTCACTAGTTTGACTCAAATGAGGAAGTGTTTTGGTGTGGTGTCAGCTACCACATACAGCCTGCATCTAAGCTAACATTTAAGTTGGTTGTTATTTGATAGATACTGTAAGTACATGCTTTTGGACATCTTTCTAAATATGTTTTCTATAAATGATCATTCCAGCAACCCTTCCTGCTCTAAAGTACATAAACAGACATTATAAAGCAGGAAAGCGAACTCAGAATTTACAAACCATTCTGTCTATCATAGTATGTTGAGAAAAACAAACAGCATTCCTCTGTGCTTACCATTAGTTCGAACATCTCCAATAAATTCACTTAGACTGGAGCTCATCTTTAGCTGTATCATATTCACTCAACACATTTTCATGGGCAAAAACCTAAAAGAAAAATGAACAGGAAAATATTAACCGCATCAAACGTTTCATTCTGCATCCTTGCTCATCTAAATACACACGTAAACAGCTTGTTCTGTGTAGAAATGTCTCACAGTCATGTGATCCACTTCAGATGGGTGTGTAAATGTGAGAAACTTGGTTAGGTTAAGGCCTGGTGTGCCATCCACCTCAGCAAAGTCAAAATGCTGATTTTATTTTAATGTGGAGCTAAAAAGGAAAATATTGATAAGTACTGTGAGGTGTAGAGCAGGTGCAATCCATATGTTGTCAACAATAAAATACAGGCTAACTGGTAAACTAAGGTGATCATACAAGTCTGAGAACTCTTCCCCTGGATCCTCCAGAACAGCATTCTCATCAATATTACTGACTCATTCAAGGAGTATTCTTCCCAGGACACAACAACGATGTTGGTGTCAAATTCAGGGAAGTGCACATCTGCATCATCCAATGCGTATTTCTTGTTATCATATTGAACCAATAGCGTGATCTCCTCTGTAGGGACAATCCATTACACATACAGTATCCCTACATTATATCAACTGAGTGAGTTTCTTTGAACAATGACCTTGAAATAAAAAATGAATCGCACAAACGAAATCTCGTAAAACAATATATATATATATATACAGTGCCTTGCGAAAGTATTCGGCCCCCTTGAACTTTGCGACCTTTTGCCACATTTCAGGCTTCAAACATAAAGATATAAGACTGTATTTTTTTGTGAAGAATCAACAACAAGTGGGACACAGTCATGAAGTGGAACGACATTTATTGGATATTTCAAACTTTTTTAACAAATCAAAAACTGAAAAATTGGGCGTGCAAAATTATTCAGCCCCTTTACTTTCAGTGCAGCAAACTCTCTCCAGAAGTTCAGTGAGGATCTCTGAATGATCCAATGTTGACCTAAATGACTAATGATGATAAATACAATCCACCTGTGTGTAATCAAGTCTCCGTATAAATGCACCTGCACTGTGATAGTCTCAGAGGTTCGTTAAAAGCGCAGAGAGCATCATGAAGAACAAGGAACACACCAGGCAGGTCCGAGATACTGTTGTGAAGAAGTTTAAAGCCGGATTTGGATACAAAAAGATTTCCCAAGCTTTAAACATCCCAAGGAGCACTGTGCAAGCGATAATATTGAAATGGAAGGAGTATCAGACCACTGCAAATATACCAAGACCTGGCCGTCCGTCTAAACTTTCAGCTCATACAAGGAGAAGACTGATCAGAGATGCAGCCAAGAGGCCCATGATCACTCTGGATGAACTGCAGAGATCTACAGCTGAGGTGGGAGACTCTGTCCATAGGACAACAATCAGTCGTATATTGCACAAATCTGGCCTTTATGGAAGAGTGGCAAGAAGAAAGCCATTTCTTAAAGATATCCATAAAAAGTGTTGTTTAAAGTTTGCCACAAGCCACCTGGGAGACACACCAAACATGTGGAAGAAGGTGCTCTGGTCAGATGAAACCAAAATTGAACTTTTTGGCAACAATGCAAAATGTTATGTTTGGCGTAAAAGCAACACAGCTGAACACACCATCCCCACTGTCAAACATGGTGGTGGCAGCATCATGGTTTGGGCCTGCTTTTCTTCAGCAGGGACAGGGAAGATGGTTAAAATGGATGGGAAGATGGATGGAGCCAAATACAGGACCATTCTGGAAGAAAACCTGATGGAGTCTGCAAAAGACCTGAGACTGGGACGGAGATTTGTCTTCCAACAAGACAATGATCCAAAACATAAAGCAAAATCTACAATGGAGTGGTTCAAAAATAAACATATCCAGGTGTTAGAATGGCCAAGTCAAAGTACAGACCTGAACCCAATCGAGAATCTGTGGAAAGAACTGAAAACTGCTGTTCACAAATGCTCTCCATCCAACCTCACTGAGCTCGAGCTGTTTTGCAAGGAGGAATGGGAAAAAATTTCAGTCTCTCGATGTGCAAAACTGATAGAGACATACCCCAAGCAACTTACAGCTGTAATCGCAGCAAAAGGTGGCGCTACAAAGTATTAACTTAAGGGGGCTGAATAATTTTGCACGCCCAATTTTTCAGTTTTTGATTTGTTAAAAAAGTTTGAAATATCCAATAAATGTCGTTCCACTTCATGATTGTGTCCCACTTGTTGTTGATTCTTCACAAAAAAATACAGTTTTATATCTTTATGTTTGAAGCCTGAAATGTGGCAAAAGGTCGCAAAGTTCAAGGGGGCCGAATACTTTCGCAAGGCACTGTATATATATATATATGTACACACACCACTGTTCAAAAGTTTGGGGTCATTTAGAAATGTCCTTGTTTTTGAAAGAAAAGCACATTTTTTGTCCATTATTTTTTTTCTCTCAAATTGATCAGAAATACAGTGTACACATTGTTAATGTTGTAAATGACTATTGTCGCTGGAAAAGGCAGATTGTTTATGGAATACCTACATATGCGTACAGAGGCCCATTATCAGCAACCATCACTCTTGTGTTCCAATGGCACGTTGTGTTAGCTAATCTAAGATTATAATTTTAAAAGGCTAATGAACATTAAAAAAACCTTTTGCAATTACGTTAGCACAGCTGAAAACTGTTGTCCTGATTAAAGAAGCAATAAAACTGTCCTTCATTAGACTAGTTGAGTATCTGGAGGATCAGCATTTGTGGGTTCGATTACAGGCTCAAAATGGGAAGAAACAAATAACTTTCTTCTGAAACTCGTCAGTTTATTCTTGTTCTGAGAAATTAAGGCTATTCCATGCGAGAAATTGCCAAGAAACTGAAGATCTCGTACAATGCTGTGTACTACTCCCGTCACAGAACAGCACAAACTGTCTCTAACCAGAATAGAAAGAGGAGTGGGAGGCCTCGGTGCACAACTGAGCAAGAGGACAAGTACATTAGAGTGTCCAGTTTGAGAAACAGACGCCTCACAAGTTCTCAAATGACAGCTTCATTAAATTGTACTCGCAAAACGTCAACAGTGAAGAGGCGACTCCAGGATGCTGGCCTTCTAGGCAGTTCCTCTGTCCAGTGTCTGTGTTATTTTTCCTTTTATTTTTTAATGTTCAGTCTGAGATATGGCTTTTTCTTTGCAACTCTGCCTAGAAGGCCAGCATCCCGGAATAAGAACATGAATAAACTGACGAGTTTCAGGTGAAAGTACTTTGTTTCTGGCCATTTTGAGCCTGTAATCGAACCCACAAATGCTGATGCTCCAGATACTCAACTAGTCTAAAGGACAGTTGTATTGCTTCTTTAATCAGGAAAACAGTTTCCAGCTGTGCTAACATAATTGCAAATGGGGTTTCTAATGATCAATTAGCCTTTTAAAATGATAAACTTGGATTAGCTAACACAATGTGCCATTGGAACACAAGAGTGATGGTTGCTGATAATGGGACTATGTATGCCTATGTAGATATTCCATTAAAAATCTGCCATGTCCAGCTACAATAGTCATTTACAACACTAAATGTGTACACTGTATTTCTGATCAATTTGATGTTATTTTAATGGGCAATACATTCTCTTTTCTTCCTTGTTTACCTGAGTTTAAATGTTTGTCAGAATCTGTATCAATCTTCTTCACGATGTCCATCATTTTTTTCCTTTGCTCAGCTGGACAATTTAAAAAAAAAAAAATCTTTGTCCTAAAACCCAAGTTCTAGAAATGGAGAGATAGTGAATATGACTGAGAGGGGAAAACATTATTCAGATGATTATTCAAAAATGTAAACCTCAGTACCCAGCAGAACAGTGGTTTTCAACCAGGGGTACTGGGACCCCTGGGGGTATTTGTCCAATCCACAGGAGGTACTTCAGAAAACTCACGAGACCATAGGGTTACTGGTAAAATGCACATGAGGGGGTACTTTAGGGGTACTCTAGGCAGAGTAAAATTCAGTTGGTGGTACAGTAACCGAAAAAGTTTGGGTACCACTGCATGTCATGCTCAGTGCTGGTGGACACAATGTTCTTCATGATTGTGGGAGCTCTTTCCAAAGGCACAGTGCATCACAAGCAATACAATGGTTAAAACTGCATATTTCATCTATGAAGAAGGAAAAATGCACAATGTTACAGTAATGTTTGCATCTTTTGTAAGCTTAAAGAAGTATACAGCTTTAGAATGATTATATACTGTAATATGTTGTCTGATTCCATACTACTATGAAAAACTGAAGACTAGCGCCACCTGGTGGTGGACATTGACGAGAGTGAGTTGGGAGTAGGGGCAAAAACAATGCATACAGTAGATACTGTAGTAGCTATATCAAACACAGGAGGCTAGTGGCACCTTAATTGGTGAGGACAGGCTCGTGGTAAATGTCTGGAGCGGAATGATATCAAATATATCAAACACATGAGCTGTGTTCGAACACACATACGAACATACTTTATACTACATACTTAATGAGCAAACTACATACTAAACTCAGCAAAAAAAGAAAGCTGAACATAAACTGAACAAGTTCCACAGACATGTGACTAACAGAAATTGAATAATGTGTCCCTGAACAAAACCGCGACTCGTCAATCGTCAGTCAGAACAAAACCGCGACTCCGACCATCACTCCTGGTGAGACAAAACCGCGACTCGTCAGTGAAGAGCACTTTTACCAGTCCAGCGACGATAGGTTTGTGCCCATAGGCGACATTGTTGCCGGTGATGTCTGGTGAGGACCTGCCTTACAACAGGCCCACAAGCCCTCAGTCCAGCCTCTCAGCCTATTGTGAACAGTCTGAGAACTGATGGAGGGATTGTGCGTTCCTGGTGTAACTAGGGCAGTTGTTGTTGCCATCCTGTACCTGTCCCGCAGGTGTGATGTTCAGATGTACCGATCCTGTGCAGGTGTTGTTACACATGGTCTGCCACTGCGAGTACGATCAGCTGACCGTCCTGTCTCCCTGTAGCGCTGTCTTAGGCGTCTCACAGTACGGACATTGCAATTCATTGCGCTGGCCACATCTGCAGTCCTCATGCCTCCTTGCGGCATGCTTAAAGCATGTTCACGTACATGAGCAGGGACCCTGGGCATCTTTCTGAAGGTGTTTTTCAGAGTCAGTAGAAAGGCCTCTTTAGTGTCCTAAGCTTTCATAACTGTGACCTTAATTGCCTTGCGTGTAAGCTGTTAGTGTCTATGTTCATTAATTGTTTATGGTTCTTTGAACAAGCATGGAAACAGTGTTTAACCCCTTTACAATGAAGATCTGTGAAGTTATTTGGATTTTTACAAATTATATTTGAAAGACAGGGTCCTGAAAAGGGACGTTTCTTTATTTGCTGAGTCTATATGGTAATTTTAGTATACTCCAAGCGCAGTGTCCTTTCAGTTGAGTGTACTAGCATTCTTCTGTCTACCGGAAGTTGATGCTGTTGCTATGCAACTTCTTGCTAGCTCGTGGTAATGTCTGGAGCGGAATGGTATCAAATACATGAGCTGTGTCCGAATACCTATACTAACATACTTTATACTACATAATTAATGAGTATATTATACATACTATTAGGTAATTTTAGTATAGTGCAAACAAACATTATCCTTTCAGTTGAGTGTACTAGCGCTTCTTCTGTCTTCTAGAAGTTGATGCTGTTGCTTTGCAACTTCTTGCTAGCATAGTTAACAAATTACTAGCTAGACATCTTACGACTTCATTAGCAATGTACATTGACAACGCACAATGACTATACCACTTAGCTAAGCATGACGTGAATAATAAAGTCAATAAACGGTGGGTAGTTAGTTTGATAGCATATAGTTAATATACTGACAAGTTCGATGTATTAGTAGCCAACTAACGTTAAAGCTAGCTAACATACTGGTACAGACAAGCAACTGTAACGGATGTGAAATGGCTAGCTAGTTATAAAGTTATACTGTTACACAACTACTGTAATGATATGCTATGTGGTTAGTGTAGCAAACAAAGTCAGCCAACATTTCAAAAGTCATTACTTTATACCTTTGGATAGCATTTTCTTAACATTTGTCATAATTAGTTAAAGCAATGAATTTGTATCCCCTCTCTTTCGGACTTCAGCTGCATATTTCCCTCCATTTTCTTCAAATCTGAAAAAGTTGTGAAGCCACGCCCATTTTCGGAAGAATTGCATTATGGGCACTAAAAGCACGGAACTCTTCCACCTTTATTTAACTAGGCAAGTCAGTTTAGAATACATTTTACAATGACAGGCCTACCACGGCTGAACTCTCCCCTAACCCGGACGACGATGGGCCAATTGTGCGCCACCTTTTGGGACTCCCGATCACAGCTGGTTGTGCGATACTGTGCCTTAGACCGCTGTGCCACTCGTATCTACTGCTTGTATAGTTCGTATTTTGGCGAATGTAGTAAGAATCCGGGAACTTTGGGCATACTAACTATATCCATACCATGACCAATAAGCATACTACATACTCAATTTATGTCACAAGTAGTAAGGTTAGTGCAGTTAGTATGAATATTTGAATACAGCTATGGTTTCCATGTGGTTGATGCCATTCCATTTGCTCCAGCCATTTATGAGCCATCCTCCCCTCAGCAGCCTCCACTGATACCAAAGTTTGGCTGACAGTCATTGAGCCAAAAAACGATGTGCCTACTCTTAATACTAGGATATTGCTTGGCTAGGATGAAAAGGCTCTGAATTTCCATGAAATACGTAATTTGGTGACAATTCTGAAGTCAGACGCGTTAGCTACAGGCGACCGCCTGGCAATCTGTAGGAATAATTATCGTAAACAAACTTTTGCGTGCTTTTGTTCGAACAGTTTGGGTAAATATTTGGGCAATAATGATGAGGATGACAAGACGAGAACATCGACCTGACAATTTTGTTTGTTTTTATCCCGCCCATTTACTTGGTTGCCATGGTTGAAGGTTAACTCCTACCGGGGTAGCCCGAATAATGAGCTTTGTGATTGGTTTGTATTTCTTCAGTTACCACCAAACCAATTAATGATTGGATATCCTATGTGTCTGTCATAAATGTGATCATACTCCTGTAAAATGCTAGGTTGCTTTTAGCTGTCAGTGGTGTTTTATGTCGTTTCCATCAACGCCGAAAACGCGACAAGTGAGATAATTTTCAAATAAAATAAATTTTACCCCAAGAATTGAATTACATTTACGTCAATGTCAAAAGACAGTCGCCACGATGGACGACGGCGTGGCGCTGGTCAACACCGACTCGGCCCTAGAATTGGACAAGGGCAAGGCGGAGACGGGAGGGAGAGGTCTGGCAGCAACAGCTCTGGATCCTCGCATGGAGGAGGGAAAAGCAGGAATACTCCCATAACCGTTGCCTCGAAGGTAGCTAGCTCTATTTTCAAGTTATACTGTATAATACACCAGCAACGTAAGACCGCGTTTAGCCAGCCAACAAAAATAAACCTATTTAGCTAAGGGTTTTTAGGCTGGGTTTCTGTGTAAGCACTTTGTGACATCTGCTGATGTAAAAAAAGGCTTTAAATACATTTCATTGGTTGATTAATTGATCGCGTGCTAGATAGTTAGCTAACTGGGCTACTAGTGTCGCTATTCTGTAGCGTTCGTTATGTTGTCGCTAACTCCGCTCAGCTGAAACCCAGGCTATTTTTTACCTAACTAGCCAACTAAAGTAGCTAATGGTGTGTTGAGTTGCAGGCCCTTTCGATAGGGGTTTTATTCCTTTTGTCCAAAGTAAATAATATTTTCTTGTATCGTTATGTTAACTATACGCTACCGGTTAAACATTTTAGGATCAAGGTTTATTTATTAATTCTTTTTTTTTACCATTTTCTACATTGTAGAATAATATTGAAGACATCAAAACTATGAAATAACACATGGAATAATTTAGTAAACAAATCAAAATATGTTTGAGAGTCTTCAAATAGCCACCCATTCCCTTTGACAGCTTTGCACACTTTTGGCATTCTCTCAACCAGCTTCACCTGGAATGCTTTTCCTACAGTCTTGAAGGAGTTCCTACATATGCTGAGCACTTGTTGGCTGCTTTTCCTTCACTCTGTGGTCCAACTCATCCCAAACCATCTCAATTGGGTTGAGGTTGGGTGATTGTGGAGGCCAGGTCATCTGATGCAGCACTCTCCTTTCTTGGTCAAATAGCCCTTCTGTGTTTTGGGTCATTGTCCTGTTGAAAAACAAATGATAGTCCCACTAAGTAAAAAAACAGAGATGAGATGGTGTATTGCCGCACAATACTGTGGTAGCAAAGCTGGTTAAGTGTGCCTTGAATTCTAAATAAACCACTGACAGTGTCACCAGCAAAGCACCCCCACACCATAACACCTCCCCCTTGCTTTACGGTGGGAAATATACATGTGGAGATCATCCATTCACCCACACCGTGACTCACAAAGACATGGTGGTTGGAACCAAAAATCTACAATTTGGACTCCATACCAAAGGAAACATTTCCACCGGTCTAATGTCCATTGCTCGTGTTTTTTGGCACAAGCAAGTCTCTTCTTATTGGTGTACTTTGGTAGTGTTGTCTTTGCAGTAATTCGACCATGAAGGCCTGATTCACGCAGTCTCCTCTGATCAGTTGATGTTGAGATGTGTCTGTTACTTGAACTCTGAAGCATTTATTTGGCCTGCAATTTCTGCGGCTGGTAACTCTAATGAACTTATCCTCTGCAGCAGAGGTAACTGGGTCTTCCATTAATGAGGCGGTACTCATGAGAGCCAGTTTCATCATAGTACTTGATGTTTTTTGTTACAGCACTAGAAGAAACGTTCAAAGTTCTTGAATTTTCCGTGTTGACTGACCTTCATGTCTTAAAGTAATGATGGAATGTAATTTCTCTTTGCTTATTTGAGCTGTTCTTGCCATAATATGGACTTGGTCTTTTACCAAATAGGGCTATCTTCTGTATACCATCCCTACCTTGTCACAACACAACCGATTGGCTCAAACGCACGAAGAAGGAAAGAAATTCCACAAATGAATTTTTAACAAAGCACACCTGTTAATTGACTACCTCATGAAGCTGGTTGAGAGAATGCCAAAAGTGTGCAAAGCTGTCAAGGCAAAGGGTGTCTATTTGAAGGATCTCAAATTTTTAATATATTTTTATTTTGTTTAATGCTTTTTGGTTTCTACATGATTCCATGTGTTATTTCCTAGTTTTGATGTCTTCACTATTATTCTACAATATAGAAAATAGTAAAAAATAACCGTTGAGCTGCAAATAGAATAGAAAGTAAATATGATTTAGTCTAGGCCTATTCCACTATCTAAATATGCCATTCTGTTGTGTTATTTAATTGCCATATAATTGCATAATTTATTTTTACAACAGCGTGGGGATCCTGTGGGTATCATGTAACCTAACGAATCACACCTTTTCCAGTATTTGGGAGCACGGACTGTAAAGCCTTAAATTAAGCATTTTGACTGTTTTTGCAATTTCCACTCTGAATGTAGGCTTGTTATAGCCATTTGCGTTGCACAACCCCATCACGCAGAGGCTATATCCATATAAATAAATGAGACAAAACAAAATATTGACTAAGTCTTGGCTATAACCTGTCCTGAGTGAAATAACCATGGAGTCCCAAATGGTCAAGACTATCTATAGCCTATTCTTATTGCCAGATATGTTTTCCCTATAGGCCACTGCATGTGCTTATTCAACCATTTTGTTGAAAATGTATTTAGACGCTATATTTAGAACCCTGTGAGCTAAATCAAAATCAAATCAAATTTATTTATATAGCCCTTCGTACATCAGCTGATATCTCCAAAGTGCTGTACAGAAACCCAGCCTAAAACCCCAAACAGCAAGCAATGCAGGTGTAGAAGCACGGTGGCTAGGAAAAACTCCATAGAAAGGCCAAAACCTAGGAAGAAACCTAGAGAGGAACCAGGCTATGTGGGGTGGCCAGTCCTCTTCTGGCTGTGCCGGGTGGAGATTATAACAGAACATGGCCAAGATGTTCAAATGTTCATAAATGACCAGCATGGTCTCAATAATAATAAGGCAGAACAGTTGAAACTGGAGCAGCAGCACGGCCAGGTGGACTGGGGACAGCAAGGAGTCATCATGTCAGGTAGTCCTGAGGCATGGTCCTAGGGCTCAGGTTCTCAGAGAGAGAGAAAGAAAGAGAGAATTAGAGAGAGCACACTTAAATTCACACAGGACACCGAATAGGACAGGAGAAGTACTCCAGATATAACAAACTGACCCTAGCCCCTGACACACAAACTACTGCAGCAAAGATACTGGAGGCTGAGACAGGAGGGGTCAGGAGACACTGTGGCCCCATCCGAGGACACCCCCGGACAGGGCCAAACAGGAAGGATATAACCCCACCCACTTTGCCAAAGCACAGCCCCCACACCATTAGAGGGATATCTTCAACTACCAACTTACCATCCTGAGACAAGGCTGAGTATAGCCCACAAAGATCTCCGCCACGGCACAACCCAAGGGGTTGAGAATCGAGGCAGAGAATCCCAGTGGAAACCGGCCAGGCCAGGCAGAGACAGCAAGGGCGGTTCGTTGCTCCAGAGCCTTTCCGTTCACCTTCCCACTCCTGGGCTAGACTACACTCAATTATATGACCCACTGAAGAGATGAGTCTTCAGTAAAGACTTAAAGGTTGAAACCGAGTTTGCGTCTCTGACATGGGTAGGCAGACCGTTCCATAAAAATGGAGCTCTATAGGAGAAAGCCCTGCCTCCAGCTGTTTGCTTAGAAATTCTAGGGACAATTAGGAGGCCTGCGTCTTGTGACCGTAGCGTACGTGTAGGTATGTATGGCAGGACCAAGTCAGAGAGATAGGTAGGAGCAAGCCCATGTAATGCTTTGAAGGTTAGCAGTAAAACCTTGAAATCAGCCCTTGCTTTGACAGGAAACCAGTGTAGGGAGGCTAGCACTGGAGTAATATGATATTTTTTTTTGGTTCTAGTCAGGATTCTAGCAGCCGTATTTAGCACTAACTGAAGTTTATTTAGTGCTTTATCCGGGTAGCCGGAAAGTAGAGCATTGCAGTAGTCTAACCTAGAAGTGACAAAAGCAAAAGCAATCTTTCTGCATTTTTGGACAGAAAGTTTCAGATTTTTGCAATGTTACGTAGATGGAAAAAAGCTGTCCTTGAAATGGTCTTGATATGTTCTTCAAAAGAGAGATCAGGGTCCAGAGTAACGCCGAGGTCCTTCACAGTTTTATTTGAGACGACTGTACAACCATTAAGATTAATTGTCAGATTCAACAGAAGATCTCTTTGTTTCTTGGGACCTAGAACAAGCATCTCTGTTTTGTCCGAGTTTAAAAGTAGAACGTTTGCAGCCATCCACTTCCTTATGTCTGAAACACATGCTTCTAGCGAGGGCAATTTTGGGGCTTCACCATGTTTCATTGAAATGTACAGCTGTGTGTCATCCGCATAGCAGTGAAAGTTAACATTATGTTTTCGAATGACATCCCCAAGAGGTAAAATATATAGTGAAAACAATAGTGGTCCTAAAACGGAACCTTGAGGAACACCGAAATGTACAGTTGATTTGTCTGAGGACAAACCATTCACAGAGACAAACTGATATCTTTCCGACAGATAAGATCTAAACCAGGCCAGAACTTGTCCGTGTAGACCAATTTGGGTTTCCAATCTCTCCAAATGAATTTGGTGATCGATGGTATTCTAAGCAGCACTAAGGTCTAGGAGCACGAGGACAGATGCAGAGCCTCGGTCTGGTGCCATTAAAAGGTCATTTACCACCTTCACAAGTGCAGTCTCAGTGCTATGATGGGGTCTAAAACCAGACTGAAGCATTTCATATACATTGTTTGTCTTCAGGAAGGCAGTGAGTTGCTGCGCAACAGCCTTTTCTAAAATTTTTGAGAGGAATGGAATATTCGATATAGGCCGATAGTTTTTAAAAATATTTTCTGGGTCAAGGTTTGGCTTTTTCAAGAGAGGCTTTATTACTGCCACTTTTAGTGAGTTTGGTACACATCCGGTGGATAGAGAGCCGTTTATTATGTTCAACATAGGAGGGCCAAGCACAGGAAGCAGCTCTTTCAGTAGTTTAGTTGGAATAGGGTCCAGTATGCAGCTTGAAGGTTTAGAGGCCATGATTATTTTCATCATTGTGTCAAGAGATATAGTACTAAAACACTTGAGCGTCTCTCTTGATCCTAGGTCCTGGCAGAGTTGTGCAGACTCAGGACAACTGAGCTTTGAAGTATAACGCAGATTTAAAGTGAAGTCCGTAATTTGCTTTCTAATAATCATGATCTTTTCCTCAAAGAAAGAAGTTCATAAATTTATCACTGCTAAAGTGAAAGCCACCCTCTCTTGGGGAATGCTGCTTTTTAGTTAGCTTTGCGACAGTATCAAAAAGGAATTTCAGATTGTTCTTATTTTCCTCAATTAAGTTAGAAAAATAGGATGATCGAGCAGCAGTAAGGGCTCTTCGGTACTGCACGGTACTGTCTTTCCAAGCTTGTCGGAAGACTTCCAGTTTGGTGTGGCGCCATTTCCGTTCCAATTTTCTGGAAGCTTGCTTCAGAGCTCGGGTATTTTCTGTGTACCAGGGAGCTAGTTTTTTATGATAAATGTTTTTAGTTTTTAGGGCTGCAACTGCATCTAGGGTATTGTGCAAGGTTAAATTGAGTTCCTCGGTTAGGTGGTTAACTGATTTTTGTCCTCTGGCGTCCTTGGGTAGACAGAGGGAATCTGGAAGGGCATCAAGGAATCTTTGTGTTGTCTGTGAATTTATAGCATGACTTTTGATGTTCCTTGGTTGGGGTCTGAGCAGATTATTTGTTGCAATTGCAAACGTAATAAAATGGTGGTCCGATATTCCAGGATTATGAGGAAAAACAGCTAGGGTCTCTTTAAGGGGAGGCCTATAATAAGAACAGTTATAAAACACAAATCGAGTTATAAAAGTATTCTGCAAGACACCAGTACCCAAAATTATAGCCTAAATTGCAATGCCTATAAGTTGAAGGCCTGTTTTTTTTTTTTTAATTTTTTTAAATATTTGGGTAGGCCTAAATAAAACATTGAATTATTAAAGTAATAGGCTAAAAAACTTTGGAGAATTGATGGCTAAGGCTATTCTCTTTGATTTTGTTCCTATTGCAACTCAGACATATTACAGAATGGATGACATTCTCACTGACTAAACTGAAGGACGAAATCAAATCTAATTTTATTGGTCACATAGATGTTGATGCGAGTGTCGCGAAATGCTTGTACTTCTAGTTCTGACAGTGCAGTAATATCTAACAAGTAATCTAACAATTTCCCAACAACTACCTAATACGCACAAATCTAAAGGTGTGAATGAGAATATGTACATATAAATATATTGATGAGCCATGGCCGAGCGGCAGTTAGGAAAGCTAAGGCTAGCTTTTTCAAACAGAAATTTGCATCCTGTAGTACAAACTCCATGGAGAATAAGAGCACCTCCTCCCAGCTGCCCACTGCTCTGAGGCTAGGAAACACTGAACCGATAAATCCACTATAATTGAGAATTTCAATAAGCATTTCTCTACGGCTGGCCATACTTTCCACCTGGCTACCCCTGCCCCGGTCAACTGAGCGGCACCCTCCACAGCAACCCGCCGAAGCCCCCACCATTTCTCCTTCACCCAAATCCAGATAGCCAATGTTCTGAAAGAGCTGCAAAATCTGGACCCCTACAAATCAGCAGGGCCAGACAATCTGGACCCCCTCTTTCTAAAATGATCTACCGAAATTGTTGCAACCCCTATTACTAGGCTGTTCAACCTCTCTTTCGTATCGTCTGAGATCCCCAAAGATTGGAATGCTGCTGCGGTCATCCCCCCCTTCAAAGGGGGTGACACTCTAGACCCAAACTGCAACAGACCTACAGTGGGGCAAAAAAGTATTTAGTCAGCCACCAGTTGCCAGTATTTAGTCAGCCACCAACTTGCACCAGTTGTGCAAGTTCTTAAAAAGATGAGAGGCCTGTAATTGTCATCATAGGTACACTTCAACTATTGACAGACAAAATGAGAGAGAAAATCCAGAAAATCACATTGTAGGATTTTTTATGAATTTATGGTGGAAAATAAGTATTTGGTCAATAACAAAAATGTATCTCAATACTTTGTTATATACCTTTTTTTGGCAATGATAGAGGTCAAATGTTTTCTGTAAGTCTTCACAAGGTTTTCACACACTGTTGCTGGTATTTTGGCCCATTCCTCCAAGCAGATCTCCTCTAGAGCAGTGATGTTTTGGGGCTGTTGCTGGGCAACACGGACTTTCAACTCCCTCCAAAGATTTTCTATGGG
The DNA here is from genome assembly GCF_057628025.1 of Oncorhynchus mykiss. NCBI lineage: Eukaryota > Metazoa > Chordata > Actinopteri > Salmoniformes > Salmonidae > Oncorhynchus > Oncorhynchus mykiss. The sequence goes on along the minus strand of NC_143023.1, from coordinate 73,254,657 downwards.
TTTGAGATCTGGAGACTGGCTAGGCCACTCCAGGACCTTGAAATGCTTCTTACGAAGCCACTCCTTCGTTGCCCGGGCGGTTTGGGATCATTGTCATGCTGAAAGACCCAGCCACGTTTCATCTTCAATGCCCTTGCTGATGGAAGGAGGTTTTCACTCAAAATCTCACGATACATGGCCCCATTCATTCTTTCCTTTACACGGATCAGTCGTCCTGGTCCCTTTGCAGAAAAACAGCCCCAAAGCATGATGTTTCCATCCCCATGCTTCACAGTAGGTATGGTGTTCTTTGGATGCAACTCAGCATTTTTTGTCCTCCAAACACGACGAGTTGAGTTTTTACCAAAAAGTTATATTTTGGTTTCATCTGACCATATGACCTTCTCCCAATCTTCTTCTGGATAATCCAAATGCTCTCTAGCAAATGTCAGACGAGCCTGGACATGTACTGGCTTAAGCAGGGGGACACGTCTAGCACTGCAGGATTTGAGTCCCTGGCGGCGTAGTGTGTTACTGATGGTAGGCTTTGTTACTTTGGTCCCAGCTCTCTGCAGGTCATTCACTAGGTCCCCCCGTGTGGTTCTGGGTTTTATGCTCACCGTTCTTGTGATCATTTTGACCCCACTGGGTGAGATCTTGCGTGGAGCCCCAGATCGAGGGAGATTATCAGTGGTCTTGTATGTCTTCCATTTCCTAATAATTGCTCCCACAGTTGATTTCTTCAAACAAAGCTGCTTACCTATTGCAGATTCAGTCTTCCCAGCCTGGTGCAGGTCTACAATTTTGTTTCTGGTGTCCTTTGACAGCTCTTTGGTCTTGGCCATAGTGGAGTTAGGAGTGTGACTGTTTGAGGTTGTGGACAGGTGTCTTTTATACTGATAACAAGTTCAAACAGGTGCCATTAATACAGGTAACGAGTGGAGGACAGAGGAGCCTCTTAAAGAAGTTACAATTCTGTGAGAGCCAGAAATCTTGCTTGTTTGTAGGTGACCAAATACTTATTTTCCACCATAATTTGCAAATAAATTCATTAAAAATCCTACAATGTGATTTTCTGTATTTTCTTTTCTCATTTTGTCTGTCATAGTTGAAGTGTACCTATGATGAAAATTACAGGCCTCTCATCTTTTTAAGTGGGAGAACTTGCACAATTGGTGGCTGACTAAAATACTTTTTTCCCCCACTGTATATCTATCCTACCCTGTCTTTCTAAGGTCTTCGAAAGCCAAGTTAACAGATTACTGACCATTTCGAATCCCACCATACCTTCTCCGCTATGCAATCTGGTTTCAGAGCTGGTCATGAGCGCACCTCAGCCACGCTCAAGGTCCTAAACAACATCTTAACCGCCATCAATAAGAGACATTACTGTGCAGCCGTATTCATTGACCTATCCAAGGCTTTCAACTATGCCAATCACCACAGTCTTATTGGCAGACTCGACAGCCTTTGTTTCTCAAATGATTGCCTCGCCTGGTTCACCAACTACTTCTCTGATAGAGTTCAGTGTGTCAAATCGGAGGGGCTGTTGTCCGGACCTCTAGGGTTCAATTCTCGGGCCGACTCTCTTCTCTGTATACATCAATGACATTGCTCTTGCTGCTGGTGATTCTCTGATCCACCTCTACGCAGACGACGCCATTCTGTATACTTCTGGCCCTTCTTTGGTTGGACACTGTGTTAACTAACCTCCAGACGTGCTTAAATGCCATACAACTCTCCTTCCGTGGCCTCCAACTGCTCTTAAATGCAAGTAAAACTAAATGCATGCTATTCAATCGATCACTGCCCGCACCTGCCCACCCGTCCAGCATCACTACTCTGGACGGCTCTGACTTAGAATACGTGGACTACAAATACCTAGGTGTCTGGTTAGACTGTAAACTCTCCTTCCAGATTCACATTAAGCATCTCCAATCCAAAATCAAATCTAGAATCGGCTTCCTGTATCACAACAAAACGTCCTTCACTCATGCTGCCAAACATGCCCTCGTAAAACTGACTATCCTACCGATCCTCGACTTTGGCGATGTCATCTATAAAATAGCCTCCAACACTCTACTCAACAAATTGGATGCAGTCTATCACAGTGCCATCTGTTTTGTCACCAAAGCCCCATACACTACCCACCACTGCGACCTGTATGTTCTTGTTGGTTGGGCCTCGCTTCATACTCGTCACCCCTAAAGCCAATTCCTTCTTTGGTCGCCTTTCTTTCCAGTTCTATGCTGCCAATGACTGGAATGAACTGCAAAAATCACTGAAGCTGGAGACTCATATCTCCCTCACTAGCTTTAAGCACCAGCTGTCAGAGCAGCTCACAGATCACTGCACCATAGCCCATCTGTAAACAGCCCATCTATCTACCTCATCCCCATACTGTATTTATTTATTTATCTTGCTCCTTTGCACCCCAGTATCTCTACTTGCACATTCATCTTCTGTACATCTACCATTCCAGTGTTAAATTGCTATGTTGTAATTACTTCGCCGCCATGGACAATTTATTGCCTTTAACTCCCTTACCTTACCTCATTTGCACTCACTGTGTATATACTTTTTTGTTTTCTTTTTTTCTACTGTATTATTGACTATGTTTAGTTTATTCCATGTGTAACTCTGTGTTGTTGTAAGTGTCTAATTGCTATGCTTTATCCTGGCCAAGTCACAGTTGCAAATGAGAACTTGTTCTCAACTAGCCTACCTGGTTAAATAAAGGTGAAATAAATGTCAATAAAATAAAATAGGCAAGGTGCAATAGATTATATAAAGTATATGTAAGAACTGTAAACATTATTAAAGTGGCATTATTTAGAGTGGCATTGTATAAAGTGACTAGTGATCCAGTTATTTAAGTGACCAGTGATTGGGTCTCAATGTAAGCAGCAGCCTCTCTGACTTAGTGATTGTTGTTTAGCAGTCTGATGGCCTTGAGATAGAAGCTGTTTTTCAGTCTCTCGGTCCCAACTTTGATGCACTTACACTGATCTCACCTTCTGGATGGTAGCGGTGTGAACAGGCAGTGGCTCAGGTGGTTCTTGTCCTTGATGGTCTTTTTGGCCTTCCTGTGACATCGGGTGCTGTAGGTGTCATAGAGGGCAGGTAGTTTGCCCCCGGTGATGTGTTGTGCAGACCAAACCACCCTCTGGACTCTTCAACTGGGCAGCAGTGTTGTGGCATAATTGCCATATGATTGCATAATTAGACCACTGCAACAGAGTTGGTTTGAAGTGTGGGAATAAGTTTATGCCCGATTTAGCCTACATTTAAGCTCTCCTTTGATCATTTCTAAGTCCATATGTTCAAGACCCGATTCATATAAATTATTTTAAATTCATATTAACCCCTCCTACAGAATATGCTTTGGCAAGATTTTGAGTGATGAAATCAATGTCAAAATATTCTGTCAAAAAATATTTTGAGTGGCAAAGACTCCAATGGTCATACATAATTCATAGATTCACCAAACATCTGTTATTATTCTGTTTCATTTTTCCTGGTATATCCTCCTGGATATGTTTCATTATTCCTGGTATATACTACTGGTTATGATTCATTATTCCTGGTATATCCTCCTGGATACGTTTCATTATTCCTGGTATATACTGCTGGTTATGATATGCAGACAGAGCCCAGAGAATGGGATGGTGCAATAATGAATTAGTAATATGTTACTGACCGCTTTGATTCGGTCTTATGTAGCAAAATGTGTAATTATTTTTTATATTCGATAAAAGCAGAGACACAGGGCTACAACATTGTATATCATACACTGCATTTGAGGAACAATGGGAAAGTAATTCTGCTTTGAATGTTGATAAACTTGTAACCCCACTTTTGACAAAAATGGGCCTTGAATCGTTTTGGTACACCTGTTGGCAAGCTCTTCTTTGTCTACACACATTCAGCATTGTTCACACCCTCTTAAGCCAGTCCCACCCATCTCTTTATGGATTCACAAGTGAGGTCATGTGCTAAACAGTGAGTAGTGTAGTAAAGAGTAAGTGTAAAAGTAGTAGCCTACATTAAGGAACAATTCAAGGTAAACAAAGTGTCCGGATACAAATATTTTATAAATATTAGATGATTCTTACCCAGACACACTTGTTTAAATTGATGGGTCATGTGAAAGAAATGCTATAACCCCCAGCCACATCTTGCTAAGTGGATGGGTCTCTACAGAAGGTGTAAACTGTACAGCAAAATGGTTACTTGCATAGTAGCAAAATCAAAAATAGTGTCAATATAAAAATGTGTCAATACCAGTAGAGAGAGAACATTATGTACAAGAACAATAACCATATCAGTGATACTGGTGATAGATCAGTTATATGCATACAGTAAGGGGTAAAGTGGCTGAGCAGCAGGATAAAAAAAAAATGGTAGCAGCAACGTGTGTGTGTGTTTGGAGAGAGTCGTGAATAAAAGTTCATTTAAAGAGCATTTCTCTCTGTGGGTCCAACCCCAAGAAGTTCTGGAAAACAGTTAAAGACCTGGAGAATAAACCCTCCTCACAGATGCCCATGTCCCTTAACTTAGGGATCCCTAAGTGCGAATCATGCTCGAATGCCGTTAGCGGAATTGATTTGACAACATCCAGTGAAATTGCAGTGTGCCAAATTCAAGCTACAGAAATATCAATATTCAACATTCACGAAAATATAAGTGAAATGCATCAAATAAATCTTGACTTCTTGTTAATCCAGCTGCTGTGTCAGATTTCAAAAAGGCTTTACGGTGAAAGCAGACCGTGCGATTATCTGAGGACAGCGCCCCGCATACAAACACATGAAAATAATTTTTCAACCAGGCAGGTGCGACACAAAAGGCAGAAATAGCCATACCTTTGAATATCTTATTTTTTTTATCTGAAATGTTTCAGTGACACAAAGAATGGTCGTTTTGTTCGATAAATTCCTTTATATCCCAAATATGTCCATTTATTTGGCGCGTTTGATTCAGAAATACACCGGTTCCAACATGACTACAAAGTATCTAATAACTTACCTGTAAACTTGGTCCAAACATTTCAAACAACGTTCCTAATCCAACCTCCGGTATCCTAAAATGTAAATAAACAATAACATTTAAGACTGAATAAACTGTTTCTAATACCGGAACGCAACAAATGCACACAACAAATGACTAAAGCCCTTCAGAGTGACACCTATAAAGAACAGCCCTACTTCTTCATTTCTCAAAAGAAAAACATGGATCAATTTCTAAAGACTGTTGACATCTAGTGGAAGCCATAGGAACTGCAATCTGGGACCTAATAAATCAGGTTTCCCATAGAAAATCATTGGAAAACACAATGACCCCCCCAAAAGAAATTTCCCTCTGGGTTATGCTCGGGGTTTCACCTGCCAAATCAGTTCTGTTATACTCAGACATTATTCTGACAGTTTTAGAACCTTCAGAGTGTTTTCTATCCAAATCTACTAATCATATGCATATCCTAGCTTCTGGGCCTGAGTAACGTGCAGTTTACTTTGGGCACGCTTTTCATCCGGACGTGAAAATACTGCCCCCTATCCCAGAGAGGTTAACTCTTAGGGATCCCTTCACCCCCATTCCCGCTCGGGTCCCGTTAGCGCGCCAAATTCAAAAACAGAAATACTCATAAGAATTCTTTAAACATACAAGTGTTATACATCAAAATACAGCTTAACTTCTTGTTAATCCAGCCACAGTGTCAGATTTAAAAAAGGATTTACAGCAAAACCGGTGCGACACAAACATCAGAAATGACTATATAAATCATGCCTTACCTTTGAAGATCTTATGTTGGTATGCCAAAATGTCCCAGAAACATCACAAATGGTCGTTTTGTTCGATAAATTTCTTGTTTATATCCCCAAAATATCAATTTCTATGGTGCGTTTGATTCAGAAATAAACCGGTTTCAACTCGCCCAACATGCCTACAAAGTATCTAATAAGTTACCTGTAAACTTGGTCCAAACATTTCAAACAACTTTCCTAATCCAACCTTAGGTATCCTAAAACGTAAATAATCAATACAATTTACGACGGGATAAACTGTGTTCAATACCAGACAAAAACAAAGTGAAGCACTTTCCAGGTTGCGCGCACCAAAATACTTGAGTCCCTCTGAGTGACACATGGAAGTAACAGGGCTACTTCTTCATTTCTCAAAAGAAAAACATCAACCATTTCTAAAGACTGTTGACATCTAGTGGAAGCCATAGGAACTGCAAGCCAATTCCTATTAAAAAGAGCTTCCCATAGAAACCTAAAAGAAAACACATTGACCTCAAAAAAAAAGATTTCCCAGGATGGATTGTGCTCGGGGTTTCGACTGCTAAATAAGTTCTGTTATACCCACAGAAATTATTCAAACAGTTTTAGAAACTTTAGAGTGTTTTCTATCCAAATCGACTAATAATATGGAAATCCTAGCTTCTGGGCCTGAGTAGCAGGCAGTTTACTTTGGGCACGCTTTTCATCTGGACATCAAAATACTGCCCCCTAGCCTTCAGAAGTTTTAACCAGGTAGGCCAGTTGAGAACAAGTTCTCATTTACAACTGCGACTTGGCCAAGATAGAGCAAAGCAGTGCGACACAACAGTTATACATAGGATAAACAAACGTACAGTCAGTAACACAATATAAAAGTCTATATATAGTGTGTGCAAATGTTGTAAGATTAGGGAGGTAAGGCAATAAATAGGCCATAGTGGCGAAATAATGACAATTTAGCAATTAAACATTGTAGTGATAGATGTGCAGATGATGATGTGTAGGAGGGATACTGGGGTGAAAAAGAGCAAAAATAAATAACAATATGGGGATGAGGTAGTTGGGTGGGCTATTTACAGATGAGCTATGTACAGGTGCAATGATCGGTAAGCTTTTCTGACAGCTTATGCTTAAAGTTAGTGAGGGAGATATGCGTCTCCAGCTTCAGTGATTTGTTCAATTCGTTCCAGTCATTGGCAGCAGATAACTGGAAGGAAAGGCAGCCAAATGAGGAGTTGGCTTTGGGGGTGACCAGTGAAATATACCTGCTGGAGCGCGTGCTACGGGTGGGTGCTGCTATGGTGACCAGTGAGCTGAGATAATGCGGAGCTTTCCCTAGCAAAGACTTATAGATGACCTGGAGCCAGTGGGTTTGGCGACGAGTATGTAGCGAGGGCCAGCCAAAGAGAACATACAGGTCGCAGTGGTGGGTAGTTTTTGGAGCTTTGGTGACAAAACGGATGGCACTGTGATAGACTACATCCAATTAGCTGAGTAGAGTGTTGGAGGCTATTTTGTAAAAGACATCGCCGAAGTCCAGGATCGGTTGGATAGTCAGTTTTACGAGGGTATGTTTGGCAGCATGAGTGAAGGATGCTTTGTTGCAAAATAGTATTGCTGAACAGTATTGTCTTTTATTGATGGCTGCTATGATATCGTTTAGGACCTTGAGTGTGGCTGTGGTGCACCCATGACCAGCTCGGAAACCAGATTGCATAGCGTAGAAGGTACGGTGGGATTCGAAATGGTCGGTGATTTGTTTGTTAACTTGGCTTTCGAAGAGTTTAGAAAGGCAGGGTAGGATAGATATAGGTCTGTAACAGTTTGGGTCTGGAGTGTCACCCCCTTTGAAGAGGGGGATGACTGCGGCAGCTTTCCAATCTTTAGGGATCTCGGACGATATGAAAGAGAGGTTGAACAGGCTAGTACTAGGGGTCGCAAAAATTTCAGCGGATAATTCGAGAGGGTCCAGATTTTCTAGCCCAGCTAATTTGTAGGGGTCCAGATTTTGCAGCTCTTTTAGAACAACAGCTAGGATTTGGGTGAAGGAGAAATGGGTGGGGGGGGCTTGGGCAAGCTGCTGTTGGGGTTGCAGAGCTGTTGACCGGGGCAGGGGTAGCCAGGTGGAAAGCATGGCCAGCTGTAGAAAAATGCTTATTGAAATTCTCGATTATTGTAGATTTATCGGTGGTGACAGTGTTTCCTAGCCTCAGTGCAGTGGACAGAACTTTTTGGAGTTTGTGTTACAGGATGCAAATTTCTGTTTGAAAAAGCTAGCCTTAGCTTTCCTAACTGCCTGTTTATATTGGTTCCTAACTTCCCTGAAATGTTGCATATCGCGGGGGCTATTTGATGGTAATGCAGTACGCCACAGGATGTTTTTGTGCTGTTGGGCAGTCAGGTCTTTTTTGAATGGGGCACACTTATTTAAGATGGTGAGGAAAACACTTTTAAAGAATAACCAGGCATCCTCTACTGACAGAATGAGGTCAATATCCTTCCAGGATACCCAGGCCAGGTCGATTAGAAAGGCCTGCTCGCTGAAGTGTTTTAGGGAGCGTTTGACAGTGATTAAGGGGTGGTGGTTTGACCACGGACCCATTACGGACGCAGGCAATGAGGCAGTGATTGCTGAGATCCTGGTTGAAGATAACAGAGGTGTATTTAGAGGGCAGGTTGGTCAGGATGTTATCTATGAGGGTGCCCGTGTTTACGGATTTAGGGTAATACCTGGTAGGTTCCATGATAATTTGTGTGAGATTGAGGGCATCTAGCTAAGATTGTAGGACGGCCGGGGTGTTAAGCATATCCCAGTTTAGGTCACCTAACAGTACGAAATCTGAAGATAGATGGGGGGAAATTAATTAATTCAATTTTTGGTGGCCTTGCAATGCCAGGATTCAGACACGGCTAGGACATCAGGGTTGGCGGAGGGCTTGCAAACCATTACAGACTACAAAGGGAAGGACAGCCGAGAGCTGCCCAGTGACATGAGCCTACCAGACGAGCTAAACTACTTCTATGCTCCCTTTGAAACAAATAACACTGAAACATGCATGAGAGCACCAGCTGTTCCGGAAGACTGTGTGATCACGCTCTCCATAGCCGACGTGAGTAAGACCTTTAAACAGGTCAACATTCACAAGGCCGCACAGGCATTTGCATACAGATTCACAGATGATGCAATCTCTATTGCACTCCACACTGCCCTTTCCCACCTGGACTAAAGGAACACCTACAGTTGAAGTCGGAAGTTTACATACTTGTTTTTCAACCACTCCACATATTTCTTGTTGACAAACTATAGTTTTGGAAAGTCGGTTAGGACATCTACTTTGTACATGACACAAGTAATTTTTCCAACAATTGTTTACGGACAGTATAATTCACTGTATCACAATTCCAGTGGGTCAGAAGTTTACCAACACTAAGTTGGCTGTGCTTTTAAACAGCTTGGAAAATTCCCGAAAATTATGTCATTGCTTTAGAAACTTCTGATAGGCTAATTGACATATTTTGAGTCAATTGGAGTTGTACCTGTGGATGTATTTCAAGGACTACCTTCAAACTCAGTGCCTCTTTGCTTGACATCATGGGAAAATCAAAAGAAATCAGCCAGGACTTCAGAAAAAAAATTGTAGACCTCCACAAGTCTGGTTCATCCTTGGGAGCAATTTCAGAACGCCTGAAGGTACCACGTTCATTTGTACAAACAATAGTACGCAAGTATAAACACCATGGGACCACACAGCCGCCATACCGCTAGGGAAAGGAGACACGTTCTGTCTCCTAGAGACGAACGTACATTGGTGCGGAATGTGCAAATCAATCCCAGAACAACTGCAAAGGACCTTGTGAAGATGCTGGAGGAAACGGGTACAAAAGTATCTATATCCACAGTAAAATGAGTCCTTTATCTACATAAGCTGAAAGGCCGCTCAGCAAGGAAGAAGCCATGGTTTACAACTGCACATGGGACCAAGATCATACTTTTTGGAGAAATGTCCTCTGGTCTGATGAAACAAAAATATAACTGTTTGGCCATAATGACCATCCTTATGTTTGGAGGTTAAAGGGGGAGGCTTGCAAGTCGAAGAACACCATCCCAACCGTGAAGCACGGGGGTGGCAGCAGCATGTTGTGGTTGTGCTTTGCTGCAGGAGGGACTGGTGCACTTCACAAAATAGATGGCATCATGATGAAAGGAAATTATGTGGATATATTGAAGCTACATCTCAAGACATCAGTCACGTTAAAGCTTGGTCGCAAATGGACATTGACCCCAAGCATACTTCCAAAGTTGTGGAAAATGGCTTAAGGACAACAAAGTCAAGGTATTGGAGTGGCCATCAAAAAGCCCTGACCTCAATCCTTTAGAACATTTGTGGGCAGAACTGAAAAAGCATGTGTGAGAAAGGAGGCCTACAAACCTGACTCGGTTACACCAGCTCTGTCAGGAGGAATGGGCCAAAATTCACCCAACTATTGTGGGATGCTTGTGGGAAGGCTACCCAAAAGGTTTGACCCAAATTAAACCATTTAAAGGCAATGCTACCAAATACTAATTAGTGTATGTAAACTTCTGACCCACTGGGAATGTGATGAAAGACATAAAAGCTGAAATAAATAATTCTCTGTACTATTATTCTGACATTTCACATTCTTCCAATAAAGTGGTGATCCTAACTGACAGGGAATTTTTACTAGGATTAAATGTCAGGAATTGTGAAAAACTGAGTTTAAATGTATTTGGTTAAGGTGTATGTAAACGTCCGACTTCAGCTGTACATGTCTAAACAAAATATCCCAAGATATGCTGTTAGCTAGCTAGATAGCATTAGGTTGCTGGTTCGCTAGCTAACATTACGTCACCCAGCAAACATCAGCAAACTGGATGCAGTTTATCACAGTGCCATCCGTTTTGTCACTAAAGCACCTTATACCACCCACCACTGCGACTTGTATGCTCTAGTCGGCTGGCCCTCGCTACATATTCGTCGCCAGACCCACTGGCTCCAGGTCATCTACAAGTCCATGCTAGGTAAAGCTCCGCCTTATCTCAGTTCACTGGTTACGATGGCAACACCCATCCGTAGCACGCGCTCCAGCAGGTGTATCTCACTGATCATCCCTAAAGCCAACACCTCATTTGGCCGCCTTTCGTTCCAGTTCTCTGCTGCCTGTGACTGGAACGAATTGCAAAAATCGCTGAAGTTGGAGACTTTTATCTCCCTCACCAACTTCAAACATCTGCTATCTGAGCAGCTAACCGATCGCTGCAGCTGTACATAGTCTATTGGTAAATAGCCCACCCATTTTCACCTACCTCATCCCCATACTGTTTTTATTTATTTATTTTTCTGCTCTTTTGCACACCAATATCTCTACCTGTACATAACCATCTGATCATTTATCACTCCAGTGTTAATCTGCATAATTGTAATTATTTGCCTACCTTCTCATGCCTTTTGCACACAATGTATATATAGACTCCCCTTTTTTCTACTGTGTTATTGACTTGTTAATTGTTTACTCCATGTGTAACTCTGTGTTGTCTGTTCACACTGCTATGCCTTATCTTGGCCAGGTCGCAGTTGCAAATGAGAACTTGTTCTCAACTAGCCTACCTGGTTAAATAAAGGTGAAATAAAATAAAAAAAAAAACTTTATTTTATGAATGTGAAATGTGAGATTTAATAGTATATATATATATATATACAAAAAAAACATTTTGGGGTGAGATGAACCTGCCAAAACTCTGAAAGGTATTATTGTACTTCAGAATTGCGACACACTATTGTTTCAAGCCTAAAATGTTATTCCGTTATCGTAACATGGTGTTTGAATGTTCATAGATGAAATTTCACATTTTACATTTCAGGTTTCACACATGGCTTTTCTTACGATCCTAACGATATGTGTGTTCAACCTTTTTGCAGCTGTTTGGCTCCATAGATTTTGTCCGACATTCACATTTTTTTTGCAATGCTTTGTCACCATGTGCTGACATAATATGCCAGTTGATAAAATTAAAACAGTAAAATACTTCACTCTGTAGTGTTATGTCAGTCATTAGGAAAAAACGTATTTCACTGGAGCTGTGGATGTACTTTCTAAAGATGGTTGTGCTCGGGTTATTGCTCCGACATAAAGTCAAAATTCTTAATAGATCCTGTTCAGCCATTTTTTTAGGCATTGCATTGTTTTCTATAAGAATCCCTGCTCACACTAAATATCTTGCTGCATACAGTGCCTTGCGAAAGTATTCGGCCCCCTTGAACTTTGCGACCTTTTGCCACATTTCAGGCTTCAAACATAAAGATATAAAACTGTATTTTTTTGTGAAGAATCAACAACAAGTGGGACACAATCATGAAGTGGAACGACATTTATTGGATATTTCAAACTTTTTTAACAAATCAAAAACGGAAAAATTGGGCGTGCAAAATTATTCAGCCCCTTTACTTTCAGTGCAGCAAACTCTCTCCAGAAGTTCAGTGAGGATCTCTGAATGATCCAATGTTGACCTAAATGACTAATGATGATAAATACAATCCACCTGTGTGTAATCAAGTCTCCGTATAAATGCACCTGCACTGTGATAGTCTCAGAGGTCTGTCAAAAGCGCAGAGAGCATCATGAAGAACAAGGAACACACCAGGCAGGTCCGAGATACTGTTGTGAAGAAGTTTAAAGCCGGATTTGGATACAAAAAGATTTCCCAAGCTTTAAACATCCCAAGGAGCATGTGGAAAAAGGTCGCAAAGTTCAGGGGGGCCGAATACTTTCGCAAGGCACTGTACCTCATTTGCTCGTAGCAAAGCTTATTTTGAGACTCTTACTCATTTGGCACAAAGTTGCAGGTGGCCCATGTGGGTTTGTGTTTGTCCTTCAGCCTTGTATGATTCATTGCAGGCGGACCATGTGGGTTTGTGCTTTCCTCCAGCCTTGTATGATTCATCCACTGCCAAGTCCAATCGGATGCTGCTTAGCCTCAGCCTCTCTGGCTAATGCAGGCTTACATTAGCACACTCCTTGAGCCTGCAGCTACAGTCATTTCTGGCAGTGGAGGACGGGTGCTGAGGGGCAGGCCTGTGAGATGAGAGGAGCTGTAAACACAGGAAGCAGTGCAGAGGAAAGGAGAGGAGACCCGGGTGAGTGGCAGGAAGGCAGACGGACAGCAGCAGCAGTGGTCTGCAGCACAGGCCCAGGGGCTGGATGCTAGCTCAGCACAGTGCTCCAAGCTCAGCCCTGATTACAAACGGAGCAGAAAGGATTGACAGCCCACTAAGCACCTGGCTGTCTCAATCACCATTTGTGGTGAAGTTGACACAGCTGGGCAAGTTGCTATAGAAGTGCTAGCTACACACGGTCTATTTTGATCCTGCTGTCAGATGATGATGTCACCTATCACAAGTGGCAATGCTGGGGAAACAGGTTGGCTGAAGTTGGCTGAAGTGGGCTGCAAAAATATGTCAGGGGTGGATAAGGACGAGGAACCTGCATACAGACTCTACTTCTATTCTGTATGTATTTTTTTAGCCATCTTTCTTTCTCTCTCTTCACTCCCCCCTCGTTCTGCATGTGTCTGTTTGTAAACCTGCTTTTTAAAAGGGTAACTCTTTTAAAACTACCCCAAGCTCTTTCCTGTGTGCATGTAGAGGCTGTCTGTGACCGAGTTGCATAACAAGACTGTGTATTCTCCATTTTAAATGGAGAAGTGCTGAAATAAACAACCTGCACTGTCTACCATAGTCAAGGCCAGGTGGCAGGTGCCATCAGCTGATTAAGTGGATCAGGAGAGCCTTTCCATAAGCCTTGCCTACCTCATGCTGTACAGCTAGGAGTCAGTCAAGATAGGCTTCCCTTCATGTCAAGAGTCATCTGTGATAAGATGGCTGCCAATCCCATGAAACGGTGTTAATATTTACTGTCAGCTGGGCGACGCATTTGCTATGATGGTAACGTAGCTTGCTATTTGTTAATTTCAGTGGGATTTGGCTACTCTGTTTGATGTGCAGCCTAGGGATGTTGGTGCTTGATCCTATTGTCCTTTGCTTCCTATGCTTTTCTGGTAAGAGAATGAAGCTGGGCATTTCCATCTAAAAGGACCCATGAGCACCAACATAGAAGCATGTCAAATTGGGTCTCAAATGAAAGCAAGGAGTGTAGGCTTGGGTGGTATACCGGGTATTTGGAAATGGCCACGAGATGGTTTTTCAATACCGTCAATGCTGTTGAAACTATTTCTTTGAAGTTTTTCAATAGATTTCATTCAAATTCATTTAATTTGAATTTGGCGCTCTGCAATTTCACCAGATGTTGTCAAATCGATCCCGCTAAAGGGATTTGATCCCTAAGAAGTTTTAACCTCTGCAACTAAACTTCACCCAATAACTTTTATGCAGTTTTGATCCTTATTCTTCTGATGAAAATGCGATGGAAACACATTGAACATTAGATTTGTATTCGGTACATGAAAATTTAAGTGAGAGTACATTTTTTGTGAATGAATAGCTCTCCGGGAAGAAGAAAGGCAGAGGTCTATGTTTCATGATTAACTACTAATGGTGGGATTGTGGTAAAGTACAGGAACTCAAGTCCTTTTGTTCACACGATCTAGAATACCTCACAATCAAATGATGGCCAAATTGCCTCCCTAGAGAATTTTCTTCGGTTTTCGTCACAGCCGTCCGTGTATATGCCCCCTCAAGCTGATACCATGACAGCTCTCAAGGAAATGACACCTTGTACAAAATGGAAACTGCATATCATGAGGCCACATTTATTATAGCTGGAGACTTTAAAGCAAATCTGAGGATAACTCTACCAAAGTTTTATCAACACATCGCCTGCAGTACTTGTGCTTCAAAAACTCTTGAATAATGTTACTCTCCCTTCCGGGATGGCTACAAGGCCCTCCCCCCAACCTCCCTTTGGCAAATCAGATCACGACTCCATTTTGCTCCTTCTTTCCTAAAGGCAGAAACTCAAACAGGAATTACCCATACTAAAGACTATTCAACGCTGGTGTGACCAATCGGAATCCACACTTCAAGATTGTTTTGAACACGTGGACTGGGACATGTTCCGGGTTGCCTCTGATAATAACATTGACGTATATACTGACACAGTGACTGAATTCATCAGGAAGTGTATAGATGTTGTTCCCACTGTGACGATTAAAACAAACCAAACTGTGGATAGGCCTATTTATATGCTTTATAATGCTATGTCTGGATTTGATTAGAGCTTTGATCGAAAATTCAAGCCTGACACGACCTGAGCCTGATGAGCCCTACATTAGACATTTTTAATGAGCCCATGCCCAAAAAAGCCCAAACAATTGTGCTGTTATCCAATACATACAGTGCATTCAGAAGGTATTCAGACCGCTTTTTTTGTTCTCATTAATCGACACACACTTCCCCATAATGACAAACCGAAAACATGTTTTTAGACATTTTTTGAAAAATGTATTACAATTAATTTATGTTAATTACGTTTCAGACCTTTTCCTATGAGGCTCGAAATTGAGCTCTGCTGAGCTCTGGTTCCATTGATCATCTTTGAGATGTTTCTACAACTGGAGTACGCCTGTGGTAAATTCAATTGATTGGACATGATTTGGAAAGGCACACACCTGTCTATATAAGGTCCCACAGTTGACAGTGCATGTCAGAGCAAGAACCAAGCAATGAGGGTCCAAGGAATTGTCCGTAGAACTCCGAGACAGCATTGTGACAGCATGTATCTAGGGAAGGGTACCAAAAAATGTCTGCAGCATTGAAGGTTCCCAAGAACACAGTGGCCTCCATTTATTCTTAAATGGAAGAAGTTAGAAACCACCAAGAGTCTTCCTAGAGCTGGCCGCCCGGCCAAACCGAGCAATCGGGGGAGAAGGGCCTTGGTCAAGGAGGTCACCAATAACGCAATGGTCACTCTTGACAGAGCTCCAGAGTTCCTCTGTGGAGATAGGAGAACCTTCCAGAAGGACAACCATTTCTGCAGCACTCCACCAATCAGGCCTTTATGGTAGAGTGACCAGATGGAAGCCACTCCTCAGTTAAAGGCACATGACAGTCCTCTTGGAGTTTGCCAAAAGGCACCTAAAGACTCTGACCATGAGAAACAAGATTCCCTGGTCTGACTGAACTTTTTGATCTGAATGCCAAGCGTCACATATGGAGGAAACCTGGCACCATCCCTACGGTGAAGCATGGTGGTGGCAGCATCATGCTGTGGGGATGTTTTTCAGCGGCAGGGACTGGGTGACTAGTCAGGATCGAGGGAAAGATGAACAGCGCAAAGTACAGACTGGGGTGAAGGTTCACCTTCCAACAGGACAACGACCCTAAGCACACAGCCAAGAGACTGAATGTCCTTGAGTGGCTCAGCCAGAGCCCGGACTTGAACCCGATTGAACACAATCTGGAGAGACCTGAAAAATAGCTGTGGAACGCAACGACGCTCCCCATCCAACCTGATGGAGCTTGACAGGATCTGCAGAGAAGAATGGCAGAAACTCCCCAAATACAGGTGTACCAAGCTTGTAGCGTCATACCCAAGAAGACTCGAGGCTATAATCTCTGCCAAAGGTGCTTCAACAAAGTACTGAGTAAAGGGTCTGAATACTTATGTAAATGTAATATTTCAGTTATTAATACATTTGCAAAGATTTCTAAACCTGTTTTTGCTTTGTCATTATGGGGTATTTTGTGTAGATTGAGGGGGGGAAACGATTTAATCTATTTTAGAATAAGGCTGTGACGTAACAATGTGGGAGAAATCAAGGGTTCTGAATACTTTCCGAATGCACTGTATACATCGAGAACAGGATTATCTATTTGGATGCTAATTGAATTGGAGTGAAAAAGACTGCGAGAGAGTGCTCTTGGGTGCACTGATTTTAAAGCAACAATATTTGAGTAATGGGCTGTTTGTAAAACTCTGCAGCTGCAATTAAAAAAATAATAATAATAATCTTGGTCTGACCTTAGTCGCTGTCACGAGCTGGCTACCACCCTTTTACTCATCCCTGCACCTTAGAGGCTACTGCATAGACATGGAAAACTGTTCACTTTAATAACGTTTACATACTGTTTAACCCATTTCATGTGTATATACTGTATTCTAGTCAAGTCCGTCCTATTCAACAATTGCTTTACATGTACTGTTTTATCCTATGTATTCTTCAGATATACTATGTATACTGGCCATAATGTCTGTGACGGAAAAGTCAATCACTGGCCGCGGGCAGTGTTTGGTATACTAACACACACACACTCATCTTCCCCTCCCTGCGACGTTAACTTGTGTCGACACAAGTTAACTTCGCTATCTTAGTACATACATTACAAACTTTATTCTTACCTCCCGTTTAGTAACAGTTTGTTATGGTATAAACAATATACAGACAAGCATTCATGTTTAAGTTAAGCAACATTTATTGTACTTATCAATGTTATGGATGAGCGCGCTGTTTGTTTGGTTCTGTTCCTCTTCTCCGTCTCTGTAGCTTCCGGGTATGCTGGGATAAGGACCAGAGCTATGGCAACCGAGCTGGCTTTGTAGTGACTGTCCCTATTGGCTCGTTCATGTGAATGGGCATATTGGAGGACACCATGTCAGTAGTGATGGGATTTTGTAAATGTGTTATATTGTATCACGAGAAATGGATTACAAAGGCGCAATGTATATAATTAATGTTTAGCTGAGTGGAAAATGTAGGCTTTGATGATGGTAATGGCTTCATTAATTAGTGTTTGGTATGTCCTGATGGGAGGGGCTTCCCCTACAAAAGGAGCGCCTCTCGCAGTTCAAAGGGGTGACCATTTTGGATTGAGCTGTTGATGGGGCAGCATTGTTTTTAGCTGTCCCATCATGTATACTTTTGATGGCAGTACTGTTGTTTCTCTTCCGGATTCACTATGTAAATAAACACCCTTGCACAGAAGTACTTTTGTGGCTCTGCCATCTTTTTATTTGATAGAGGTTAGGTTTTTCAGGGTAGTCTTCTGGCTTACTCTACGTGACAGTCTATACATCCCATTATATGGAAGGAGAGTTTACATACATTTTATACATCCCCAATCTGGTAGGAGAGTTTACAGTCTAACCAGACACCTAGGTATTTGTAGTTGTCCACATATTCTAAGTCAGAACCATCCAGAGTAGTGATGCGGGCAGGTGCGGGCAGCGATTGATTGAAGAGCATGCATTTAGTTTTTCTTGCATTTAAGAGCAGTTGGAGGCCACAGATGGAGATTTGTATGGCATTGAAGCTCGTCTGGAGGTTAGTTAACACAGTGTCCAAAGAAGGGCCAGAGGTATGCAGAATGGTGTCGTCTGCATAGAGGTGGATCAGAGAATGACCAGCAGCAAGAGCGACATCATTGATGTATACAGAGAAGAGAGTCGGCCTGAGAATGTAACCCTGTGGCACCCCCAGAGACTGCCAGACGCCCGGACAACAGGCCCTCCGATTTATGATTGTCTTAACTCACTGTGGAGCTTCTCAAAGTAATTTTTCCTTCGTCTCGAACAGCAAGTAAACAAAGTCTGTTTTTACATCCATTGAGAATGACAATAGTTCCTCAACATAGCCTATTTTAAAAAATCTTTACAGCTCTCTCCCTTCCGAGTACCACTCAGCATGAAAGGTGAAATGTCATGCTCTGATCCGGTGGAAACAAAATAAAATAGGCCTACCTGATTTACTTCTTATCCCTACAGCTGAGTCTGTCTGCCAGAGCTCACTGACCTGGGAAACTCTGAGGACCCAGAATATGTTATACAATGTTGCAAGTTTACTAGCACTAGCTTCAGGCTGGACCAAGTTAATACAATACTTTATACAATGTTTCAAGTTCCTTGCAGACAGGGCATGCACAGCCAATGTGATTTATAGGATATTTATATTCCTCATGATATTTTCTACCTGTTGGTTGCAACGTTTTTTGTTGTTGGCTTTATGTAAACGATTTTTACATATTGGCAATAGAAGTTACTTTTAGATTTGTATAATTTTCACTGTTGGCGCTGGGAATGTAAGCATTTCGCTACACCCGCAATAACATCTGCTAAACGTGTATGCGACCAGTAAAATTTGATTTGACGCACAGATTTTTATCCGCAAGAAGTCAGTTTGGTGGAAACACTCCACTGGTGGAAAAATGTAAATATTTTCTTTATGCGGATTTTAGAATATTTGCATGAAAATCTGTCATCAATTGGATGGAAACCTAGCTAGTGTCAAAAAAACTATTTTGTGGTTATGGAGAACATAAACCTAGATGCCAGGCTTTCTCAATAGATGGAAACAGCCGTCTTTAATTGGCATTGCAAAGTGGGACTCACTGCTTATAAAGCAGATTTTCTTTTGGTATTCATGCATGGGATCCTCTAGACCATGTTGTGTGTGATGTGTGTGTGCTTGTCTGTCTGTGCATATTTGTTTGTATGTGTGTGTGTTTGTGTGTGTGCACATGCATTCGTGTGTGTGTGAGTGCGAGAGAGGGCGAGAGCAAGCTAGGAGTGAACAAGAGATTTTTGGCATGACTAACTCAATGTCACATCAAATCAAATCAAATGTATTTATATAGCCCTTCGTACATCAGCTGATATCTCAAAGTGCTGTACAGAAACCCAGCCTAAAACCCCAAACAGCAAGCAATGCAGGTGTAGAAGCACGGTGGCTAGGAAAAACTCCCTAGAAAGGCCGAAACCTAGAGAGGAACCAGGCTATGTGGGGTGGCCAGTCCTCTTCTGGCTGTGCCGGGTGGCGATTATAACAGAACATGGCCAAGATGTTCAAATGTTCATAAATGACCAGCATGGTCGAATAATAATAAGGCAGAACAGTTGAAACTGGAGCAGCAGCACAGTCAGGTGGACTGGGGACAGCAAGGAGTCATCATGTCAGGTATTCCTGGGGCATGGTCCTAGGGCTCAGGTCCTCCGAGAGAGAGAAAGAAAGAGAGAATTAGAGAGAGCATATGTGGGATGGCCAGTTCTCTTTTGGCTGTGCCGGGTGGAGATTATAACAGAACATGGCCAAGATGTTCAAATGTTCATAAATGACCAGCATGGTCGAATAATAATAAGGCAGAACAGTTGAAACTGGAGCAGCAGCACGGCCAGGTGGACTGGGGACAGCAAGGAGTCATCGTGTCAGGTAGTCCTGGGGCATGGTCCTAGGGCTCAGGTCCTCCGAGAGAGAGAAAGAAAGAGAGAAGGAGAGAATTAGAGAACGCACACTTAGATTCACACAGGACACCGAATAGGACAGGAGAAGTACTCCAGATATAACAAACTGACCCTAGCCCCCCCGACACATAAACTACTGCAGCATAAATACTGGAGGCTGAGACAGGAGAGGTCAGGAGACACTGCCCCCACACATGAGGTGCCAGGGCCCAGAGTTCAGAGACTATTAAACACAGTACTCTGCATTTATGAATTATAAGGCATTTGATGCCCCATTCTGATTAAAACCTAGACTTATGTGTACATGTCCTCCTGTTACCAAGCAGCATAACATAACATGCTGGTGTGAAGAACCACATTGTGCTTTTCAAAACTTCACATGCTTTATCTGTCCAGTTTGGGACAGGTCTCCTCAGATGGCCATAAAACATTTGTGCACATTCTCTAGTGTAGCCTATTCTATATGTAGGCCATCCCTGCTGCATAAACATTTCCATCTGCCGTACAGAGCACCAGCTTTTATCAACAGCTTGTCAGTGTTATAAACTTGCCCATGTGTAGTTAGTTTTTGGTATTTGGTACCATTTGACGTGATCCCCATTTTGTCTGCAGGCATCCTTTCAGCGCTCAAACAGCCATGACAAGGTGCGGAAGATTGTTGCAGAGGAGGGCCGTGCTGCTAGAAATCTCATTGCCTGGAGTGTTCCTCTAGAGAACAAAGAGGAGGAAGGTCAGTGATGTCAAAATGCACACAGGCACACTCACATGCTAAAATGGGGCTTTCAATACTATGTCAGATTAATGACTATCTTAATGTACACAGTGTTTTTGCCAGATATTTTGTTATCTTGGTGGGTATACAATTGGTTGGATGGGCAAACTCCAATGTTCACCTCCAGTGGCAGAAGTTGAAGTTTACTTTTATAGTGCATGAATCAGAGGGCATTGGGGTGAGGAAAAGTCACAAGTCCAGACACTGCTCTTAGCTGTAATACAACATCTAATATAACAGAATTACATCCTCGAATTCATCTCTCTGTTGTTCTTTCGATTGGCCCCACATCTATACTACCCCTCACTGAGACGACTACACTAGATAGATTAGAGATTGCCTGCCCTCTGATATTTCTATATTTGAGACGGTATGCAACTTTGCATTAGTGATTCCAACTATTAAGTTAAACTGGTGTCAAGATGTACACTGATAATGTGTGTCACTTCATTAGTTTAAAAATATCCATATGACTCGGATTTAATGAGCTTCACATCCACTGACTAGGCAGAAAAGTGGGGGTTGTTTTAATTGATTGATGGAAAACAATCAGTTTGCCTGCTTTTAAACAACACGATTGATTATGCTGAGGAACATGCATCATATAACCCAGTTAGTCCTTTGAATGAACAAAGGCAGAATATTTCCTAACCGGCTGGATAGGTTCTGCAATGGGTAACTACAATAAAGAAGAAAGATGTTTAATCTGTGATACCAATAACCTGCTCTTGCTCACAGCTTTTTCATTGTAACAGGGTTGTTTTTCTACAGTATTTGGGCATTTTGCCAAAGTAAGCACCTTTTACCTACTCTGAGAATGTTGGGCAGAGAACAGCTTGAGAGAGAGCGTTTTTCTCTTGCAGGGCTTTGTTACAGGCCTGTGTTATGTAAGGTGTGTGTGTGTGTGTGTGTGAGGTTCTGCACTTTTATGTTTAGTTCCTCCCTCAGGCCATATTCTATCTTTGGCAAAACGAAGGGTGACCAGATCAATGTAAAAGCCATGTGTGTGTGTTTCAGAACTAAATGTTATTATTTTTATGTTTCACAGGGAAGTCCAAAACTCATACCAACACCCATTTGAGGAACCAGCGGATCAACTCTGGTCTGCACAGGAATAAGAAACAGGTGTGCATAACACATCGTCAATTCTTAAACTAATGAGGATAGAGGCCAATATTAGCCCACATATTCTAATTTTGCCGCCCTTTTATAAAAAAAACGTAGTAAAAACTAAAGATGTGTGAAATGGTTTGCTCACTGCTATTTATTCACCTTTACCACTAGAGGGCATTGTAGACGTAGTTGCATCATATTATTTGTCTTAAGTCTCCCCTCTTGCTGTCTCCACAGAATGCAGGCCTGGACAGCAAGAGTACAGCTGGCGCCTTGCTTGAAAAGGGAGCAGAGAAGAGCCCCTCCAAAGCCAGGCAGCCGCGCAAGGTGGACCTGCGAGCACGATACTGGGCCTTCCTCTTCGACAATCTGCGGCGGGCCGTGGACGAGATCTATGTCACCTGTGAATCTGACCAGAGTGTGGTGGAGTGCAAGGTAGGGACCCAACAGACTGTCACCCAACACCTCCTGTCATATGTTAACTCTAGCTACTTCAACAGGGTCCTTCTCAACAAGCTCACAGACGATAAATATAAGTAGTTGGAGGCACGGCAGAGCACCACACTTCATCAACACTAGAGGGAGATATTGAGTTGATAACAGAGATTCTCCCTCTCTCACATTCTTGTTCTCTGGTTAGTGTCAGAGGGGCCTTTGAAGGCTTGCTGGTGAGAGAATTATCACAAGGCACTCTCCTGGGTCTGGCTGGAGGGGGTGGATGTTGATGACATGGTGTAAACAGTGTGGATTTGTGGCGTGTGGTTTTCTGGGGTTGTGCTAGTGGGCTTGGAATGGAGGTTGGGCTGGCCGACTGGAAGGGAAGCCATGCCGGAGTCTCTGTTTGGGGCAACAATGAATATGAACTGAAAGGATAGGCTACTGATAGCACACAATAAGGATATTGGGATTTGTTATGAAATTGTTGCTGCTTTACAACTGAGTTTCATTCCAAAACACTATACATCCATTTTCAGGAATATTGGTAAATGAGCTTTTATTGATAAGAGTACAAAAATAAATAATGAAATAGATTGGTGTCTTTTCACTCTCTAATCATGACATGGGGTTGTTCAATGTATTTGTTTAAAATCTATCACTTGATGGCTTAATTTCAGAGACACACATACGTTGTTGTTGTTTTGCAAAATGCTATATATCCTCCTCACGCTGAGAAAGTAGTAGTACTGCTAGGTTTTACAGTCAAACGTAACAAATAACTACATTTATTACAAAGAAATGTACAAATGATACATTTGACATCAATAAAAAAAAAATATATATATATTATTCAATACAATGTGAGATCTATATGTAAAATATTTCCATTTGACATTTGAGTCATTTAGCAGACGCTCTTATCCAAAGCGACTTACAGTAAGTGCATTCATATTAAGATGGCTCGGTGAGACCACCGCATATCTCAGTCATATATACAGGATACAAACATTCCATTCCAGCTAAACAATGGATATATAGCATTTAGCAAAATAACACATTTTCATACACATCTAAAATCTCTGAATAAAATATATTATTTTACACACACATGAAGGTAGCCCCATAAGCAATAATTTCTGATGAAAAAACACAAATGTGAATTATTGGTGGGTATAGATATTTGGGTGGCAGGGTAGCCTAGTGGTTAGAGTGTTGGAGTGTTGCAAGTTCAAACCCCCGAGCTGACAAGGTACAAATCTGTCGTTCTGCCCCTGAACTGTCCCTAGGCTGTCATTGAAAATAAGAATTTGTTCTTAACTGACTTGCCTAGTTAAATAAAGGTAATACAATAAAATAGCGTTTTGGAAATAATCTCAACTGTTATCAGTGGTGTACACCAGGCATGGCATGGTATGTTGTTGAGTGTCACTCCAGCAGCACACTAATGCCCTTGTTTACTAGGCAGGGCCAGTAGTGTAATACTGCTTCAGGGCTGTCCTGCCATGTTGATCTGGCTCTGCTCTGCTGTATTGATGAGTCTGCCATGCTGCATTATGCTGAGCATGGTTGTGGTGACTGCGTGTGGTCAGTGCTGGAACACACTGCCCCTGCCTGTGGTCTCCATGCTGACAGTAGGGCTGTGTGAGATGTAGTCTGGCTGCTGTGTTGTGTTCTCACCCCAGTGAAGTCTAATGGGCTGGGCTCATATCCCCGTCAGTCCCACGACTCCCACCCAGCCAGCCTCAGCCTGGCCCTAATGGACTGACTGACTCTCTAATAAATGATTGAATTAGCTGGAGGGGAAGCAGAGTGCTCTGATACCACCCGGCCACAATCCCCTGGAGTGGTGTAAATCTGCACTTTGTGCTCTCGCACAAACACAAACAGGCCCACTGCGCTCTGCCACCCACAGGCACATAGTGCTGGCCTGGTGATGTGACATCACTTTGTTCTCAGGCCTATAGACTAGTTTAGACATTTAGAACTGTGGGGAGAGTTTGATTGTGTGCTTCTGTTGTTTGAATGAGACTAACAGACCAACAGATACAGTTCAGCCCTTCCTTCATCATCACTGGCTTCTCCTGTGTGGGACCCTCCAGCCCCAGCCAGGAGAGCCAGACCATGCAGTGATCTGATTTATGCTTGTATATTAATAACGCCCACATCTCTTTAACCCACAGCCCCCAGGTCTAATTAGTTATTTCTTATAAACCATTTGTTCCATCTGGGCCCTGATTTATGCCACATCATACTACGCTACCATGCAGGGGAGGAGAGCTACAGTAGAAGGGATCTACTGCATCATACATTATGACTTTGAGGAAGCTTCAAGGCAAAAATAAACATGATTTGGCACACAATATATTGTCAGACACTAAAAGTGAAATTGGATGAACTTTCACTCTAATAAATGTTTTCAGCATTTCATTGCTACTGAAATGACCATGTTTTTACTGTTCATCAGGCTTCATATGATCTCTAGCAGGTTTAAATCTTTATGCAGTTCTCAGGAAATCTTAAGTACTTCTACTTAGGTGAGCAGTATTTGTCGACAAGTGTGTTGGTTTGTGTCGTGAACATGGTTTTCAGTGCCTTCACGCAGTGTCCCTCTGTCCTCAGCTGTTGCAGCCTTCATTATCAAATGAAACCAGCAGCGGAGGGCCTGGCTGGAGCTGTTAACTAGCTCTAATCAGCAGGCCTGCTGCTGGACACATCTTTCACTGAGCTGACTTCTCTATTAACTAAAAGCACTGTGAAGCTTTACTCTCAATTACCACTCCCTCCCATACTCCCCATCAATCACCAGAGCTCTGCCTGGGCTGACTGCTGAGGAGGGGACAGATGGGCTATAGTCTTCACAAGCCAGTATGTCCCCTTTCTGTCGGTTTCACTAGAGTGCTGAGCGGAGGAGAGGACTGGCTCGAGCCTTCACAACTCACTATGTCCTCTCTGTGATAAACAAACATGAACCTCATCTCTTACAAGTAGGCTATTGCACATACATTGTGATTTATAGTTTTTTTGACCATGTCAGAAGACCTATAATAATTAAAGAAATATGACTCCTTATGTAGCCTACCAGTTTGACTGAGTTTTAAAATGTTGTATTTTGATAGCCACCTTCACAGAGGATGGGAAATGAACAGTGGGTAGAGTGAGATTAGGTATCAGATGGACAATAGGTGGCGTCACCGGACTCTCCCTGTGCAAGAAATGATTACAAGCCAATTAAATTTGTCCTGGCCCCTCTGGTAATGTCATTGGTAATTTCAGCCCCACCTCTTGTGGTGGATCAGTGGTGCGGGGAGAAGTATTTTTACTGAGATGTTTTTGTCTTCCCTTGTCATGGGCTGAATAGAAGGGCCTCTTACCTGTTTGTGTGGGTGAGATGTGCTCCACTGACTGTGACTGGGCCTGGCCCTGGCCCAGATTCCCACTCCTCTGTGTTATAGAGGTGCAGAGGGCGTTTGGGTTACTGGAGCCCCCGAGTGCTGTGAGATTTGGAGCTGGATAGAGCCTCTGAGATTCTCCACAAATAGAGACAATACACAGGGTGCAGAGATCTGTGCCACTTCTCCCTCACTATGGCTGTTTCCAAAGTTAACCTATTACAAGACCACACTGAACAGTCTGAACTGAATTTCAAATCATAATCTCTAAGACAAAGTAGTTTCTCATTGTGCTGATATTATATGTGGATGATTGCAGGGGCGTCAAGCATCTAAAAAATCTTAAGGGACACAAGGTACGTAAGGATGGCTGGGTCGGGGGGCTCGGCCCCTTTCAAACACATGAAACAGCTTTTTCCTGCTATCTAGAGCTATAATCGTATTGTTAATTCTATGCAAAAAAATATATAACATTTTATTAAACGTATATTTTTCTGCATATCTAAGCATACCTCTTGAGCAGTCGTTATCCTCCTGACTGGTGGTTCTTTTTTTAAGGAAACTAAATATGCTTCTTTGCATTTGCTAAAATCTAGGTAAAATATTTTAAAGAATGTGAGTTTTATTCAGTACATTTACTTATTCCTTGCTTTTCTAAAACCTACGAACCATGCCAGCTAACATGGTTAATCTAGCTACTATAACATGATTAACAGCCTGAAATGGCTTCTTGGTAGCTAGGCTAGTTATGAGGTTGGGAGATTGGGAACCTGTATGGGCTAGCTAAAGCATACTTCATAAAATTGACAAGTGGCTAGTAGTGTTACAGAAGAGAAAAAAATATTGGACAAATCTGAGTGGGCAAGTACCCCTGCGCCCCCTATCGGCATGACGCCTCTAGATGTTTGTGTGATTGGTGATGGATACACTGAGATGCCCCCGTCTGTCTGAAAGGTGTTTGTCTTTATTTAGGAGGTGCTGATGATGTTGGACAACTATGTGCGGGACTTTAAAGCTCTCATCGACTGGATCCAGCTGCAGGAGAAGTTAGAGAAAACAGATGCCCAGAACAGGTGATCGACCGATGTCTTGTCTCTCTTTCTCTCTCACACAGATGTGTGTGTGTGTGTGTGTGTATATATATATATATATATACATACATACATACATACATACATACATACATACATACATACATACATACATACATACATACATACATACATACATACATACATACATACATATACACACACACACACACACACACACACGTGTGTATATAGATATATATTCCATTAGCGGCGGCTGTCGTAGAGCTGGGTGATGTCGATTTGATTAATTAAAAAGAATGTCTTTGCCCAATATTCCAAATGCCTGTATCGCAAGAATCAAGACTTTGTTATTTTTCATTATGTCTGCTTGTTCACGTGTTGTATTTTTGGTCTCATCTCTTTCACTCCTTCTGTGCTGTATGCACCTCCCCATTTTCACCAGAGATCTGTGTATAATGAAAAGATGCTTGTATCCGCCCTAACAATGTGAGTCTTTATCCCAAAGGTGGAAAGACAGGCGACAAGCTTAGGTCCAAACTAAACCCATAGAAATGCATTGGGCTTATTTCGGACAGATTTTAGCGAACGTGAATCCTCTCGCTTCACCACTTCCTCTATGGTTTACACACACCAAGCCCCTACCCTGTCTCTCACGCCAACCAAGTTGAGAGATCACATGGACACCTAAACACATTGAGACATTAGTTTACTGTAATAGAGAAGTTAACTTTTCTAACCATACCCTTTTTATGTCTCAACTACTCAAATTGCATGCAGAGCAGACACTACTAAAACGAGAGTATCAATGAACATTGATTCTGGAAAATGAATGCTCAGGTTGTCGTACGCGACATTGGGGTACCACGTACCGCTAGCAGCATTTTAGCCAGACTGTTATACAAGCTGTCTAGCCTGTTTATAAGTGTGCAATAAAGCAGAACACACCATTTTATATAAGGAATTGGCAACTCATTCTGATAAATAAGGTAGGCCACTTGATTTCAACATCTGACCAAAGTGGACAGGCTAACATGCTTTTCAAGCAGTTGGAGACAGACAGAAGGGTGTGCTCGTAACAATTAAACTGTTCAACCTCGTTAGCTAGCAAATAGATCCAAGTTGGCTAAACTTGAAATATAAAGATTAGCTGGCTAAGCACGAGCATGTGGACTTGAGATTGTTGATGAGACCTGTGTTATTTTCTATAGCCTAATGCCTGCTACAAGAAGTTAGTAATTTATTAGTGAATGTGCATTATGCATGGTTCTAGTTAAGTGTGTAACAAAAAAGGGCATTTTCATAGACAGACTTGAAAGCCAGATCTGTGACTATTACAACAACAAAGCAGGTTAAAATATGTGGATGAAATAAATACACTATTAGTGGGTCTTATGGTTGTGGAAGGCTTATATTTAGCCTAGGTATAACTTCACACGCCCTGAATTCATTAGATTATTGCTGACTCTTTGAAATGCTGTGTATTTTACCTTTAATTGTACAACGCCTATTTAGAGAGAACATACACAAAATTGAAATGCATATCGTGAATCGCACATAAGTTTGAACAAAATGTAGATATGATTTTTAGGCCATATTGCCCAACCCTAGGCTGTCGGCTAATCAACCGATTACAGATTCATTTTCCACTTCATATTAACTAGGCTACTCTATATTTAAAAGTTTCAATTCACTAGTCAGTCGAGCCCTCTCCTGCTGGAATGAACATGCATTTTCTAGCGTTCTGTTGATAGGATAGACACCTGTCAGTCACAAAGTGAGTGATGACAGAGAAACGCAGTCTGCTGTCTATCACACCTCCCTGTATGCTTTTTGTGTGCCGGGGTTGGTTGCAGTCGAATATCTATACACGGGAGAGAGCAAGATACTGGTGAATTTGTATGTCCCTTGTAATGTAAGCGGTAACGATGAGTCAAAATCCACGATTTAGCCTAATATTTCTGGCATATTCATGTGTTGCACATAGCTAGCCTCGGAGTCTTGGAGCATAGTAGGCTATTTACTGTGCTTTGACAACTAAACCACAAATGTTGACTAGTTTATAAAAGCTGTCGAATTGACTGGATAAAGTCGATCTCCCATATCCCTTTGCCATTCATAAATCATGCAACGTGGTTACACTATGTCCATGGTATCGCATCTGGACAAGTAAACCAAATGATTTCCCAGGTTTCCTTTCCTAGGATGACGGGACTTGCCAGACATTGACGCTAAAGTGAGCGACTCGTCTTGTCAGTGTAGCCTATCGAATCTGAAAGATACATTTATTTGGCTCCCTGATTTGCATAGTTTACTGGTAGGTTTCTTTGCGATTATCTTTAGATAAATTATGAAAACATTCGATGAAGATGGTGAATCATCACTGCAGGAACAACAGGTAGTGGAGAGCCTCATTCTGGTCCAAATACTGTGTGATAATTCGGGCCCAAACGGAATCCAGGCATTACAACGGAATTGAACAATATACATGTTTTTATTGACTTTAGTAAGGAACCAACTAAATGTATTGAAAATGTTTTAATTTCCCCAAGTGTATCATAAGAAATGAGCAGAATGCATCAGTGATAAGTATTTGCTGTAACTTTCTGAAGAGGTAACGAGAATGTCTGTGTGTGCGTGTTGCGCGTCTCCCACAGTCTTCTGATGGATGGAAAGTCTTTCCCAAAACCTTCTCAGTTAAATCTTAACTACAAAGTATCCTTACTTGGCAGAATATGATAATTATTTTCATCAATCCAGTGGGTATTTGTTTTGCAAACTCTACCATCATGTGTGCTACAAAAACACAGCTAAACAACAGCCTCTTGCTAGGTGCACACTTGAATTAAAGGGTAACTTCACCCACAAATCCAAAATTGGTAGATTTTTCCCAGACCTCAAAAATAGTCTCCAGATGTGGTTTGAGCATTTGTGGATTCTGAACATCTCATTGTGGACTTACAACATCAAATGTGTTTGTTTCTCTATTAAAAGTGAATTTGACCGTGAATCCCTAAACTGAAAAAAAACTGAGACCTGGAATAACAAACTATAATAACATTTTTCAAGATAATGTGGGCTGTGTACTAAATATTTATGTTTTAATAAAACACAATTTGAAAAACAAACATCATTGTGGCCATTCCTATCTTGCAATAAAACTGTATCTAAGACAGGTTAAATGTTAAAGGTTTAATGTTCTCCAACTTAGAAAATAGTCCTGATCATATAGAACTAGACAATATCCAAAACAAGACATTAGAATCTACCAAAATAGAGCTCCTTCGGCCAAAGAATCCTTTGCCCTGGGGCGCCTGGCTGTTTCTATTTGGCTGGGTACTCACACTGCTTTCGCTCTCTGTCTCGCTGTCACTCGCTCTCACTCTCTCACTCCCATCGCTCCCGGAGGGAACCTCTAAGTGACATCTCTGCTCCATGCCATTGAGTCACAAACACACTGGATCAATGGCGTCTCTTTAACACAGTGACCACAACACCTGTTAATTGACTAAGATATAAAAATCCAAGCTTTTATGTTGTCTCCCAATTTGTACATTTTACATAGACTGTTAATCAATCAGACAACCTTTGTTTCTGTGTTCCATTAATTGAATTGTTTTTAGCTAAAGTGAGACAAAAATCTCACTCTGAACTATGGTACTACACTATATTACAAGTTTATGAAAAACATAATTTCTTTGTCCCCTCTGAATCAAGACCCACGTCTTTGGCTTGGGAAGTGCGTAAAATGTCCCCAGGTCGTCATGTGTTGCCTAGCCCCTCATCGGACAGAATGGTCCCTTCTCCTAGTGCTCGCCGTGCCCTCAACTTTGGGTAAGATTTCTCCATCTCATTTCTGGTTCAGTTGACAGCCCTAATCTCCACTGTTTCTGATCTGAGCTCAAATTGCTTACCATCATGTTTATGTAATGACTGACAGTCATTATGAACCAAACAGCAGTCATCAAAATCCCTTGTTGTTTTACTCCCCATCAGGACATTCTGGGAAGTTAGTACAATCTGTTGCGCCTCAGCATCTTTCAGCTGCAGCCTGGCTGACATTACGTGTAAAATGGTCAGCCATCATTAGATGTTTACAGTTAGCGAAAAGGGAATGCAAATGCTAAAACCTCTAACAAATCAATGTAAGATATGATGTGCCGACTGGTCTAGGTTGGTAGAGGCTACTCTGTGCGTGATCTGATCAAGGGGATTGATTGCTGATGGCGAGGCATTTGTTTAATGTAATTTGTTGAGTCTCACTGGCCCTCGCCACAGAAACAGTGGGAGGTGTAGATAAGTGTGGTTAAAGACTGCTGAAGCATCAGTTCAATATGTGCAGTTCCCTGTAATCGAATGCTGCAGGAAATGGGTATTGATCATGAAGGAGGTCTGTTGCCTGAGACAGCCCTGTAGGCCCTGGGAGTGTTGTGATGAAAAGCCCAGCCTGGAAGAGGCAGATGGAGCTGCTCACCTTAGGGTCATCTCTTTTAGTGGTCCTCACAGCCATTTGTACTATTTTTCTACAGTGATAATCTCTCTGGTTGAAATGCTTTTGTGTATGTTGGCATTGTTCTCTGGTTCTGATTTATGTGTTTATCTCTCCAGTGGTCCTCCACCCACACTGGCGGTAGTTCGTCTGTCCCACACGGGCCCCAGCTGGGCTGAGCGTGTCAAGTCCTCCCAGTCTCTCCCTGTCCCCAGCCAGCCCAACACCTGTCCTGTCGAGAAACCAGGTAAGCAGAGCTCTTTCCTCCACATCTATAGAATGAACTACATGATCCTCATCATTTAGTACACCTCTGATGTCCTTTTGTCTTCAGGGTGTGTCCCCCCTTCTGATTAACGCCTATGGGGCATTGACATTTGTTTTGTTCTCTTCTTATTTGTGTGTGTCCTTCTGTGTCCAGGTAAGAAGGACTCTGAGGGCTGGGAGACAGTCCAGCGTGGACGTCCTGCTAGGCCTCGCTCTGCCATCATCGTAGCCAAGGTCAGCCCGGTTCTGGCCCACATCAGCCCTAACGACGACAGTAACAAGGAGAACCAACAGCTCCTTGGCAGGTCCTGCCTCCTGGATAAAGACACGGGTCACTGTGAACAGACAATCCCTGAGGAGCCTGTCCCACTTGAGGAGACGGCAGAAGACTTGGAGAAGGGTAACATGGAGGTACTGAGCCCTGACGTCGCTCACCCTCCCAGGAGTCCCCAAATATAAATTATTCAGGAAGACGGGAGATGTGGTGCAGAGTAACTCAAAACCGTTTTATCAGCCACATTGTTTTTGTTTTGGGCTCCACAGTACTGATAGACAGCCTGTCCAGACGGGGCATATCAGTTTTAACACAATTGATCGTACACTGAAATTTCAGAGGCAGAAAGATGCCATTTTCACTCATTAAATAAATTCTCAATGCCTCAGAACACACTGGGTAGGGGTGTATTCTAGGCATTGCTTGATTTAGACAGATTTCATGTGTTTCCACATTTATACTGAAAAAAACTATAAACGCAACATGAAACAATTTCAACTATTTTCATATAAGGGCATCAGTCAATTTAAATTAATTAATTAGGGCCTAATCTGTGGATTTCACACGCCTGGGCAGAGGCGTAGCCATGGGTGAGTCTGGGAGCATGTGGGCCCACCCACTTGGGAGCCAGGCCCAGCCAGCCAATCAGCCAATCAATTTTTAGTTTAGTTCATGAAACATTTTACATTTTGCGTTTATTTTTGTTCAGTATAGTTTATTTGATGATCTGATGAGGTTTGGGTGTTTAGGGCATGTTAGTACCAACCTCCCTGCATGATGTGTGTGTTAATCGTTTTGATTTGTCACTGCTCTCATGAAATGCTTGGAATATGCATGTGTTTAATATTGTGTGTGTGTGTGATTGTGTCGGTGCAGCCCCCAGCAGACAGTGTGCAAGACTCGGGGCAGTGTGTCGACACACCCCGTGAGGACACGCCTCCGCCCATACCAGCCCCAACCCCTTCTCTTACACAAGCCGAAGACCCTACCCCCTCTGCAACCCTATCCCTACCAGCTCCAGTCCTTTCCTTAGCCCTCCCTCCGTCCCTAGACACGGCCCAGATGGATGGGCCCAGTGCTCTGGGGAACAAGGGGGCTGCCGGGGGTGCGTCACAGGGCATGGCAGCATCTGCTCCAGGACAGGCTGAGACTCCCATGGCAGCGGTGAAACTGGAGAGTGTGCTGGACCCCACAGAGCTTTCCACTGTGAGTGCTGAGCGATGGAGGAGCAGAGGGGGGAGGGGGGGGGGGGGGGTCAGAGAACCCCCAGGGGCCTTCACCGCCTAAACAAAGTCAATCTACAGAACCTTCAACCACAATGTGCGATGACATGCTGCACAGCCCCCTCAGAACCTCAGTTTACTTGGGGGTGTTGATGGTTGGCTGTGAGAGGATGACCATATGGGTCCGGTTGTGGGAGCTCTGAAAGCAGTGTCTGTCGTGTTCGTTGCTGGAAGTAGCCAGCCCAGTTGTTATGCTGTGTTGATGAAGTGGGCAATAATCAAAACTTGACTGTGATTTGAGCTGAAATGGTGAGAGAACCTATGACAGGGTGTCCAGTTCAGGGACAGGTTCAGCCCAAAGGGCCAGGGGTCATAGCATGTGTACAGTTGTGGCCAAAAGTTTTGAGAATGACACAAATATTAATTTCCACAAAGTTTGCTGCTTCAGTGTCTTTAGATATTTTTGTCAGATGTTACTATGGAATACTGAAGTATAATTACAAGCATTTCATAAGTGTCAGACTTTTATTGACAATTACATGAAGTTGATGCAAAGAGTCAATATTTGCAGTTTTTCAAGACCTCTGCAATCCGCCCTGACATGCTGTCAATTAACTTCTGGGCCATATCCTGACTGATGGCAGCCTATTCTTGCATAATCAATGCTTGGAGTTTGTCAGAATTTGTGGGGTTTTGTTTGTCCCCCCGCCTCTTGAGGATTGACCACAAGTTCTCAATGGGATTAAGGTCTGGGGAGTTTCCTGGCCATGAACTCAAAATATTGATGTTTTGTTCCCCGAGCCACTTGGCTGAGAAGCAACCTGAATGGTTTCAGGATGCTTTACTGTTGGCATGACACAGGACTGATGGTAGCGCTCACCTTGTCTTCTCTGGACAAGCTTTTTTCCGGATGCCCCAAACAATCGGAAATGGGATTCATCAGAGAAAATTACTTTACCCCAGTCCTCAGCAGTCCAATCCCTGTTCCTTTTGCCGAATATCAGTCTGTCCCTGATGTTTTTCCCGGAGAGAAGTGGCTTCTTTGCTGCCCTTCTTGACACCAGGCCATCCTCCAAAAGTCTTAACCTCACTGTGCGTGCACATGCACTCAAATCTGCCTGCTGCCACTCCTGAACAAGCTCTGTACTGGTGGTGCCCCGATCCCCCAGCTGAATCATCTTTAGGAGACCTGGCGCTTGCTGGACTTTCTTGGGTGCCCGGAAGCCGCCTTCACAACAATTGAACCGCTCTCCTTGAAGTACTTGATGATCTGATAAATGGTTGATTTAGGTGCAATCTTACTGGCAGCAATGTCCTTGCCTGTGAAATCATTTTTGTGCAAAGCAATGATGTAGGCACGTGTTTCCTTGCAGGTAACCATGGTTGACAGAGGAAGAACAATGATTCCAAACACCACCCTCCTTTTGAAGCTTCCAGTCTGTTATTCGAACTCAATCAGCATGACCGAGTGATCTCCAGCTTTGTCCTCGTCAACACTCACACCTGTGTTAGAGAATCACTGACATGATGTCAGCTGGTCCTTTTGTGGCAGGGCTGAAATGCAGTGGACATTTTTGGGGGGGATTCAGTTAATTTGCATGGCAAAGAGGTACTTTGCAGTTCAATTGCAATTCACCTGATCACTCTTCATAACATTCTGGAGTATATGCAAATTGCCATCATACAAACTGAGGCAGCAGACTTTGTGAAAATTTATATTTGTGTCATTCTCCATTTTTGGTCACGACTGTACAATGACTGTGTCAGGTATTAGTTTGTTTTCTGTAGCTGGTCTCCACTGTGCATTAGTGATCAGCAGCCTTCCCGTGTCAGGTTTGTTACTGCCTATGTAGTCTCTCTGCAGTTAATCAGGAATACCCTCCTTCACTAGCAGGGTTACTGTCTGTCATAGATACTTCCACAGCACTTTAACTCTTATGGAGGTTTTCTCTATACCTAGAGATTATGTCTTTTGAATGATCTACAGGGAAAGTTATCTTTGCTCAGATCAAACGCAGGCAGATCTGGTCTTAGTTCTGGAGCAGGCCAGACACCTTTCTGGGTGGCTCAGATAAGCCCAGTGCTGTTTAGACTCCCCTGCAGGACCCTAGTTAGAGACAAACTGCTTTGTTGATGAGAGAAACCTCTCCCTCATTCCCCTTGTTAAGTTAGACTGGAGCTCTGGTCTCTCTGGACTGGAGTGCAGCTAGCTATCTATTCTCCCTGATAGTAATTTCGGATTAAGGAAAGACTATTTGTCAAGTTCATGTCAGAAGTGTAAAGACTAATAGACATTGAGACATTTTGGTCTCCATCAGGCTATTTAAACTAATCTAGTAGGTATTTATTCCGACCTGTGTTTCATTGTTTTGAACCATGTCAGTGAAATGGTCCCTTAGTTGTGCCTCCTTCCACCATCTTGTCATCCTCACAGTGAACTTGTTCTGCATGACTCCTGAATGCTTCCTCACCTGTGATCTTGTGATTGGTCGATGCAGTTAACTTTTTGGTTTGATCTTCTTTTCAGTTTTGACATTGTTATAATACCAACATCTCAAAATGGTACTCTTAGAGCTGTATGAAATGAAGACACATTCTTCAAAATAAAACTCAGGAAATGTTTTAAGTTGATCCCGCCAAGCCCACCACTATATAATAACACATTTCAAAGTCTTGGTAAAAGCAATAGACAACATTCCTGCATTTTAGCGACGTCGAGATAGACCCTGACTGCCAGTGGCCTTGGTCAAACCTGAATGACCTGAGGAAGGAGCTGTATGTGAGTCTGTGTGTGTGCTGTGTGTCCAGCCCCAGTCCATGGCAGAGGTCCTGGCTAAGAAGGAGGAGCTGGCTGACCGCCTGGAGAAGGCCAACGAGGAGGCTATCGCCAGCGCCATCGCTGAAGAGGAACAGCTGACCAGAGAGATCCAGGCTGAGAACAATGACCTGGAGACTGACAATGAGAGTGACTTCTCTGTAAGTCACATACCTCACACACTCACGCTTTTCTTTGGTCATATGAAAGTAGTTTGGTGGTTAAAAATGTGAAGTGGTAGGATCTCTTTCCCCAGGTCTTGAGTTTTGCTCACCTTGCAATATCCTAATGATTGTCACTGAACATGAACGGATTCTCTCTCTTCTAGGCCAGCATTGGCAGTGGAGGTGGACTCAACATGGACTGGAGTGACATGTTAGCCGATTATGACGGTAAATCTCTTTTCTGTTTAGTTGTAATTAATCTATACTGTACAAAAATATAAAGGCAACATGTAAAGTTCATGAGCTGAAATATAAGATCCCAGAAATGTTCCATAAGCACAACAATATTATTTTTCTCAAATTTGGTGCACACATTTGTTTGCATCTCTGTGAGGATTTCTTCTTTGCCAAGATAATCTATCCACCTGACAGGTGTAGCATATCAAGAAGCTGATTAAACAGCATTATCATTACACAGGTGCATCTTGTGCTGGGGACTAAAAGGCCACTCTAAAATGTGCAGTTTTGTCACAATACAATGCCACAGATGTCTCAAGTTTTGAGGGAGCGCGCAATTGCCATACTGACTGAAGAAATGTCCCCCAGAGCTGTTTCCAGAAAATTGAATGTTAATAAGCCGCCTCCATCGTTTTTGAGAATTTGGCAGTACATGGAGTTATGTAAGGGAAGACCCCTGTGAAATGGACAAAAATTAATAGCTACTTATTGTCATTGGGCGAAACATATACACAATCGCAAATACCACTCAATTGGGTGGCAGTTGGTCAAAAACATATTGCAAGTGGAACATAGCAAATGCCGGGTGTAATAAACAAAAAATCCCGAAGGGGGCGAGCGTGCTCCACCATAGGATTCTATGTGGGAAATGATCAAAGTCAGGTCTCAAGGGTGAAATCTTCACAATCTGAATAAAAACGGGGGGGGGGGGGGGGGGAATTAACCTCGTAAAAAGTGCGTTTTTGGACAGT
The DNA here is from genome assembly GCF_057628025.1 of Oncorhynchus mykiss. Classification (NCBI taxonomy): domain Eukaryota; kingdom Metazoa; phylum Chordata; class Actinopteri; order Salmoniformes; family Salmonidae; genus Oncorhynchus; species Oncorhynchus mykiss. Next base: position 73,217,702 of record NC_143023.1, on the reverse strand, counting down.
TTTTTTATTTAATTAAAATTTGTCAATTATACATATGTAAGAACCGTATGTACCTAGATTTGTCTTATGCAAGTTTGTTCATAAGGCCTATGTTTTGTCCATTTGCCATATATGATCATAGGAAGTAGGCTTCCGAACCCAAAAGTCAGTGAACCATGTGCAAATGGCATATATAATGTCGAGATGGCCTATATACTGACCAAATGAAATATATCACTATGTTAAGCCCTAAATCAACCTAGAAGGTCTATTTGTCAAGTTCTGATCATAGCAAGTTAGAATTTCTCATTGGTGTTGATTCAGCATGTTAATTTCGTAATGGGTAGTCCTTATGAATATACATTGGCAATGGACACTGTCATCTTGCAGAATAGCATGTTCACACTGACAATATGCTGTATAACATGTTAAGACTGGCAATGTATTACACTACCGTTCAAACGTTTGCGGTCACTTAGAAATATCCTTGTTTTTGAAAGAAAAGCACATTTCTTGGTCCATTAAAATAGCAACATATTGATCAGAAATAGTGTAGACATTGTTAATGTTGTAAATGACTAGAAACTGAAGATCTAGTACAACGCTGTGTACTACTCCCTTCACAGAACAGCGCAAACTGGCTCTAACCAGAATAGAAAGATGAGTGAGAGGACCCGATGCACAACTGAGCAAGAGGACAAGTACATCCGTCTCTATGGGACGAGGCGGTTTCAATGCACCTAGTCTTGTTATTCTGGGGACTTTTCTAAATGTTGTCATTTCCACGACGTTAAAAATTAATTGAAGATATTGCAAATGGACGAGGCTGTTTCTCGACCTGAGAACCTTCTAGAGCCACATAACTCACCGTGTACTACCAACTTAAGCTCTAGAACAGGTTTATACGTTTCGGAGCTCTAGGTCTGATGGTTCTTTGATGGTTCGAACGCTGGTAACTATTGCAGGCTCTGTCTGTCTAAGCCCCACACTGTCACTCCATATTGGTTGTGTGTGTGAGTGCAGAAAATCACGTAGAGCTCCGAAACACACCTTAACACGCCTCAACTGGATCTCTAACTTTTTAAAGAAAAAAAAACATTTGTTTAAGCATCATGAAATGGACGTTGTACGATTTCTCGTAAACTACGATAGATAAATGGCTGGTTCATGTACTTTGACGTGAAGCGGTCAAATTAGTGCTGTATTACCGTTTTCAACCTTCAATCCCACAAAATGTGCATGAAAGAGCATGCCATCATGTTTCTGGGCTAAACGTACATTTGGCCACCCACTGTGCTCGAGTTTTGTCTTTGAAGTCTGTTTCATTTACGAGAAAAAGCAATGTCCATTGGTTATGAAATGTCCATTTGCAATATACAGTCAGTTGCCATCTGCTGGAATTATCTGGTACAGCAGAACATTTTCAAAAATAAATAAATGTATATCTTCGAAAACGAGTCTCCTTGACATTGTATTTTTTGACTTCCTGGAAGACCAGGCCTTGGGGGGCGATCTGAGGCCGTCGGACTATTTTAATATCACTCGAGGTCCTCTAGTAAGGGACCGTCCATTTGCCCTATGAAAATGCTCATCAATCATAAGGGAGCTGCTACATGGTCCCTTAAGTATGGTATAGGCAGGCATAAGCTACAGACAACAAACACGATTGCATTTCATCAATGGCAATTTGAATTGCTAGAGATACCATGACAAGATCCTGAGGCATGTCACCCATTGAGCATATTTGGAATGCTCTGGATCGACGTTTACGACAGCAACTTCGCACAGACATTGAAGATGAGTGGGACAACATTTCACAGGTCACAATCAGCAGCCTGACCAACTCTATCCTCAGGCGATGTGTCGCGCTGCATGATGCAAATTATGGTAACACCAGATACTGACTGGTTTTCTGATCCACGTCTCAACTTTTTAATTAAAAAAAATCTGTGGCCAACAGATTCTGTATTCCCAGTCATGTGAAATCCATAGATTAGGGCCTAATGAATTTCTTTAAATTGACTGGTTTCCTTATGAACTTTAACTCAGTAAAATCTGAGTTTTATATATTTTTGTTCAGTGCATATAATGAAATGTGTTGATGCTCTTGCTAAAGACACAGATGTGGTCAATGTCTAGACTCACCTCTCTCTGCAGCGAGGGAGCCCTGGCGTCAGAGCACCTCCTGGGGGGACATCGTGGAGGAGGAGCCTTCTAGACCCCCTGGCCATGGAATCCACATGCACGAGAAACTGTCCTCACCGTCTCGTAAAAGGTGAGACATACACCCACCCTCATGTCACGCTGAAGTTTGTCAGAGAAAAGATCTTGATTCATGTCAAAGTTCACTGCTACTGTGTGTAAGACAATTGGGGGAGAGGAAAGTCGTTTTTTTCTGTCTTTGTTGGCAGAACCATTGCGGAGTCTAAGAAGAAACATGAGGAGAAACAGCTGAAGGCCCAGCAGCTCCGAGACAAACTGCGGGATGAGAAGACCCACAAGCTGCAGAAGCTCCTGGAGAGGGTGAGTGGCCATGCAGTGCAGAGCCAACAGGAAACACCACAGCCTAGCCCCAGACTGGCCACGAGGAGAGCTTCTGTCAGCACACTGCCAGATAGAATCACTAAATATCAGAGGCCAGCTCCGCCTCTCTCAAACCAGCTGGCCACAGATGTGTCTGGGAGAGACTTAGCCCAAACTCAATCTTTCATGACGTTTGTTTTTGTTCTTCAGGCCGTCGTGGGATGAGTGAGCCCTTGAATAATCCTGAGTATTAACCACATAAATACATGAAGTGGTGTATATTCACATTAATCCCTGTGGACATGAGACCAGAGCGGGTAGCAGGAAATGCTTTGAAAGCAAGACACCATGAAAATGTCTACCTTGGTTAGAGAAATGTACATGAGTGAAATGAGCTGACCCAAGCTGTCTTTCCCTCACAGGAGAAGGAGGTCAGGAAATGGAAGGAGGAGTTGTTGGACCAGCGGCGGAGGATGATGGAGGAGAAGTTACTCCATGCAGAGTTCAAGCGGGAGCTGCAGCTCCAGGCCATAGTAAAGAAGGCTCAGGAGGAGGAGGCCAAGGTACAGGACTGACCCCTGGAACACTGCACACCTAACTACATGTCCAAGAGTTGAAGTATTTTTCTAATTAGATTTCCCTTGTGATAATACATTTTTGACACTGAGAATGTTCTTAAAGTAAAGACAAAGGACTACTAAAAAGCAATGGCAAACTAGAGTAGAGGCAGACTTTTAGATTTTTTTTGTAGCTTAGTGATTCCGACTTGTTGACCGGTGGCCTTGTGACTCTGTACAGGTGAATGAGATAGCATTCATCAACACCCTGGAGGCACAGAACAAGAGGCACGACGTGCTGGCTAAGCTGAACGAGTACGAGCAGCGCCTCAACGAGCTGCAGGAGGAGAGAGGCAGGAGACAGGAGGAGAAGCAGGCCAGAGACGAGGCTGTACAGGTAACAATGAACAGCAGCTCCCCCTTTTCCCCCCCAGACCTCTCTGGCTTACCCCAGTGTACAGTCCCACTGACTGGCTATGGTCCCCGTCTGTCTCCCCAGGAGCGTAAGCGTGCTCTGGAGGCAGAGAGACAGGCGCGTGTGGAGGAGCTGCTGATGAGGAGGAAGGAGCAGGATGCGCGCATCGAGCAGCAGAAGCAGGAGAAGGAGAGGGCCAGGGAGGACGCTGCACGAGAGAGGGCCAGGTCTGTACCACCTGGCTCACAGTCGGAATCACACATCTTTTTTTGGACTATCAAATGTGGCCCTCATTGTTCTTCATGTATAATAGATTTACAGTTGGGAGTACCCGTCTGATACGGATGTCAAGGAGGATGCTCTCCTCACTGAGCACGGTTACATGCACACAATAATACAATTATTGTAGTCAGATTAATATAATCGTTTGTTTAAAACTTTTACATGCTTTGCAAGAAGAACGATTTCACTAATAATCCTGTTTCCATGACACCTGAAATTGGGCTACCTGATGGGACTTTCGATAAATGCAGAAAATTCGGACATATAAAGTTTGTATGTGAAAACTATTTCTAAAATACATACATTCAGTTTTTCCCAAACTCACTTCACTCGTGCATAAGGGGAGGCTTGCGCTACCTTGCTGGCACAAGCACAGATCAAATCCACAGCTAGAATACTGACTTAAGCTGTTTACATGTCCTAATCATTTGAAAAATTGCTCCGAAAATCGGCCTTTGCTTACTCAGATTTTGACGTTACAGTGATTAAGATAAGCAGAGTGTTTACATGACTAATTCCATACTCGGCCTACTGCCATAATCCACTTAATATTGAATTATTAGTGTGAATGTAAACGTACTCACTGCTCCTGTATGTTGTCCTCTCCACAGAGACCGAGAGGAGCGTCTGGCTGCCCTCAGCGCTGCTCAACAGGAGGCCATGGAGGAACTGCAGAAGAAGATTCAGATGAAGGTTAGTGTTGCTGCTGCACCTCACTCCTGTCCTTCATTAAAGACCAGACTAATGTTGACATTTCCTAGTTGCAGACCAGACAAAAGTTTACAATTTCTAGTTGGCTTCTTGGTTGTTCTCCTTCCCAGCACGATGAGAGCAGTCGCAGGCACATGGAGCAGATTGAGCAGAGGAAAGAGAAGGCAGCAGAACTCAGCAGTGGCAGACATGCCAACACTGACTATGCCCCTAAACTGACACCATATGAGCGCACGAAACAGTGCTCCTTGTGCAATGTTGTGGTATGTACTCATAAAATGTACTCTTGAAATGATTTTTAATGATCTGTTTTTTAGCCAGATGTCTTTGTATTATTCTTAGTGTAGATGCTGATTTTATATTTTGTCCAGTTGTCCTTGGCATATATTCCCTCTGACACTAGATGTGACACTAGTCACCAGACCTCTGGTAGCATTAGACAGATGCTGATTTTATATTTTGTCCAGTTGTCCTTGGCATATATTCCCTCTGACACTAGATGTGACACTAGTCACCAGACCTCTGGTAGCATTAGACAGATGCTGATTTTATATTTTGTCCAGTTGTCCTTGGCATATATTCCCTCTGACACTAGATGTGACACTAGTCACCAGACCTCTGGTAGCATTAGACAGATGCAGGCATACTGAGTAAAGAACCATTTTAGCATATACATTCAAATTGGCTTGATCCACTCTCCAGTGAGAAGTTCACCCTTTACTTAATTAACTTAATTTCTTGCAATAATTTGTGAGGTTGATTGGCTAACATGCTTAACCTAAACTGAAGGGGAAAGCAGCAGCAGCTTTGTGGCAGTAGAGCGTCTGTGGAGGTCCCATCTATTGTTGTTTGGCAGACTGGATGTATAAAAATGCTGACGAGAAGGTGATTCAGAGGATTTTGGGAGAGAATGTATTTAAATTAGGATTTAACTGCATTGATTAAACATGAACTCTGGAGTAGAGATTTATGACTGGGCATGATTTTCAAGTGACAGGCAACAAATCCATTGGCAGGCACATTTGTCTGTGACGGACCCGGCCGGCTCTCACTGCTACAAGGTTGAGACACCTTGAAGCTCCAACTAGCATCAGATAAAGAACAGTGTGGGTGGTAGAGTGGGGAATCTTGTTAAAAAATGTCAGATGACCTTGGCCAGCATCTGACACCAGAGATCATCTATAGGTCAGCAGCTGGCACTCTATTTAATGACATTAAACACAGGCCATCTGTAATAGGCTTTATTCCAGCCATGAGTGGGAGGAAAACGACACAGCCACATCAACCTCACCTCACGCTGTTTGTGTCAATTCTTCATCTTCACACCACTTATTCCAATGCTTCTGTCTGTGTATCATCCAATCTTGCCCACAGTTTAATGTGTTAGTACTGTATCAGCTATTCAGTAGTGATTGGGGAAAAAATTGACACAGTTACATATCACGATATTATATTGATACTTTGACTCCAAGTATTGATTTAGCTAGATAGCTTTAGCTGGTGCTTGTCAGCTGTACCTGCGCCAAAACTCCGGTATTTTTCATCCAATAGCTTGTTCTGGGCAATTCTACGGTAACGAAATTACACTGACAATAGGATTTTTCACTTTAAAATGTATTATTAACACAAAACATTGACTTCAAAGTTCAACAAACTGTACAACACTATGCATAATGACTCACTGTACACAGTAAATAAAAAAATATTAACATTTACTGGAAAACTGTGCAGATGCGAGGTTTGGTAACAGAGTTACGGTAAAATCTCTCCCAGTTTTATTATTTTACCAAAGTTTGTATCTGCACAGTTCTTCCTGTAAATTTGTTTTTGTAACATTTTCAGTGGAAATTGTTAAAAGTGCATAGAGTTGTATGGTTTGTTAAACTTTGAAATCAATGGTTTTTGTTCAGTATACATTTTAAAGTAAAATATCTGAGTCTCAGCATAATTTCGTTACCCTTGGAATTGCCCTTCTGCATCTTCTTTTTAAATACTGAGTGTTTTCAGCATTTTTGTTTACATTACTTTTCAAAGGCTCCCTTGTACCTCTGCACCAGCAATATGTTTGGAACATCAAATCGTAGTATCAAGTCACATGCATATAGAATCTTGAGAATCACATATCATATTGGCACTGAAGTATCATGATAATATCGTGTTGAGAGGTCCCTGGCAAATTGCCAGCCTTGCTATTCAGTGTGTCGTTTTCAAAACATGCCACTGTAGATGGTCACTCTGTGTGTGAGGAGCAAGAATGACAGAAGGGACATTAGTTAATCAGTTGGTGTGAGGAGTAATCATTGACACAGAGTAGAGGGATGAAAGATAAAAAATATTCTGCTTGATTTGTGATTGACCATCCTAAGGCAATCACATTAATGTTGTTATATAGGCTGGATCATCCTGAGTGGACCTGTCAGCCACAATTTCATACTGCAGTATTTAGTATGGTCCTGCTGTGCTGTCAGAAAGGAGAATATCATGAAATGCAGCCATGAAGTCATCTTCAGTTTAACAATGCTCTCATGTCTGTGTGACACATATAACATGCTGGTTGAAGAAACTACGCTGCCACACTTGCCACCTTTTCTTCTTTACCTTGTCAATTCATTCCACTAAAGGCGTATTGTGTTTAACATGCACAACATATGGATCACGATCTGAAGACTGCATTTAAGTTCCTGACACCTACTAAAATATTAGGTCTCACTATGTATTCAGTTTGTGAGTGGAGGTGGAGAGGAAACATTCTGTAAGATCTTATTGAAAACCAGTTGTAATGTATAGTTGTAGTGGCCTCCCATGGGGGGTGGGGACCTTGTTGACTGTCTCTGCCTACATTGTCCTCAGCAGTAACCTCTGACCTGTGTGTTTGTAGATCACCACGGAGGTACACCTATACAGCCACACCAAGGGCAAGAGGCACCAGCAGGCTGTGAGAGACAGCAGTAGCATCCAGGGACGGGAGCTCTCCGATGAGGAAGTGGTGCGTACCCCCAAGCGCTTAAAGGCCCAGTGCAGTAAAAGAAAATAAAATAAATAAATACAAAAAAAATATATATATATAAATAATCTCCATACCGTGAAATTGTGAACATTCTCATCATGCCCTTTTCATGTAAGAGCTGTTTGAAAAGACCGTCTGAAATTTCAGCCTGTTTTGGTGGGATGGAGTTTTCACCTGTAAATTTGTTAATAGACCAATAAGAAAGAGTTCCAAACCTCTGCCAATAACAGCTAGTTTTCAGTTTTCCCCTCCCCACTCAGACCACTCCCAGACAGTCCTAGCAAAATACTTGAGAAATTGCCCTTTGCTATGAATCTATTTTTATGTTTTTGACCATTATTTTCAATCAAAATCATACTAAGGTACTTAATTGTTACCCAGAATTTTAATATGATTTATATGATATGATATTGAGATGAAAAGGGATGCATACAGTGGGGCAAAAAAGTATTTAGTCAGCCACCAATTGTGCAAGTTCTCCCACTTAAAAAGATGAGGCCTGTAATTTTCATCATAGGTACACTTCAACTATGACAGACAAAAAGAGAAAAAAAAAAATCCAGAAAATCACATTGTAGGATTTTTTATTAATTTATTTGCAAATTATGGTGGAAAATAAGTATTTGGTCAATAACAAAAGTTTATCTTAATACTTTGTTATATACCCTTTGTTGGCAATGACAGAGGTCAAACATTTTCTGTAAGTCTTCACAAGGTTTTCACACTGTTGCTGGTATTTTGGCCCATTCCTCCATGCAGATCTCCTCTAGAGCAGTGATGTTTTGGGGCTGTTGCTGGGCAACACAGACTTTCAACTCCCTCCAAATATTTTCTATGGGGTTGAGATCTGGAGACTGGCTAGGCCACTCCAGGACCTTGAAATGCTTCTTACAAAGCCACTCCTTCGTTGACCGAGCGGTGTGTTTGGGATCATTGTCATGCTGAAAGACCCAGCCACGTTTCATCTTCAATGCCCTTGCTGATGGAAGGAGGTTTTCACTCAAAATCTCACGATTCATGGCCCCATTCATTCTTTCCTTTACACGGATCAGTCGTCCTGGTCCCTTTGCAGATAAACAGCCCCAAAGCATGATGTTTCCACCCCCATGCTTCACAGTAGGTATGGTGTTCTTTGTATACAACTCAGCATTCTTTGTCCTCCAAACACGACGCGTTGAGTTTTTACCTAAAAGTTCTATTTTGGTTTCATCTGACCATATGACATTCTCCCAATCTTCTTCTGGATCATCCAAATGCTCTCTAGCAAACTTCAGACGGGCCTGGACATGTACTGGCTTAAGCAGGGGGACACGTCTGGCACTGCAGGATTTGAGTCCCTGGTGGCGTAGTGTGTTACTGATGGTAGGCTTTGTTACTTTGGTCCCAGCTCTCTGCAGGTCATTCACTAGGTCCCCCCTTGTTGTTTCTGGTGTCCTTTGACAGCTCTTTGGTCTTGGCCATAGTGGAGTTTGGAGTGTGACTGTTTGAGGTTGTGGACAGGTGTCTTTTAGACTGATAACAAGTTCAAACAGGTGCCATTAATACAGGTAACGAGTGGAGGACAGAGAAGCCTCTTAAAGAAGAAGTTACAGGTCTGTGAGAGCCAGAAATCTTGCTTGTTTGTAGGTGACCAAATACTTTATTTTCCACCATAATTTGCAAATAAATTCATTAAAAATCCTACAATGTGATTTTCTGGATTTTGTTTTCTCATTTTGTCTGTCATAGTTGAAGTGTACCTATGATGAAAATTACAGGCCTCTCTCATCTTTTTAAGTGTGAGAACTTGCACAATTGGTGGCTGACTAAATACTTTTTTGCCCCACTGTATATCCTTTTCAACGGAAGTCTTACCTCAAATAATCAGATACCCCATCTGTCCATCATCCCAACAAAATAATAATATTGTGATATTAAATGAAAGTTATTGTTGTTTATGACAGGCTCATTATTATTGTTTGAATCATATAATGTTAGGCTCTCGCTGGCTTTGTGACATTATAAAGGGGACCTGAAATGTAAACAGTTAGGGTCTAGTGAGTCAGTTGAGGGGTGACATCACCCCCATATCTATAGGCCGCTCTGTCACAGAGCACTTTTCATGGGAAGGCTGCTCGTTAAAGGAAGAGGGTTTCTCAGCCTGCTCTGCAATATGAGATTTCCTTTTCAGCATGCTGCTCTTTGTGAGGCTGACAACTGTTGGTGCTATATGCAAAACCTTTGGCCCCAGCAGCTCCTTCATTCAATCCTGTTCTCACTGGCTGATCATTAATCCCACCACCTTCCACTCTAAATCATTTGCTTTCCAACTAATGCCCATTTCTCTGTTTGACAGTATGATAAACAAGGCATTGGCAATGAAGGCATGCAACTTTCCAATACAATACTATGGCCACAGCCAGTATCACACAACCTCTTCAGACTGCCTTTAAACCATGCAATGTAGGCTATGCTTTACACTAGTAGTAGCTGGTGGGGTATGAAATGGCTTAGCTAATGGGTCCAAACGATTTCAATGTATGTACTATGGATTATCAGCATGGTGTTCCCTGCGTAATAATGGCTCTTTGTTGTAACGGGATGAGACAAGACAACTCTACTGGACATGCTCTTATCATTTACTACACTATGTTTCAATTATGGGCTATTCAGCCCTGCTTTTGTCACACATTTTCATTCAGCTTTTGAGGGCAATCAAGCAGGCGTTGGAGAAATGTCCTGGGATTTTTGTTTAGATAGACTATGCTGGCCTTTCTTTATTTATGTCCTGCTCATTTTGGTGTGCAGTATTTCATTCATGCAACTGCCAACAATTTTCCAGACGCTGGTTCCATAACTCTTGCTGGAATGAAAGATTTTTAATTAAAATGAAGATGGTTGGCTGAACTGTACAGAGGTCACTACATAGTTTTTCAGTGGAAGCGGGCGGCAGATGCCCCAAAGCTTCATATTTAGTCATTTTCTCTCATTTTCAAGGACTTGCGAATTAAATAGAAAATACAATGATTATCAACAGGGCTGGATCGATGTGCCGAGAGAACGTCTGGAATTGCAATCACTCTCTTTACTTACACTTATTAGTTGTCAAATGTCCTGTTTTAATGATATACGCAATGTCCAGGGCCCCTCGGGTTGGACATATTGGATTTATTTATTGGTCACCCTTGACACAGCAGCACAAAAACACCAGTGACCTCTCCAAGGGAATACTCATCCCTTCCCAGCCCCCTCCTGCACCCTCAGCTGGGCTTCTGAGAATGGAGCTGTGGGACAGGCCTGGGCCAAAAGAGGGATCACTAGGCTGTGATGGACTCCGGCTTCTGGGTATGAGAGTTGACCTCCTGGAGCCAGCAGTAAACGAGGGTGGTGTTGATGATGAATCCCTTCTGGTGGCCAGAGACCCCTGTTGAAATACACAGAGTGCCAGCTGAAGTACCCCTGTCTTTACCAGGCTGTTAGAACAAAGTGTACAGAAACTGTTTGAACTAGATGAAGGAGTGAAGTTGCAGTTCAGATTTCCTGGAAGATAAAATATTAATTGAAACACTTCTAAAAATGGAAGGCATTGAAAGATGCATAGAGAATGAATATGCATTTTTTGTAAGTCTGTCATATTTATCATGTTCTGTGTTGCAAGTGCTACTTGAATGTCACAGAAAGGATTCTGTTCCATAAAACAAAGGTCCTGTGAGCAAGTTGCATGGATGGTGTGTGTAGCTGGATCCAGTGTGCCATCACATTGTACCCAACATGACATACCGCTGTCTATTTCACACCAAGTGCAAAGCCAACCTCTGAGTCCTGTGTCTTAGATTGTGCTCTAAAGAGGCCTGTCTTCTGGGCACTGTGGGGGTGTGATTTTTAGAAAGCCCTCTGGTTACTCCTTCCAGAACAGAGAAGAAGCAGTGTGAGGGAGCTCTGCCCTCAGGCCTGGCTCTGTGGCCTATTGTCTTCCTGCTTCATCCAGACACCTGTCTGTTACACACATCCTCATCAGATTACCTGTCATGATACAAAATAATCTTATAGTTAAATTCAAATAAAAGCATTAGGCAATGACATGGTCATGATATCAATTAATTCTGTAGATGAGTTAATATTTAAAATCCTTTCTGTCTTTTAATGTGATTTGTGAGATGGCTCATGTTTTTGAACAATTCCGTTAAGTAAACGGAAGGAGCATTGGAAGGGATAGGCTCTCAGAGATTACTGAACAGCTGCCTCTCAAGCAAGGCAGAGCCACGGTCATGACTGAAAGGCTCAAGAATTTCCTAGCCTATCCATTGCACCAATGTCTCTGGGATACAGATGCATCTTGAAGACGGTCTTGCGAGCACGGGGTACTCTTAATTTTTTTTCTGACATAATGGGATGTGGCCCCTTAAACGCCTCAGCTATGGCATGTTTGTCTGTTAGGGTAGGGTACACTACAACTTTTTAAATGCCGATACAAAAACTTCTCTGGAGATACGAACGGGCATTTTACTTGTCTGTAAAGGAATGCCACTTCTGAAGCGGGACTAACATCCATCACTAGGCGACCAGGGGCGTTCTGACTGGCTCAGTGGTCTAAGACACTGCATCGCAGTGCTAGCTGTGCTGCTAGAAATCCTGGTTTGAGTCCAGGCTCTGTTGCAGCCGGCCTCGACCGGGAGACCCATGAGGCGGCGCACAATTGTCCCAGCGTCGTCTGTGTTAGGGGAGAGTTTGGCCGGATGGGATGTTCTTGTCCCATCGCGCACTAGCGACTCCTGTGGCTGGGCGGACGCAGTGCACGCTGACACGGTCACCAGGTGTACGGTGTTTCCTCTGACACAGTGGAGCGGCTGACTTCCGAGTTAAGCTGGCATTGTGTCAAGAAGCAGTGCGGCTTGGTTGGGTTGGCTGCCTCTCCCAAGTCCGTACAGTAGTTGCAGCGATGGGACAAGACTGTAACTACCAATTGGATACCACGAAATTGGGTAAAAAAATTAATAATAATAATCACTAGACAACCAGAACAAATAATCTCGAACAACTGCACCTTGCCAGCTGCCTGCGTGCAGAACACTCTCTCCTAAAAAAGTACTTTAAAGTTTCCCTTACCAATACATTTAGTAGCTGCACATTAATCAGGAAAATGTATTGTTGCCAGGGAAACAATACAGAACATTCTATGCACGTTCTAAAGATACCGATTATTGGAGGACCAAAAAAGCCAATTTATTTATTTATTTTTATATATATATATATATATATATATATATATATACACACACAAATCAGACAGACAGAAAGGATTTTAAATAATGAAATTTTAAATAAGTAAATAATGAAACATGTTCAATTTGGTTTAAATAATTGTAAGAAAGCTAACGTTTCAGTTCCTTGCTCAGAACATGAACATATGAAAGCTGGTGGTTCCTTTTAACTTCTTGCGTCTAGCCATCCCGGATCCGGGATCGTGACTACAGCCTCAAGCTCATTACCATAACGCAACGTTAACTATTCATGAAAATCGCAAATGAAATGAAATCAATATGCTAGCTCTCAAGCTTAGCCTTTTGTTAACAACACTGTCATCTCAGATTTTCAAAATATGCTTCTCAACCATAGCAAAACAAGTATTTGTGTAACAGTATTGATAGCTAGCGTAGCATTTAGCGTTAGCATTTAGCGTTAGCATTCAGCAGGCAACATTTTCACAAAAAACAGAAAAGCATTCAAATAAAATCATTTACCTTTGAAGAACTTCAGATGTTTTCAATGAGGAGACTCAGTTAGATAGCAAATGTTCAGTTTTTACAAAAAGATTATTTGTGTTGACAAATTGCTCCGTTTTCTGCGTCACGTTTAGCTACGAAAAAAACCTGTATCCAGGATTGTGTAAATCTATCCGCAAGCTCATTAGCATAACGCAACGTTAACTATTCATGAAAATCGCAAATGAAATGAAATAAATCTATTTGCTCTCAAGCTTAGCCTTTTGTTAACAACACTGTCATCTCAGATTTTCAAAATATGCTTTTGAACCATAGCTAAACAAGCATTTGTGTAACAGTATTGATAGCCTAGCATAGGATTATCCCTGGCATTCAGCATGCAACATTTTCACAAAAAACAGAAAAGCATTCAAATAAAATAATTTACCTTTGAAGAACTTCAGATGTTTTCAATGAGGAGACTCTCAGTTAGATAGCAAATGTTCAGTTTTTACAAAAATATTATTTGTGTTGACAAATCGCTCCGTTTTCTTCATCACGTTTGGGTAAGAAAAAAAGAAAAAATTAAGTCATTAAAACGCAAACTTTTTTCCAAATTAACTCCATAAAATCGACAGAAACATGGCAAACGATGTTTAGAATTATTCCTCAAGGTGTTTTTCACATATCTATCGATTATAAATCCTTCATGGCAGTTGACTTTCTCTTCTGAAGAAATGGAACGCGCATGGACCTAGAGATTACGCAATAATTTTGACACAGGACACCGGGCGGACACCTGGTAAATGTAGTCTCTTATGGTCAATCTTCCAATGATATGCCTACAAATACGTCACAATGCTGCAGACACCTTGGAGAAACGACAGAAAAGGCAGGCTCATTCCTGGCGCATATAAGGAGACATTGGAACACAGTGCCTTCAGAATCTGGGGCATTTCCTGTATGAAACTTCATCTTGGTTTCGCCTGTAGCATTAGTTCTGGGGCACTCACAGATAATATATTTGCAGTTTTGGAAACGTCAGAGTTTTTTCTTTCCAAAGCTGTCAATTACATGCATAGTCGAGCATCTTTTCGTGACAAAATATCTTGTTTAAAACGGAAATGTTTTTTATCCAAAAATTAAGAGCGCCCCCTATCTCAAAGTATTTAACATGAGTCTTCAATATTCCCAGGTAAGAAGTTTTAGGTTGTAGTTATTATAGGAATTATAGGACTATTTCCCTCTATACCATTTGTATTTAATTAACCGTTGACTATTGGATGTTCCGTCCCTCTCCTCGCTCCTCCCTCCCTCGAACCAGCAACACAACGACAACAGCCACCACATCGAAGCAGGGTTACCCATGCAGAGCAAGGGAAACAACCACCAAGGCTCAGAGCGAGTGAAGTTTGAAACACTATTAGCGCGCGCTAACTAGCCACTCATTTCACTTCGGTTACACCAGCCTCATCTCGGGAGTTGATAGGCTTGAAGTCATAAACAGCGCAATGCTTGACACACAACAAAGAGCTGCTGGCAAAACGCACGAGAGTGCTGTTTGAATGAATGTTTACGCGCCTGCTTCTGCCTACCACCGCTCAGTCAGATACTTAGATACTTGTATGCTTGTATGCTCAGTCAGATTATATGCAACGCAGGACACGCTAGATAATATCTAGTAAAATCATCAACCATGTCAAATCAAATGTATTTATATAGCCCTTCGTACATCAGCTGATATCTCAAAGTGCTGTACAGAAACCCAGCCTAAAACCCCAAACAGCAAGCAATGCAGGTGTAGAAGCACGGTGGCTAGGAAAAACTCCCTAGAAAGGCCAAAACCTAGGAAGAAACCTAGAGAAGAACCAGGCTATGTGGGGTGGCCAGTCCTCTTCTGGCTGTGCCGGGTGGAGATTATAACAGAACATGGCCAAGATGTTCAAATGTTCATAAATGACCAGCATGGTCCAATAATAATAAGGCAGAACAGTTGAAACTGGAGCAACAGCACAGCCAGGTGGACTGGGGACAGCACGGAGTCATCATGCCAGGTAGTTCTGAGGCATGGTCCTAGGGCTCAGGTCCTCCGAGAGAGAGAGAGAAAGAGAGAATTAGAGAGAGCCCACATAAATTCACACAGGACACCGAATAGGACAGGAGAAGTACTCCAGATATAACAAACTGACCCTAACCCCCGACACATATAAACTACTGCAGCATAAATACCGGAGGCTGAGACGGGAGGGGTCAGGAGACACTGTGGTCCCATCCGAGGACACCCCCGGACAGGGCCAAACAGGAAGGATATAACCCCACCCACTTTGCCAAAGCACAGCCCCCACACAACTAGAGGGATATCTTCAACCACCAACTTACCATCCTGAGACAAGGCTGAGTATAGCCCACAAAGACCTCCGCCACGGCACAACCCAAGGGGGGGGGGGGCGCCAACCCAGACAGGATGACCACATAAGTGAATCAACCCACTCAGGTGACGCACCCCCTCCAGGGACGGCATGAGAGAGCCCCAGTAAGCCAGTGACTCAGCCCCTGTAATAGGGTTAGAGGCAGAGAATCCCAGTGGAAAGAGGGGAACCGGCCAGGCAGAGACAGCAAGGGTGGTTCGAAGCTCCAGAGCCTTTCCGTTCACCTTCCCACTCCTGGGCCAGACTACACTCAATCATATGACCCACTGAAGAGATGAGTCTTCAGTAAAGACTTAAAGGTTGAGATCGAGTTTGCGTCTCTTACATGGGTAGGCAGACCATTCCATAAAAATGCAGCTCTATAGGAGAAAGCCCTGCCTCCAAATTCTAGGGACAATTAGGAGGCCTGCGTCTTGTGACCGTAGCGTACGTGTAGGTACAGTGCCTTGCGAAAGTATTCGGCCCCCTTGAACTTTGCGACCTTTTGCCACATTTCAGGCTTCAAACATAAAGATATAAAACTGTATTTTTTGATGAAGAATCAACAACAAGTGGGACACAATCATGAAGTGGGACGACATTTATTGGATATTTCAAACTTTTTAAACAAATCAAAAACTGAAAAATTGGGCGTGCAAAATTATTCAGCCCCTTTACTTTCAGTGCAGCAAACTCTCTCCAGAAGGTCAGTGAGGATCTCTGAATGATCCAATGTTGAACTTTTTGGCAACAATGCAAAACGTTATGTTTGGCGTAAAAGCAACACAGCTCATCACCCTGAACACACCATCCCCACTGTCAAACATGGTGGTGGCAGCATCATGGTTTGGGCCTGCTTTTCTTCAGCAGGGACAGGGAATATGGTTAAAATTGATGGGAAGATGGATGGAGCCAAATACAGGACCATTCTGGAAGAAAACCTGATGGAGTCTGCAAAAGACCTGAGACTGGGACGGAGATTTGTCTTCCAACAAGACAATGATCCAAAACATAAAGCAAAATCTACAATGGAATGGTTCAAAAATAAACATATCCAGGTGTTAGAATGGCCAAGTCAAAGTCCAGACCTGAATCCAATCAAGAATCTGTGGAAAGAACTGAAAACTGCTGTTCACAAATGCTCTCCATCCAACCTCACTGAGCTCGAGCTGTTTTGCAAGGAGGAATGGGAAAACATTTCAGTCTCTCGATGTGCAAAACTGATAGAGACATACCCCAAGCGACTTACAGCTGTAATCGTAGCAAAAGGTGGCGCTACAAAGTATTAACTTAAGGGGGCTGAATAATTTTGCACGCCCAATTTTTCAGTTTTTGATTTGTTAAAAAAGTTTGAAATATCCAATAAATGTCATTCCACTTCATGATTGTGTCCCACTTGTTGTTGATTCTTCACAAAAAATACAGTTTTATATCTTTATGTTTGAAGCCTGAAATGTGGCAAAAGGTCGCAAAGTTCAAGGCACTGTATATTTTTTTTTACAAAAACCTCACATTTACATAACTATTCAGACCCTTTACTCAGTACTTTGTTGAAGCACCTTTGGCAGCGATTACAGCATACCTGTATTTGGGGACTTTCTCCCATTCTCCTCTGCAGATCTTCTCAAGCTCCGTCAGGTTGGATGGGGAGGTGACCAAGAACTCTGACAGACCTCCAGATTTCCTCTGTGGAGATGGGAGGACCTTCCAGATGGACAACGTTCTCTGAAGCACTCCACTAATTAGGCCTTTATGGTAGAGTGGCAAGACGGAAGCACCTAAAGGACTCCCAGAACCAAGATTATCTGGTCTGAAGAAACCAAGATTGAACTCTTTGGCCTGAATACAAAGCATCACGTCTGGAGGAAACCGGGAACCGCTCATCACCTGGCCAATACCATCCCTGCGCTGAAGCATGGTGGTGACAGCATCATGCTGTGGGGATGTTGTTCAGCGGCATGGACTGGGAGACCAGTCAGGATCGAGGGAAAGATGAATGGAAACAGAGCAGAGAGACACTTGATGAAGTCCTGAGCATTCTGGAGCAGGTTCTCAGACTGGGGCAAAGGTTCACCTTCCAACAAGACAACGACCCTGAGCACACAGCCAAGACAAATCAGGAGTGGCATCGGGACAAGTCTCTGAATGTCCTTGAGTGGCCCAGCCAGAGCCCGGACTTGAACCCAATTGAACATCTCTGGAGAGACCTGGAAATAGCTGTGCAGCGACACTCCCCATCCAACCACAGTTGAAGTGTACCTATGATAAAAATTACAGTCCTCTACATGCTTTGTAAGTAGGAAAACCTGCAAAATCGGCAGTGTATCAAATACTTGTTCTCCCCACTGTATATTGCAAAATTACTGCAGTAAATATATTTTAGACACAGTATTTGCAGCATACTGAAGTTGTACTACAGTTATACTGCACTCTGACTGCAATCTCTTTTTTAAGGGTCCCTCTGATTGATCAGGTTGATAACAAATAAAAAAGTCAAAACAATAAAGCTGTAAGAATTGATTCCCGATCCTGTTTGTGATCGCTATTGCACATGGATTATTGAGCACTTTAGCACATAGTTAACTGTCGGTCTTCTCTATCTCTAGTGTGCTTATGATGACACCGTTCTTTCAAGGGTTTCTTCTGAAACCCCTTTTCAAGCAGCAGGTGCACTGCCAACACTTAACAAAAAGAAATGGAATGCCTCATGCAGGCTAGACTGCTGAATGGATACTGTCATCTAGTTAGACCATTCCATCCTCTAGGATTCTGGATGACAGCATAATTGGGTAATTGATTTTTTTGCACATCCATCATGATTTTTAAATTGGGTTACATCCCTCTGTCTCCTGGTGGAGATATCAGCAGCATCTGATCTGACAGACCTGGTGTGGCGTATTGTAGACTGGAAGCAAAACCTCTACCTAATTCAGCATTACCATGGGTGCCAGGCAGCAGGTGGACTCACAGGCTTCTCAGTGCCAGAGGTTATGTCTACCAAGGAAAAATGGCACCCTAGATAATTGCCTGCCTTTTTATTTAACCTTCTTTCCTCACTCCTTGTGTCCATTACAATTTCATATCAGCATCACATTTGCTTACACTGTTGGACACATTTTTAATAATGAGCTTAGTTGTAATGAAGTGTTTGCATGTGTTTCAGGAGCATCTTTCCTTAAAGAAGTACATAGTTGACATTGTGACGGACAGCACTGTCTCCTCTGAGAGTGTGAAGGACGGAGAGGAGAGGCAGAAGGCACGCAAGAAGGCAAAGAAGCTCCGCGGACGCATGAACTCCAGGTGATGCATCCATCTCTCTCTCTCTCTCTCTCTCTCTCTCTCTCTCTCTCTCTCTCTCTCTCTCTCTCTCTCTCTCTCTCTCTCTCTCTCTCTCTCTCTCTCTCTCTCTCTCTCGTGACACCCTCTCAGGCACAGAGGACAGCGCTGCCTTCGGCAGGGTGCTTTGAGTGACAAGGCGATGGAAGCAGACGTTATGTGCATCACAGCTGTCCACAGAATAACACTGATGAGCTTAATTTATGGCCACTTTCTGTGATTGGGGAAGAAAAATGGGTATCGATCTGAGGCCCTGGCTTTCACCTGTTAAGAGCTCTCCCCCTAATTGCTGCCAGGGTTCTGCCAAAACTGAAGCCGCCTCCAGTGGACAATAGTATGTTAAAGTATGTGTAAACCATGCCTATTTTTCTTTCTCCGGGCTATTGATTTTTAAATGAAGTATCAAAGAAAATCAATAGTAATCAACAAATAGGAGGCAACGCGCCTCTGTCAGATCCCAGACATGGGATCAATCAGTTTAGTAGCCTGTCACAAGAAGGGAGGAAGGAAGGGGTTGGGGGACAGGATAGGGACACGGCAGTAGAGAGAAAGTTGTGGGATGAGCTGTTTGTCACGGGGCAGGTTGGACTATGACGGCCTGGGGGGTGCAGCACCTGAAATGACATATGTCTTATGCGCGTCGTTAACTCTTACGAGCAAACGGTCCTGTTTTGTAGTCACTTTTATTACCAGGACACTCACTCACCTTGTGATGGATCCACTTTGTTATACATTCTATTTTTAGCAGCGCTCACTAACATTTTAACTTAACTCAGCTTCTCAGTATATGTCCGACTTATGTTTTATTTAAAGGGGACTGGTAGAGGGGGCAGAAGTATCCAACATATTAAATATTTAGTACTTTATTCTATATAACTCGCTTTCAGTGAAGTTTGTCATGAGTGTTTCTGTTCCCTTATGGAGGAGCTTGCTGCTGAGAAAGTGACATGATCTGCCTCTGTTCACCATCCCTAGCCCCATCCCCAGCCCTCTCTCTCTCAGCCCCAGCTCTAACCCTGCTGAGACTAGCACTCAGAGGCACAAGGCTTTTAGAGGTAGTAAATAACACAAAGCCCCAACTAGCATAAAGGTGAGCAGTTCCATCGCTGAGTGGAAATGAGCCGTTTTATTGGAGCATGGCAGGGTGTCGGTAAAATGCAAGAGATGTTTTCATTGGACTCTGAGGCGGGCTTTTATCCCCTCCATCATAAACTGCTGAACACAGTTTAACCCACATTTTGGCGGTTTGGCTGTCTTTTTTCCTGTAATATTGGGCTTCTTTTCTGATGAAAATATGCGTTGGGATGCGTTCTGAACTTTGAAACATGGATTTGGAAGTGTGTACCTGCTCCTGTAGTGCAAGCCGTTTGGCTGTAGCCCGCTGTGTGTGTTTCCCTTGGCTGGGAACAGAGTCAGTAGTGTGTTAGTGGAGCTCAGAAGGAGGTGGACACACAAAGACACCCCTGTGTGGAACCTGGATAGGTCATCACAGCAATACTCCTTTCACCCAGTAGAGGAGCTGAAGGGGTCCAAATACACACAATGTTCCTGTGAGATGAGGCCCCAGGGAAACCACTAGAGGTTTCAGGCTCATCAAGCCGACTTGTAGTTAAAACAACCGGTCCATTTGGGTCCAACCCGACTGTTTAGCTGTTTTGCCATAATGCACAGTATATACAGTATCACAGCATCAAACAGTATACATGTAACAATATAAAACTAAATTGGTTACTTTTTGCCTCCAAAGGTAGACATTTTTACAGTGTTGGCTCTCTTTGTCGGTCAGGGCCAGCCCAGTCCAGATTAATAAAGAGCAGACTGTGATGAATTGATTATTAGTTCTGCATTGTAGATTTGTGCTTTTTCTCTTATAGCTGATTACTAATATTTATAGCCGCAGCCCATTTAGCCGAGCCTGCTGCCGAGCATGATGAATGGCTCAGCAATTGCTCCCCGTTTAACCTGGGTGGGTGTAAACCTGTCAGAGATGAAAATTGTAATATTAGGAATGACAAACGGGCCAGGTATAGTTCAAGTTCTGGTGACAGGAAAGCAGCAGCATTTTTTTATTCAGTCGTCTTGGAGGACATGTTAAATAATGTGATAGAATGATGGACCTCCGTCACCCCACTAGCCGTTTAGCTGATCGGTTTACTCAGCATGCCTATAGCATTTAAGGACCCTGACCTTGCCTTCACACCAGGCTCTGAATATCTCGGGGTAATGCCTCTTTGGTAATGCAGTTTATGGTCTGTTCTCACAGTAAACAATCTTTCTGTTTTCATACATTCGGAAAAGACAGTACTAATAGCGTTTCATGTTAAGTTTCTCTCAGCATTGGGAAAATGCATACATCCTTGGTTAATCCAGTAATCTTTGTGGGAATGTACGTACACAACTAGGTTTCACATGGGGGCCACATTTTTCGGAGCTAATAGTCGGAGGGCCAGAACATAATTTGCATATAAAATATTAGCACAACTAATAGGCCTACACAACAAATTGAACAAAATGTTTGAACACATCTGATGAATACATAATTTAAATGACAGTAACATAATTATTTCGATCTGATTACACTAATAAAATCCCCAATGTTTCTATTAAGTTCTTATTTTTGTCTTTTTCTGTGCTGTGATTAGTGGGGAGAAACAGGTCTACGTAGCCTACTGTAGGCTATACTTTTTTTAATGGCAACATTAGTTCAGAACAATTAGCTTTCTAGCAAGAGAAAATGTCACTCTCAAAGTAGAACCACCAACCTACAGGGCCCACCCTTGAGGTGAAAGGGGCAGCGACAGAGCTGACGTTTCTGATGAAACGGCGGTAGAAGTTTGCTAACCCCTTTATGGTGGTTGGGACTGGCCATGACCTGACCACATCTACCTTCCTGTTGTCCATCCACACTACTTGCTGGCTGATTTGGTAGCCTAAGAAGGAGACAGCCCTCTAATGAAGTTGGTACTTCTCAGCCTTGATGAACAGGTGGTTAGCCAGGAGATGTTTCGGGACTGCCTTGAACGTGAGTGATGTGATCCTCCAGGGTAGCCGAGTGGACCAAGATGTAATCGATTTACACGATGACCTGGCATCCGAGCATGTCCCTGAACACCTCGTTAACAAATGCCTGGAACGCTGACGGAGCGTTGGCTAAACCAAATGCCATCACCAAGTACTCATAGTGACCAGACATTGTGCTAAACGCAGTCTTCCACTCATCCCACTCCCGGATGCAGATGAGATTGTAAGCACTCAGTTTGGTAAAGAACCAGGCCCCGTAGAGCTGTTCGATGGCTTCCGGCACCAAAGGGATAGGGTAACGGTACTTCCTGGTGATTTCGTTGAGTCCTCGCTATTCATTACATGGATGTAACCCTCCATCCTTTTTGGCCATGAAGAAGTGGACATGCAGATAAAACCTTGTTGAATCGCCTCTGATGTAATCCTCCATGGCCTGGGTCTCAGCCACCGACAGAGGGTAGATGCGTCTGTGCGGAGGCGCAGACCCTGCCAGCAGTTCGATGGCGGGTCTTGGAAAATACCTCCTGCAGGTCCTGGTATACCTCCGGGATGTTGGGCTGAACGGCAACCACAGGACTCTCAACTGACTTGGAACCACAGGGAATGGGGAAGCAGGTCCTCCGGCATTCGGGTGATCACTCTGTGATTCCCATCCTCGACCATGACCATGGTGGGGTTATGGCGTTGAAGCCAAGGGAGGCCGAGGATGATCTTGTGACCCGGTGCACTGGTGATGAAGAAGGGGATGTTCTCCTGATGAATGGACTCAACGGTGAGGGTGAGTGGTTGGGTGATGTGTGTGTGTGTGATGGTTCCGGATCCTAATGGCCAATTATCAAGGGCTTGAACCAGAAAAGGAGAGTAGAGCGGGTAGGAGATTATGTTAAGAGAGGAGGCAAGGGTCTGGTCAATAAAGTTCCCCGCGGCATCGGAATCCACTAACGCTGTAGACACAGTACATAAGGGACAATCAACTAGTGTGATGGACACCAAAAATAGTTTAGCAGAAAGTGATGAAGATGGAATACTCACTCCTGCCCTATGAGGTGGAAGATCACGTGACCGTCCCTCTGCTCTTGTGGATCCCGGCGTGGGGAGGTGTAAGACCCCTACCTCCATGGGTTCAGGCTCTGATCCAGAGTGTTCCCTGAGGGAGGGGGAGAAGCGATGAGAGTACCGACGCTCCAGTAGTAGGTTATCCAGACGGATGGCCATCCCAATGAGTGCGTCCAAAGTGAGGTTGTCGTCTCGACAGGCTAGTTCCGTCTAGACCTCCTTGCGCAGACCTCTTTGGAATAGCGTACGAAGCGCCTGCTCGTTCCATCCGCTGGATGCTGCTACTGTCCAGAAGGTGAGCGTGTACTCGGCAGCTGTCTGGTCCCTCTTGCGTAATTGGAGTAAGCGCTCACCCCACTCTCTGCCCTCCAGGGGATGATCGAAGCTGCATTTGGACAGAGCCATGAGCCCCGCATATGAATCTAGCTCCTCTCCTCTCTCCCAGATGTCTGTGGCCCATTCCAAAGCCTGCCCAGTCAGCAGAGAAATAACAGTGGCAACCTTGGAGCTCTCGGTGGTGGGGGCTCCCCTCTGGTGTGTAAAGTAGAGTGAGCACTGAAGTAGGAAGCCATGGCATTTAGATGGGGTGTCGTCATATTTATCTGGGAGGGACAAATAGGCATCGCTGACCTGAGTAGGTTGCTGAATGGGCTGTTGTGCTGGCTCACTGGGTCGACTGGTTGTCGAGTATCCTCCGCTAGTTGATGGCAACGCATCCCGGGTACGTTTGAGACATTGCACACAAGAACCTCTCCCATAGCTGTCCCCAGTTGTGCCAGCTGGTCCTGATGTTGACGTAGAAGGTATCCCTGCTCGTCGACTGTCTGGGAGATATTTTGTTCTCCTGCTGCTTCCATTGTTTGAGTCAGTATTCTGTAACGAAAACGCTGTGAGTTGATAAGCAGGTGCAGGTGAAACATTTAATAAAACGATCAACGTAACAGTAGCATATATGCGTTAACACAGGATCAATACTGACTGGGGAAGGAACCTAAGAGAGTGCCAGATATAGGGGAGTTAATGGGAGTCCAGGTGTGCGTAATGATGGATCCCAGGACCGGTGGTTAGTATACCGGCGATGTCGAACCCCGGAGGGGAGGAGCGGGAGTAGACGTGACACCGAGACTCCTGATATTAACAGACATTAACAGACATCGCCTTTTTTTCTTTAAATTATTGTTTTATGTAGGATGCTACATTTTGGGCTAGCTGTCATTGTAAGTAGGCCTAATTAAAACATCCCACTTCTATTAGGCCACATTTCTCTATTGTGAAAGATGCTGTTAAGCCTCAGCCAGTTGCTGTCATTTTAAATACGCATCGGTTTAGAAGAAATAAACTCCAATAAAGCCCTCTTCTTGTTTGTAAAGTCAAATTGAAATGACGATTATTGTTGAAATGAATTACTCGACTGGTAGTTTTTCTCCATCTGTTTACTGTCGCCTACATTCGCTATCCTCATGAATGAAGTTAACATGTAACTTTTGCATTATTTAGGTGGGGTAACTTCCTGCATCGCAGGTCTGAGTTTTTTTTAAATTATAATAAAAAATTATAATATTCATCATTAATTTGGGGGGGGCAATAATATTGCTGGCGGGCCACACTGACCTACAGTGACAATCTGCTCTGGAGCCCTGTGTTTCTGATCATATTACCTTCCATTAACCCATCCAAATCCCTCTACAATACTGTATGATATTACATTTACAAACGCAGGTTTTTTCACAGAGCACTGTATGGATGTTGGATGTCCTAGCCGTGTCTGAGGCCTGGCTTAGGAAGGCCACCTGAAATTTCCATCCCTAACTATAACATTTTACAACAATATAGAACTCCCAAAGGGGGCGGGGTCTACTGCAGAGATAGCCTTTAGAGTTCTGTCATACTATCCAGGTCTGTGCCCAAACAATTCGAGCTTCTACATTTAAAAATCCACCTTTCCAGAAACAAGTCTCTCACCGTTGCCCCTTGTTATAGACCCCCCCCCCCCCCCCCCCTCGGCCCCTAGATGTGCCTTGGACACCATATGTGAGTTGATCACCCCCCCCCATCTATCTTCAGAGTTGGTACTGTTAGGTGACCTAAACTGTGACATGCTTAACATCCCAGCCATCCTACAATCTAAGCTAGATGCCCTCAATCTCACGCAAATCATCAAGGAACCTACCAGGTACAACCACAAATCCGGAAACATGGGCACCCTCATAGATATCATCCTGACCAACCTGCCTTCTAAATACACCTCTGCTGTCTTCAACCAGGATCTCAGTGATCACTGCCTCATTGCCTGCGTGTGTACTGGATCCGCGGTCAAACTACCTCCACTCATCACTGTCAAACGCTCCCTAAAACACTTCAGCGAGCAGGCCTTTCTAATCGACCTGGCCCAGGTATCCTGGAAGAATATTGACCTCATCCAGTCAATAGAGGATGCCTGGTTGCTCTTCAAAAGTGCTTTCCTCTCCATCTTAAATAAGCATGCCCCGTTCAAAAAATGTAGAACTAAGAACCGATATAGCCCTTGGTTCACCCCAGACTTGACTGCATTTGACCAGCACAAAAACATCCTGTGGCGTTCTGCATTAGCATCGAATAGCCCCCGTGATATGCAACTTTTCAGGGAAATCAAGAACCAATATACTCAGTCAGTTAGGAAAGCTAAAGCTAGCTTTTTCAAACAGAAATTTGCTTCCTGTAGCACTAATTCCAAAACGTTTTGGGAAACTAAAGTCCACAGAGAATAAGAGCGCTTCCTCCCAGCTGCCCACTGCACTGAGGATAGTCAACACTGTCACCACCAATAAATCTACGATAATCGATCATTTCAATAAGCATTTTTCTGCAGCTGGCCATGCTTTCCACCTGGCTACCCCTACCCTGGCCAACATCTCGGCACCCCCTGCAGCAACTTGCCCCCCCTCCCGCCCCTGCTTCTCCTTCACCCAAATCCAGACAGCTGATGTTCTGAAAGAACTGCAAAATCTGGATCCCTACAAATCAACTGGCCTAAACAATCTGGACCCTCTCTTTCTAAAATTATCCGCCGAAATTGTTGCAACCCCTATTACTAAAGCCAAGTTAATAAACAGATCACCAACCATTTTGATTTTTAAAAATTTATTTTACCTTTATTTAACTAGGCAAGTCAGTTAAGAACAAGTTCTTATTTTCAATGACGGCCTAGGAACAGTGGGTTTCTGCCTGTTCAGGGGCAGAATGACAGATTTGTACCTTGTTAGCTCAGGGGTTTGAACTTGCAACCTTCCGGTTACTAGTCCAACGCTCTAACCACTAGGCTACCCTGCTGCCCCTGAATCCCACCGTACCTTCTCCACTATGCAATCTGGTTTCCGAGCTGGTCATGGGTGCACCTCAGCCACGCGCAAGGTCCCATACGATATCATAACCGCCATCGATAAAAGACAGTACTGTGCAGCCGTCTTCATCGACCTTGCCAAGGCTTTCTTCTCTGTCAATCACCGCATTCTTATTGGCAGACTCAATACCCTTGGTTTCTCAAATGACTGCCTCGCCTGGTTCACCAACTACTTCTTGATAGAGTTCAGTGTGTCAAATCGGAGGGTCTGTTGTCCACAGTCTCTATGGGGGTGCCACAGGGTTTAATTCTCGGGCCCACTCTTTTCGCTTATGCTGCTGGTGATTCTCTGATCCACCTCTACGCAGACGACACCAATCGGCTTCCTATTTCGCAGCAAAGCCTCCTTCACTAATGCCGCCAAACTTACCCTCATAAAACTGAATATCCTACCGATCCTTGGCTTCGGCGATGTCATTTACAAAATAACCCCCAACACTCTACTCAGAAAACTGGATGTAGTCTATCACCGTGCCCTGTGCTTTATTACCAAAGCCCTATATACTACCCACCACAGCGACCTGTATGCTCTTTGACTGGCCCTCGCTACATATCCGTCGCCAAACCCACTGGCTCCAGGTCATCTATAAGTCTTTGCTAGGTAAAGCGCCACCTTATCTCAGCTCACTGGTCACCATAGCAACACCCACATGCTCCACTGGTCACCATAGCAACACGCACATGCTCCAGCAGATATATTGCACTGGTCATCCCCTAAGCCAACACTTCCTTTGGCTGCCTTTCCTTGCAGTTCTCTGCTGCCAATGACTGGAACAAATTGCAAAAATCTTTGAAGCTGGAGACATATCTCCCTCTCTAACTTTAAGCATCAGCTGTCTGAGCAGCTTACCGATCACTGTACCTGTACACACACTCTGTAAATAGCACACCCGACTACCTCATCCCCGTATTATTACTTACCCTCTTGCTCTTTTGCACCCCAGTATCTCTACTTGCACATCATCTTCTGCACATCTGTCACTCCAGTATTAATGCTAAATTGTAATTATTTTCGCCTCTAGGGCCTATTTATTGCCTACCTCCCTACACTTTTACATTTGCACACACTGTACCTAGATTTGTATTATTTTTATTTATTTTGTGTTATTGACTACATTTGTTTACTCTGGGTTGTTGTTTTTGTCGCACTGCTTTATCTTGGTCAGGTCGCAGTTGTAAATGAGAACTTGTTCTCAACTAGCCTACCTGGTTAAATAAAGGTGAAATAAAATAAATAAATAGATGTTAAAACATTTTTATTTACTCCAGGCCAAAAGTTTGCCCCTTTAGTTCATGTACTGCCAATGTGCATTGATTTACAGTACATAAAAGTACGGAAATAAAGCCATATTAATATTTTTGGAACTGTTACAACTGCTGAGGAAGACATTGATAACGTAGTGCAAAGACTAAAAAGTTAAGCACGTGAATTGATCATTTCAATGATGGTATCAAGTTTAAACATGCCTTTTTATATGGGAAGGTTGCCCTTGAGAGCAGACATTTCTGATTTGCTCATAGATATTTCTCTGATTGATAAATGTTTGCTGATTTAACCTTAGAAATTGTAAACATTGATAAAACCCCATAGTCAGTTTACCTAAATATTTTGTCTTTACTGGAGCTACACAACCTTTTATTTCAAGTTTTAATTCTGAGCTGGATTGACATTAACAGTGTTTCTAATGACTTGAGCCTTGTTCTGCCAGGACAGGTCTGGTCCTCTAGGGAGGCTCCACCTGTCCTCTTCCGGGGCCTGTTAGTTTATCAGCTGCTTTGTGTCTGACCGTAAGACCTTCTTTCTGTCAGCCTGGGATCTATAATAGCTCTTATCTGCTCTGAGATGCTGACTGTCTGACTGACAGACAGATGCTCTGTGTGCTACTAGTAGAGCCTGTTCTTTGCCATGTCTGCTGGTCTAATGCCACAGAGAACAGTTCTAATGACCCTGTGAATCTGTGGAGGTCATAGATTCAAAACACTGATGTCTTTGCTACCCGAGTTGGCGCATACCATTTACTATTTATTTAACAATATAGTTTAACAGAACATGTGATATGCCATTGTAAAGTGATGAGGGTGGAATGTCCTTATGAATTTTTAAAAGCAGTGAGGAACTATGCCCCTGTAGAATTGATGCATGATTTATTTAGAGTTACTGGGGGGGAACAGTTGACAGGCAAAATAAACACTTAACTTGATCTTTTTCTGTTCCTTCAGACTTCTCATCCTCCCCTGCCTTTTCTCTGACCACTGGAGTACTCTTTTCCTCTTATTCAAATACTGTTTTTTATGTTCCCTCTGTAGGGCAAAGGAGTACGAGACATCAATGGAGGCAAAGACACAAGTCCCCGACTCCCCATACAAGGCCAAGTTAGTTCCCTACTTAACATTTATGCCTTCTACTTCATCTACTTAACTGTAGTGAATATTGATGATACTGAAATTATAGATGGATGGATGACTGGACTAAGCCTCTCCCCCTCTCTCTAGGCTCCAGCGTCTGGTGAAGGACTTGGTGAAGCAGCTCCAGGGCCAGGACAGCGGGCAGTGGGCCAACACTAGGGTGTCAGGCCTGGACAGAACCCTGGGAGAGATCTCCCGCATCCTGGAGAAGCAGGTAAATCACTAACACCTCTCCTCCATGTCATATAGTGCTGCTTGGGTGTTGCTATGTCAGTGCTTAGTCAGTGTGGGTTGTGTGTGCAGTGAGTGGGACAGTTCTCTGAACTGAAGCGTTCTGTTTGGCTGCAGCTCTCTGTCTGTCTTCCAGTGTAGAGTATCACTTACTCCCCAACTCCTTGCCCCAGGTTATTTGTAATGCAGGCCAGATTAGCTATGTCTTTTCATTGGCCACATGTTACTAATAGAGGAGCAACCCATTACTAGACAGGCAAACATTTGCATGCCTCAGAAGTATATTGTGGGTTTATACAATAACATAAGGTTTTCCTAGAAAATGTAATCCAAAGGATCTCAAATTACAGTGGAGTATCAGGTATTTCATTGGTATTTGCTGCTTTTTTAGAAAGCTATATACTGAATGACAGACATTGATAACAACAGTTGACTTAAGTCAATGTAATGAATGAAAGAAATCCACTGTAGATGAGTCTTTGTTTGATGGTATTTTATGGAGTTGCACTGGGTTTATGAAGAGGACCTGTCACTGTGTTTATGAAGAGGAAAACATATAGTGACAAGCCATCATTCTTCTGCCAAGTTGCAGTTCAAGGTCTGATAAAGCACACTGTGCATGTTGGTGGGTGGGAGGATAGAGAGATGATGGTGTCTGGTCATTGACAGGGGGAGGGGTGGAGAGGCTATTACTGAATTTCCCCAGAGAGAGGGAGAGCGAGGTGGCAGGAGTGACTGGCACAGCAGTACAGTGTAATGAGAGAGGAGGAGTCCAGTGTGATGGTGTTCAAGCTGTCACTAACAGGGGAACTCCTCCCATTAGCTCCATACTCTCCCTGTTGGAGGTCAGGGGTCACTAGGCCTGGAGTCCTCCTCAATTCAACACTGGTATCGCTAGGACAGACAACTCTGTGTGGTTAAAGCTCTTTACATATTTATAGTTCATTAAAACAATTGAGGAAAGCCCTATTGTGAATTCATTCGAGTTTTGTGGGTGTAGAGGGGTGGAAGAGACTTCATTCAGTATGTCTGTTAAACACATTCTTCCCCCTCAGCCCAGAGCAGAGTGAGCCTGGGCTGAGGGGAGTGGGGTGGGCCATGGTGGGCTGGCCTGTGAACCAGCCTGGGGAGCACTTCCTCCTCTAATCCCAGGACAAAGGCAAATAAATATAGTCTCTGTCAGCATGGGTGTCTGCCCCCTGAGTCACTTTAAGTCAGGATCGTTTAGATTATTTGACCTAACAAGCATATCTCGTGTTATTGACTCACCTAGATATTTGTTTTTCCTCTGCGGTATCTGATTCAGTCTCCACTTTCCCTGCTAATTCCTTGAACAACACCCGACACTCCCCCTCCACGGCTGCCTCAGTCAGCCCCCCCCCCCCCAGTCTCCGACCCCAGCACGCCTCTCCCTCTGTGAGCACTAATGGGTTCTTTTTTTGTCAAACTCAAAAGAAGTAGAGAGCTTTTTCCCTCTAAGATTTTCTTTCAGGGCAATTTCTTACCTTTCTGCTCTCATACCTTGGTAATGAACTTGCATATTTACACACTGGCCCAAATTTGTTTGTCACTGCTTTCAAATAAAGGCTGGCCTTAGATGGAGAGAGTTTATGACACTTGAGGGACTGTCAGAAACACTGTGGTCTAAGAGCTGAAGAGTGGAGACTGTATTTACATTTTAATTTGCCAGCTGTCATGGGCTGGTTGGTCTCCCCTTCATGACTAACCGTTGGCTTGTTCTACCTGGGATGTGGAGGTGGGGGAATAGGGCAACAGAGTAACAAGAACATAGGGCCTCAAGGAGCCTGCCTGAAGTTGACGGATGTAGCCAAAATTAGCAGTGTCTGAATGTTGTGAAATTCCAAGGTTATATTTTGTATTCCTGCACACTGAATGCAATACTCACCTAAGACGAGTATACTGGTCTTGTAGCTGAAAATCATACTTTTCTCTAAATTCCTCATCCCCTTGGAGGGTTTTCTTTGTTCCACCTGGCTTAGATTGGGAGTGTTAGTGTGTCATAGATCCACTTTCCCCAAATGTTTGTTTTATTGAGCTTGTCAGATGAGACTAGGAGGACCAAACTGACAGGAAGTGTGACAGGAAGTGTGTCAGGAAGCTTATTATTATTCCTCAATAGTCTGGTCTATGGCTATAAGTGCTCACATTAAGCATTCAAATTGATGAGGTTAATTGTTATTTCACATCCAGGTTAATAATACACTTACTTTTGTAAAGAAATTGCAGATTTTGTTTAAGATTAGTACCATTTTTGTACATTTTTTTGGCTAAGGGTTATACTCCAATGAGTTTCAATGCTATTGTCGGCTTACCCCTATACAAGAAGTGTTAAGATTTGAATGATAAGTGTTATGGTTATTTAATCTAGTCTTGACAGCTATTGAAGAGAGGCTATGTGATTTACTATGTCGCCAAACCTTAACCCATCTGGAATTCTTTAGTTATTATGTTAACTACAGATTTTACTACAATAAATGAATAGAGTAGACTAAAGTTGGCCAGAATATGATCCATTCACATGACCTGCTCTTGAATAGGCCCTATTGTATGAAAATAACCCTCTTATTATGAGTTCGGAAGGAGTTATATTGTTTATCAAACAAACAAGCTTTTGTGTTGTTGCTGCCAAAGTATGTCATAAAGTCAGGGAAATCGTTTAATTTGACATTCTTTGTTTCTCCGAAGTACCTACATGTTTCTTACCTAACCAGGACAGGTTTGCTGGAGACTATGAATATGGCCTTTAATATTTGAGTTGATGTTTCCAGGATGGCTGACTTTTTGTAACTTTAACTGGGGTAAAACATTGAAATCCCTCTGTGTTGTAGTTCCTCCATAGGCTGTCTGGTGTCTGATTTTGCCTCAGTACAGGGTTTGTATTAGCCGGTAAAAAAATCTTTATCCCCACCCAATAATGGTTTTTATTCATTGATGGAAATACCAGTCAATGTTTTTCAACTTCAAAGGCAAATATACTTCATAGACTAATAAATCCTCAAACTGCTGGGAAATTAGTGTCTGCTGGGTTTCTATTTTTACTCACGCAAAAGACACGCATAAGGGACTTCAGCTAAGTGCACGCGACTGGGAAAAATTGGTGAAGATTGTGTTGATTATCCCTGTTTCCAGTGTGCCTTCTGAGAGGGGATTTTTTTCCCTCCAAAACATCTTAAAGATGGCCTCACGATTGAGCCATTTTGAGGACAAAGTAAAGAGGCTGATGCGCCGTCGCAAGCTGCTCCAAGGAGTTGGAGAGTTTTGACTTCCCAACAGCAGCGGCTCACTTTGAGCAGGCCACGGTCTACCTCAAACGCAATCAAATTAGAGGAAAGTGTTTGCGAGGCCCAGTCCTAGCAGTTCTGCTGCCACCCTAGGCCAGAGCAACATATGCGCCTGTGTCATGTATAGTATAAAGATTTGGAAGGGATTAGTGGAGTAATGATGTGTATCATGCACAGTTGGTGAATTTCAGTTGAGCTTATTCAGTAGCACTTGGAAACTAAACATCATTGTCAACTATTCACATCGCAGAGTTACAATGTTGCAATAACTAGGCAGACAACTGCCTATAGTAGGAAATAGAGTTCTCAATAATCCACGTATATCACACACAGTCACGACCTCACGATAGTTGAAATTATAATAAACATTTATTATCATCATCCATTAGAAAATGGTGCGATATATGATTTGAGCTTTATAAACAAGTGTTTTTATAAATGTAGGATTCATTTTACAGCATTGTTAAATAAGCTTTCTCTCAATAAACCAGCCTTAACGAATTCATTTATTTACATCTTTTTACATATTTACAATTAGCATATATACAATTTGTTTGTCCAACATCGATTTCTTCATTTTGTGGCTCCCTGGAGCAGGGGTATACAACTCTTGCCCTACAAGGTCCGGAGCCTGTTGGTTTTTTGTTCTACCTGATAATGAATTGCACCTAATCAGTCCCTGATTAGACAGGAACAGGTATAAAAAGTAGTGGAACTGGCTTTGCGGTCCAGAGTTGAGTTTGAGGGGCCTAGAGTGTCCTCTTTCCACTGCTGTGGTGCTGAATCGCAGAGGGAGTGGGGTGGGCCGGCACGGTCATGGCTAGAAGGGATCCAGCTTTTGTCAAATTAACAAATGTATCTAACCCATTTCACTACACCCGCAATAACATCTGCTAAACACATGTATGTGACCAATAAGATTTGATTTTGTTTTGACCCTTTTCTCCTAACCTGTTATGTTAGTTCTCCTAACCTGCTACGACAAGTCAAATCTGAAGTTAATTTAACAAAACTGGTCCCTTCTAGCCATGACCGGCCGGCCCTGGTGTTCGTAGACAGCCATGTTTTGTTATTTATTAAGCCTAATTAAAATGTTTATGCCTAAGCTAATTAAATTAGTGAGGCCTACATTTAATTTGAAAACAGCTGTTTTTTGTAATTTATTAAAAATGTAATGCAAATAGCCTATAGGACAGGTCGTTCGCAAATTATAGTATACAAATATTATATTTTTTACTTTTAACTGTGTAGGCGACTTGTTCTTCTAGGCTAAATGTTTTTCTTTTTTTAAATGACATTCACTAGCCTCATCAGTCTAATGAATCTCAGTCCATTTTATAAAATAAACTCACCCAGTATTGTTTCCCATTTTAAAATAAACTCACCCAGTATTGTCACCCATTTTTAAAATTAACTCACCCAGTATTGTTTCTCATTTAAAATAAACTCATCCAGTATTGTTTCTCATTTAAAATATACTCACCCAGTATTGTTTCTCACATTTAAAATAAACTCACCCAGTATTGTTTCTCATTTAAAATAAACTCACCCAGTATTGTTTCACATTTAAAATAAACTCACCCAGTATTGTTTCACATTTAAAATAAACTCACCCAGTATTGTTTCTCATTCAAAATAAACTCCCCCAGTATTGTTTCTCATTTAAAATAAACTCACCCAGTATTGTTTCACATTTAAAATAAACTCCCCCAGTATTGTTTCTCATTCAAAATAAACTCCCCCAGTATTGTTTCACATTTAAAATAAACTCACCCAGTATTGTTTCCCATTTACAGTCTCCATTTACAGTCTCTCAACCAATCATTCTACTTTAGTGTACCAAACAGCATGCCATTACACCCTTTTAATATACAAACTCTTACTCAGTCTCTAAATGTTTACTCCAGCAGTCTTGTTGTGGTTTATCACTCCTCCCATACATGCAGATGCTGGTTTAGACTACTGAACAAAATTGAGACTTTGTTTACTCCTCACAGGCTTTTTTTGCAAGTGTATATGTTAGTCGGGGTCCAAGATGAAATGCATGTATGGGGGTGTCTGCCCTGCTCACTCCGTCTGTAATATTGTTTGGGGCAACCAGTTTGAGGCCAAAGACTGATTGACAAAGGGGCTGTCCTGTGTCACACCTTTAATGAACTCCCAGCCAGTTGTTCCCCAGCGCCTGGGGCCAGAGGATCGGGGCTTTCCCCTCCATTTCCCCTCCTTTCTTTATGTATCTAATTAAAGTGGCTAGTGGGAGGTGACTACAAAGAGCTGTCCGGCTGGCCCTCCCTACCTCCCTTTCTCCCGCTTCTCTCAGCAGTGCCACAGCCACAGGAATTAACAGCTGCCAGCCTTCTGATTAGCTGGGGTACTAATGGTCAGCAGGAGTAAGAATTGGGTAAGATTCCTTCAGCTCTATAATTCATGATAGACTCGACTGTCTGGCCTGCCCCCTCGCCTTTCCTCATGTCCTCAGTCATGTTGGGAGTTTCACTTTAGAAGAAATGTACCCCTCATCCTATTACACTGTCACCAGATTGTCTAGCAGGGAGTGACAGGACACAGACAGATCACACATTGCTCCATAGTTACATGGAGTGGAGGATTGGTGCTAAGCTAGATGTGGCATGTTGAAAATATGAATCAAATCCAGATGTTGTAACCATGGCTTTGGAACCGGAAGCCTGTTGGCTGTAATCAACATTTGGCAACAATAGATACAATAGTTACTACAGCACACGTCCTATGGAGATCTCACCTTAAGGTTGTTATACAGTTCCCAGTGTGTTTCAAAGTGTTATTTAATGAAAGACAGCTCTATTGTTTCTATGTGTAACTCACAGTAAGTGTGCCTGAAGAACTCCGTACCAGAGGGTTCTGTTTAACATTGCATGTAATTCGGCTGTTATTGCAATTTGCTCTCTTTAGTTGTTTCAATTTAAAAGTTATTCTTCATTGATCGGGAACAAGAAGGCCTATTATTCCTGCTCTGCTCTACTGCCATCCACAGTACTGAGCCAGCAGAGTGTAAAGCTGTACATCATAGATAGAAGGAAGGGAAAGGGGGATACCTACCTAGTCAGTTGCACAACTGAATGCATTCAACCCGAAACGTGAGGAACACCACAGAGGTCCACTCACTGATTTACTATGCTGGTTCCTGCACCAAAAACACCAATATCTGATTGTGTTCTTTTAAGAAATGAATGATTGTGTATCTCCACACGAGCAGATGGGTCATGTCTGGGAAGGATGCCATGGGTATTGCAGATGTAGACCACCTGAAGAAGTTGGCTAAAATGATTGGAGGTTAATCCTCTTTTCTTTTTTTGTCACAGCAGATTGATCTGTCAACAGGCCAAGACCGATGCAGCCAAACTGTCCCAGTCTGGCTTTACCGTCAGACAGCCAGAGCTGGGCAGGTCCTAGTTAACCCCTTTAAAAGACCATTTGATAAGACACCATGAAAGAGCTGCCTTTTCTCATTTAGCCCAGAAACTTTTAGATGGCTGCGTTGATGGGTGAGTTAAGAATGGGTTAAACCCAGCTCAGTGCTAGAGACCATATCGATGGAAACCGCTGGTAACCTACATAAAGGAGGTTGTTCTCTTATAAACAGCACTCAACCACACACATGGGCAGATTGGATCATGGTAGAGATTTCCATAATCCTCACTGCACATCATACATAGGGCCTCTGGTGTTTTTTCAGTGTGTTGGTCCAAATCCCTTAACCCTAGCAGAGTTCAGTGTTTTTTGTCACCGGATCCTGCTGACTTGTGCCTTGGCAGTCTGTGTGAGTGACAGATGAAGAGCTTATATATCGTTTTGCAAAGCGCTTCCTCAATGTGTTCAGGCTTGTTGGCAAACCCTTCATCCGTGGAACTAAAATAGAGTGGAGTGCCTGGATTTGAGGGCTGTCACACTACCTGGGAGACAGTGACCTCATTAGGTATAGGAGGGACCCCCAGTGTACCTCCATGCTTGGTGTGGTGAGGAATGACTGTCCCCCTGGCTGCTCCCTCTGTGAGGAAAGCCTTCCATCAGCACCCACTCCTCCCCTGGAGCCCCTATCCTCCCGGTCGACCCAGGCACTAACATGTCTGATAGCAGCCGCTTGCTCTGGGCTTTGGAGCTGTTGATTTATTGGACTGTGTAGCTGCAGCAGCATCTGACCCAATGCCAAGAGCTCTGACTCTCTTCTCCTCTCCTTGCAACAGGGCAGGGCCCTCTTATTTAGTGCTGTTTGGTCTTAAATCTATGGACTGCTGTATTGACACTATTGTGTTAGACTAAACATGTTTGTTTAATGATTGTTTTAATGATGGTTTCGAGGCGCATTCTACTATACCTTTTAAAACTGCAATATGTAACTATTTGGGCGACCTGACCAAATGCACATAGAAATGTGAGTTATAGATCTTAGACTCGCTGTCAATAAGAATGACAGAAGAGGTTGATATGTTCTCTATTTCTATGCTTCCCATGCTAAACTTTTGCTTTCATTTTTTGTAGACCAGCTTCAAACAGTTTAATACAATATTTTTGTTTCTAGAAAATATATTTCACATCGGTTTAGATGACAATGATTCTCTACACTATACATTGTTTTGTCACACAAACTGAAATTAGGCAACCTATTAGAATATTAGCAACCAGGAAATGGCGGAGTGATTTTTGCATATTGCACCTTTTTTAAATGCAGTGTGCTAGGCTCAGCTGGGTGCACTTCCTCTGTCAGAGTTATAGCTCATTTTATATTGGAATAAATAAAGAGTAAATTCAGAATGTATCCAATACTCTTATCTTGATTGATGATTTTCTTAAGTTTTTGTTTGATTTCTCTGTTCTCTACTTTTGTACAGTCTCCCCTCAGCCTGTGTTTGTGAACACAGACCACCCTGGTGCTGTGTGTGTGTGTGTGTGTGTGTGTGTGTGTGTGTGTGTGTGTGTGTGTGGGTCTGCAGAGTAGCTGTCCTCCATTGAGACTTGCCTGGGCTGTAGTGGGGGTGGAACGCTGGGGTTGTGCACTTTTGAGATTTAACAGGAATGCTTTGGGGATCACTTTGTTTCAGATTTCATTCCCAACTGGGAGGTGAGGAAAAGAGAAGCTGGGTCCACACTGAGAGTAACGTGATACCTTGGTCCGTCCAGCTCCCTGTTACCTGAATGTGGTTCTTGTTCTTTCTCTCTACAGAACAATGCAGATCAAGTGGCGTTCCAGGTGGGCGGGGGACTCTCTGCTCTGGAACAGATTCTGCTGGTCGTCACTGCAGCCTCCACCCCCACCGCAGTCCCACGCATTCCAATCAAGTGAGTACCAGCTTTTACAGTCAAATACAGCTCACCTCCTCTCCAAGCACACTGTCTTTTGATACTCTTTATTCATATTAGAGGGTTTTACACAAACTATGTGGTTGCTGCTTGTGGCTCTGCAGGGGTCATGACCATTTGTCAACTCTCTGTCACCTCTGCTGAGACAGCCATGAGGAAGTGTACATTTCAATTACCCCGTTGTTTTTGGATAGAACGACCTTGTTCCCCATACAATACAACTTCATTAATCCATTGAAATGGAAATGTTGTATTTTTGCTGTGTTCCTTCCCCCCCCTGACACCACACATACACCCTCAATAGGCTAAAAACAGCACAGGGTCATCTGCAAAGCAGCACCCCTAGAGCAAGTTAGTCTCATTTAGTCTTCACAACCAGCATACAATATCCTGGCCTAGTGCTACTCTCATAGCCTCATGAGCCAGCGTTTCACTGTCCGGCGTCCGACCCGACCTCCACTGAAAAACCATGAGCTTTTTCAGCTGCTGTGTACAGCCTCTAAAGACATGGTCCACACTCAGACTGTGTCCTCTCCCTGACCCCAGTGACAGCTCTCCTCTGTTTACAATTGGAGATGTGAGGTAACCTCAGCCCCTCCTTTTATTTCTCTGTTTATAGTGCTCGCATCTCAATAAATATCCTAAATGGATCATGAATAATAATGCACCATTTTAAAAAAAGAATAAAAAAAGAAGGGGATAATATTTTGGTCATCTATTTTGTATTCCTTCTTTTCTGTTGATCTACAGAAAGGCCGTGTGTCTAATCCATCAGACAGACTCTGTCGTGGTTTTGAGTTGTGGGTCTGGAGTTAGCGTGGCCTGCCAGTAGATAACCTCTGAGAGACCGCCATTCTCACCACACTGGGACTCTAATGGACTGGAATGGACTCTCTCCTTCACTTATTAGCATTTACTGTTTCCCAAACCTCCACTAATGGACAAACGTTACTTGTATTTATAATGCTTTTACGTATGGCCATTCGTGTTTATCGATTTATTTAAAACATTTTACTTCCTCAATCACTAATCCTAGAGAATTTGAAGCAGACTTCAGTATTGTGAGGAATTTGATTAACTTAAATGGGGGGAGAGGTTTCTGCTTGTAGGTAGCTTGGAGTCTTTTGCTCACAATTGGACTGTTTTTGCTTGTTGGAGCTGAAGACCATACACACACGGTTGTTACTATGCTTTGAGAGTTCCACTTGACATACAGTGCATTCGGAAAGTATTCAAACCCCTTGACTTTTCCCACATTTTGTTACTTTACAGCCTTATTCTAAATTGGATTAAATAAATTATTTTCCTCGTCAATCTACACACAATACCCTAAAATGACAAAATGAAAACAGGTTGCTAGAAATGTTTTTTTTTTTTTATTTTTTTTTTTTAATATAAATACCTTAGTTACATAAGTGTTCAGACCCTTTGCTATGAGACTCGAAATTGAGCTCAAGTGCATCCTGTTTCTATTGATCATCTTTCAGATGTTTCTACAACTTGATTGGAGACTACCTGTGGTAAATTCAATTGATAGGACATGATTTGGAAAGGCACACACCTTTTTATATATAAGCGTCCCACAGTTGACAAAACCAAGCCATGAGGTCGAAGGAATTGTCCGTAGAGCACCGAGACAGGATTGTGTCGAGGCACAGATCTGGGGAAGGGTACCAAAACATTTCTGACAGAGTCTGAGTTCCTCTTGGGATATGGAAGAACCTTCCAGAAGGACAACCATCTCTGCAGCACTTCACCAATCAGGACTTTATGGTAGAGTGGCCGGACGGAAGCCACTCCTCAGTAAAAGGCACATGACAGCTTCTTGGAGTTTGCCAAAAAGGTCTGATGAAACGAAGATTTAACTCTTTGGCCTGAATGCCAAGCGTCACATCTGGAGGACACCTGGTACCATCCCTATGGTGAAGCATAGTGGTGACCGCATCATGCTGTGGGGATGTTTTTCAGCAGCAGGGACTAGGAGAGTAGTCGGGATCAAGGGAAAGATGAACGTAGCAAAGTACAGAGATCCTTGATGAAAACCTGCACAGGACCTCAGACTGGGGCGAAGGTTCACCTTCCAACAGGACAATGACCCTAAGCACACAGCCAAGACAACGCTGTAGTGGCTTCGGGACAAGTCTCAATGTCCTTGAGTGACCTAACCAGAGCCCGGACTTGAACCCAATCGAACATCTCTGGAGAGACATGAAAATAGCTGTGCAACAACACTCCCCATCCAACCTGACAGCGCTTGAGAAGATCTGCAGAGAAGAATGGGAGAAACTCCCCAGATACAGGTGTGCCAAGCTTAGCGTCATACCCAAGAAGACTCCAGGCTGTAATCACTGCCAAAGGTGCTTCAACAAAGTACTGAGTAAAGGGCCTGAATACTTATGTAAATGTAGTGGGTTTTTTTTGTCATTATTGGTTTTTGTGTGTAGATTGATTGAGGGGGGGACTATATTCATTTAGAATAAGGCTGTAACGTAACAAAATGTGGAAAAAGTCAAGGGGTCTGAGTACTTTCTGAATCCACTGTAACTATGACGAGGTGTGTAAGATCAGAGCAGGGTTTCCGTTAGGAACATGTGGTGACGGACATTTGAGAAATGTACCGGACTCATATGCATTGGGTTCATAAGCTGATTAGGGCGTCCACCCACGGTTCTCAGAATGACAGAAATCACTTTTAGAATATGGTCATTCATATTAACAGAACGTGCAAGTTGAGAATGCAGCGATGGGCGGTCCTTCTTACCGAATTCTGATGTGCACTTTGAACATGTTAGAATAACTGTCCACATTAACTTTTCATCTGTCAACAAGACGAGTAATGAACAGCAAAATCACTAGCCTATGTCAATTTACTATAGTAGAAAAGCTACCTATTCTATTGGTCAGCTTGTCAAGAAAGAAATAGCCTATTCCAAACAGACTCTGGGAAAGTTGTGGGAGGATTGAACCCTAATTCATACAACCAGTGTGCCTAGGCTACGTAAATAATTAAGTTTTAAAAAAGCAATGAGTCTGATGCAACAGATCGGAATGTTTAGCTTCAAACGTTGATAAACTGTTATTTCTTCACATTATAAGCGCTGCAATGCACACAAGGCAGTAGACGACGCACAAATGTTTGTTCGATAATACAATTAGCAGGAAAACACAGTTGCCAAAATGGCACTGCACATGCGAGCGGTTTCATTGTGACAGTGATGAAAGTATCCTTAGAATTGTAGACGAGAGGAGAGCTAAAGGGCTACTTTGAATCATAGTATTAATGTATTAAACGTTCAGATTTCAAACAATTAAGCATATGTTTTCAAAAGCTCATTGCAAAGTGGTGTGTGACGCGCTGTTGAAGCCTGCCTTTTGTTGCCGTTTAATGCCGTGTTCAAAACAACTGGGGTCTCGGAAATCTCTTACTTCTTCTGTGCGTTCAAGACAAAGCAAGCTCCTACTGGGAAAAATAGTTTTGAATGGGCTCTGTATCTGTATGCTGTAGGCCTATGTGTGTGATAAATAAGATACATAATGAATATACAATACACGCGCCAATTTAATTCCACTGAATTATGCAAATACACTATAGATAAGCATGTCAAATGTATTTACATGGACTGATATTTCCATCAATGAATAGGCTAAAAAGTATTATTTCGCAATGGGATTTTTTCTTCTTCTCCCAGACAATTGGCCGGCACCAATTTTATCTATCGGATTTTCAATTTTTTTATTGTCCAAAAGCCGGCTATTACCGGCTAACGCAAACCATGGATCAGAGGTACTTATTTCATCCTCTACAGAACAGCTTGTCCAATCCAGAGCTGAAGTGTGCAATGTCTAGTGATAATGGAATGGCCTCCCAGTTACCTTCTTTCAGTACTCAATTACTTACTACCTTGTCTGAACATGTTGAGAATAACTTCTCCAGAGTTTCTATAAATATGCATAAGACTGAGGACAAGTCCAATACACCAAGAAGGGGCAACTCACTCCTTCGTCATCACAATTAGGAATGTTAGGATGCAACTAAAGAAAAGCTTAAGAAATTAGTCCAGTTCTTGGTGTGTGTGTGTGTGTGTGTGTGTGTGTATATATATATATATATATATATATATATATATATATGAATCAGTAGTATTATACTTTTAACAGTATTTAGTGACTGTATTCATGATGTTGCCAATGGCAAAACATGCGAAGTGTTGCCAGGTCCTGTCTGGACAGCTGAATGGTCTAACCAGCACCTATGGTGTTTGTTGGTATTGATTGGCTCAGGTTGTGATAGGCTGGCTTTCTATAGACCTTCTCTGTCATCTGTGCTGTAGAGTAGAAGGCCTGGGGTTGTTGCTATGAACTAGGGTCTGAACCTGAGATAACCCTACAGAGCATATCAATCCAGCCCCTCAGACACACCCCGCCCACACTCAATGTAGTCCTGTGCCTGGTTAAACATGTATTACTCCACCCACATTCTATAAACACACACATTTACAAAATAGGAAAGGTAAGGGAGTCAAATCAGGTCAAGGGAAGAGAATATTGAGAGCTACAGTGGTGATGAGATGCAACACAAGGACATGGTCTTTTTGTCCACTAATCACTATTTCTCATCAGGATGGCGTAATGGGCGGTGTCTGTGAGACAGACGCTAACCACAGCGCTCGCTACATTATCTGTTTACAGTAATGCTGCCGTATTGATCGCCTCCTCTCAGATAAGCTGAGTGATTTACAAAAAAAGTCAACTGCAGAGTTGGAGATGCTCGGGCAATATTACCCCTCTGGGAGGCCCACTCCACCTCGTTACCATTACATTAATGAGCTAATTCCCCAGTGAGGCTCTGCTAATGTCCCTGTGTAACCCTGTTGCCGCTGGATCCCTGTCTAGACTAGCAGAGCAACAACTCTCATTAACATGAATATAGCAGTTTGTCGAATATGTCAAAGATGTTAACGTGGAAAGTCATGCATAAACCATATTTACTTGCATGTGAAGATTAACCTTAATTGGTCTGCACCTGGAGAGTAATTTTGTAGTTTTGAAAATCGTTCAATCATCTAAATAATAAATAAATAAACTCTTCCTAATAAAGTTGTGTATTTCAATCTTAACTTGAGGGACTATTGTTAAAAATCCTTCAATGAATGTATATTTTTTATTGGAGCAGTGCAAGTGTGTGCTCTGTGGGATTCTGAGTGGAGAGTGT
The DNA here is from genome assembly GCF_057628025.1 of Oncorhynchus mykiss. Lineage (NCBI taxonomy): Eukaryota > Metazoa > Chordata > Actinopteri > Salmoniformes > Salmonidae > Oncorhynchus > Oncorhynchus mykiss. Next base: position 73,174,859 of record NC_143023.1, on the reverse strand, counting down.
TGTGTTCCCTAGGGGAGGAGGGGGAGAGCTGTCTAAAACAAGCTGTAAATGATCCCAGATCCTCACCAGGCAGCACCTCTGCTCTGCTCTCTCTGCCTCTGGAGACTCTTATCTTCAGTGTCACTATTAGTATATGGTGAGAAAATGTTTTGCCCCAGGCTGAGGTGTGGATTAGGTGGGGGGTAAACTGAGGTGTCGTTCTGACTGCGTTTTTTAAAACTTTATCAGCACATCCTTCCTCGCTTTGGGGAAATCACTGTGTGAATTGATTAGCAAAAGCAAAGTTTCCATATCACTACTTTAACAAATCCAACACTTCTCAGATGTGTTAAGGCAAGATGGATGCTTTCTTCAAGTATTCCAACCTTGTGTCAACTACTGTGTGTTTATGGGATATGTCCCTTTGTCTCCCAGAAGGGGTCACTGGGGAGTAGAGAGGGGGAGAGAGATGGGACTAGTGTCCCAGTGATATCTGGGCTCAGCACCAGAGCCTGTCAGCATATGGGCCCGTCTCTGGTGCTGCTGGAGTATAACTCAGAGAGAAGACAAGCCAGCGTTAGACCAGACATACTGGCCCATCTGAAGGGCTGAAGAGCCAGTCGTATAACTTTGAGTTGAATTTTAGAGAATTGTTTATTCCTTTAGAGTAGGGAGAAGAGACCATTCAATATGACTCTGGTTGTGGTATCCATTTTATCTAAGTGATAAGTGGAACAGGGGCCCCTGTCCTACCTTGCTGAAAATGGAACGAGCTGCTTTCTAGTTTTAGAGAGACGTCTTAACAGTGCAGTGGCACTGCTGTGCTAGGACACTGCATGTTAAAACACTATTGTAGTTGACCACCTCTGTCACATTACTGAGTGTGTCCAGTGAAATCAAAGCTGCTACCTGTGGTTTCCTTTCAGGATGTCATTATAGGGTACGAGTGAGTGAGTGTGTGCTTGCATGTGTGTGTGATGCGTGACGGCTCATCAGATTTCTCCCAGTATATACCCAGCCGGTGTGGCATGACAGGCAGAATGGACATCTTGGAAGCACTCAGGGTATCAGATAGATCAACAGGAGAATCAAATGAAATGCCATTTAGATAGCAGTGAATGAAGGGATTGTTTGACGGTACCAGGAAATGGATTTGCTCTTCACCTTGTGTTTTGGCTTACACCGTGCCCAAACCAGACGTGCGCAAATTGATTTTGTCGCCCCACACCAAACGCGATCACGACACGCAGGTTGAAATATCAAAACAAACTCTGAACCAATTATATTAATTTGGGGATAGGTCGAAAAGCACTAAACATTTATGGCAATTTAGCTAGTTAGCTTGCAGTTGATAGCTAATTTGTCCTATTTAGCTATCTTGCTGTTGCTAGCTAATTTGTCCTGGGATATAAAGTTAAGTTATTTTACCTGAAATGCACAAGATCCTCAACTCCAACAATTAATCCACACACAAAATGTTAAACCAAATCTTTTTTAGTCATCTCTCCTCCTTCCAGTATTTTTCTTCTTTGGACTTTATATGGCGATTGGCAGCCAACTTTCCTAATAAGGTGTATTACCACGAACGACCGACCTCGGTTCATCTTTCAATCCCCCACGTGGGTATAACCAATGACGAGATGGCACTTGGGTATCTGCTCCTATAAACCAATGAGGAGATGGAAGAGGCAGGACTTGCACTGCGTTCAGCGTCACAAATGGAACGGACTTCTATTTTAGCGCTTGGCAACGCAGACGTTCGTTGGCGCGCGTGAGCAATGTGGGTGCAGTAATTGAATAACATGTATATGTAAATTCATTTTGCAACATGAGCGGTGTGGACAGCATGTTAGGATTTTTTTTCTTTTTTTTTCTGAACACAAATTTTCTTTGTTGAAAAGCAGGGATTCAACCTGATCTGGAAGTTGATCAGATTTCTGCAGCATTTCCATGGTCAGGCCTTACTGGGCACATAGGAAAAGCACAGGGACATTGGGAAACGTGAGCTTGAGGTTTAGGTGGAACGATCTCCTGCTTGATAACCCAGTGACAAAAAGCATAAAGAGTCTTTTACATGGTTGATGTCCTGTTGTCTTTGCAAGATAGGAAGTGCTAGACTTCGGAAAATTGGAAACATCTATCTGTAAGGGGAGTCTAGTTGGTATTGTCCCAGTACCCTAAACTATTATGCTGTTTCTGTTGTTTATGTCACTAAGAAAATACTGTTAAATACTCTTGAGCCCTAAGTGTCTCCTGGGGTATTTGGGCAGTACAATACTATGTGGGGGTGGGGAGGATCCTGACCTTCGCTCTAATTTTCCCTTCCCAGCCATCTGTCTATCAGCCCCTGGGATACTCTATGGATTCTGGAATGGTTTAAACTTAAGAGTTTTAATTCAGCCACAGAGGTCAGTGACACTCCCAATCCCCCAGCCCCCCTGTTATGTCCGAGCCGGTCGGCCACCCAGGGTGATCCCCACAGGGCTGCATGGTGTAGGGCTGTCCCAGGTCAAGGTGTTCTCCTGTCAGTGTGTCTCTAGTCTATCTAGCACTCTACACTTGTACATGTGTGAAATAGGACAAATATAAGCACCCACCAAATAATTCTGATTATTATTATTACAGTAACTCCTAGCCTGAGATCGCTGTGTGTCTATGGCCTCATCAGGCCAGTAAGGTGATCAGCTCTGCTGTGGGTGACTGGGGTTAAGCAGTTTACAGTAGGTGAGGAGATTACATTGCTAATTATCTCCATCTCTCTAGGCTTCTTCCTCTTCTCTCTCGGGCTCTCTCTCTACCTCGTTCTCTATACAACCTGTCAGTATGGGCCAGCAGTGGAACCTAATCCCGCGTCTACAAGATAAGGCTTCATTATTCTCAGATTAACAAAGTGCCCGTTGTGTTTCCTGCTGGGTGAAGTCTGGCAGGTGGAGCAGGCACCAAATGATGGGGTCCAGCTGTGGGCGTGGCACACGGTCAAATGGGCAGCCCAGAGCTATGTAGGTGGAGGAATGCTGCCTGTTAGGATGGATTGGCACTCGTGGGTCAACCAACACTACCTACATACTGCACGGTAACACGAGGCGGGCTAGCGTGGCACTTTACTAAATTGCTCCTCAAAATCATTGAGCCTGTCGTCGAGTGGGCACAGCAACAGAGATTCCAGGAGAATGGATGATATCAGGTGTCATGCTAATCATACCGATTTAGGTGGGAGGGAGCAAAAGACAGATCACTGAGATTGCTCATTGTATGAGCTGCTGTAAGGACATTATTCAAACGTGCCTTTGACATTCTCACCATTTGTTTAAAGCGGGCTTAAGACATGCCTGATTATCTGTGTTACAAAGCAATTGCATGCTCATTACATGAGCAGTTGACTGAGACGATTGTGAGAAGTCGGTAGGATGTTCATAACTTCAGATCTGACTGTTTGGTTGAGTGTGTGTGGTGATTCGAATTAGAATGGAATGGATTCCTATCCTAAAATCATCATTATAAACTGGGTGGTTCGAGCCCTGAATGCTAATTGGCTGACAGCCGTGGTATAACAGCCGTGGTATATTTCATACCCGTATACCACGGGTATGACAAAGCATTTTAATTTACTGCTCTAATTACGTTGGTAACCAGTCGATTAATAGCAATAAGGCATTGCTTCGTGCCTAACAGCACTTAGCCATGGTATATTGGCCATATACCACATCTCCTTGGGCCTTATTGCTTAAATATACACGGAACAAAAATATAAACGCAATATTTAACGTGTTGGTCCTATGTTTCATGAGCAAGGTACTAAGGAGTATTTCTGTCTGTAGTAAAGCTGTAGGAACAACTCATTCTGATTAGCTGGACCTGTTTCCCCAGTGGCCCAGTCATGTGAAATCCATAGATTAGGGCCTAATGAGTTCATTTAAATTGACTGATTTCCTTATTTGAACTATAACTCAGTAAAATCTTTGAAATTGTTGCATGTTGCATTTATATTTTTATTCAGTATAATATAATTCATAATATATTATCTTCTAACAAATGAAATGCATGTTCTACATAAGATTGAAAATTGTCTGCATATATTTGATATGTTGACATTTACAGCTAAATGTGCCTTTAGATCCATCTCTGTCCTATGGGTTTGTGAAGAGAATGGAAGCAGTCGACAGCTGTTTTTCTCTCTAATAAGATTAAAGAAATGAGGGATGTGCCCTTTAATCTGCTGGATAAGAGTGGCAGCCACCTGGGGACTGGCCTGTCTCCCCGCCCCCCCCAGCTCCCAACATGGATAATGACATTCTGGGTAGGGCAGCCTCCACTTACGCATGGAGTAAAACCAGGGTGCTATGGTTGACAGGTTATTATAGAAACATTGTGAAGATGGTGTTTGCCTAATCCATTTCGGGCTTTGCTTTTGTAGCCTATTATTTACAAGTTATTTAATAAATTACTGACCTTCCCTTTTTTGTCATCATTCATCTTCCATTTAGTAGTCTGTGTTTTAGGACTGCTCTCTTGCTCCCTCTCCTCATAATTTCTATGTCTTATAGATTTCCGAGGCCTTTTCATGTAGGACGATGTCAGTGTTGTAATAGGATCAGCCTACCCTGTCATTTTACCTTCCCTATGGTTTGACACCCTGTCTTGTTTAATTCGATAAGGACACCTTGCATTCCATCACAGTAACTGAAAGAATCTTAACCTGAAATGGCTTTTCTCCCTTCTGAGTCAGGCATGGGAGTGATAATAGCCTGGTTTCATCTCTGTACATACAGAATGAACACATTAAAAGCAGCACAGCATCAGACTGAGAGGAAAGCTACTATTTCATTCCATTGGTTTGCAGTGTTTCCAATGGTGGATTTCTGTCACTGAAAAACTGACTTATGGCTGAATTACTAAATTATGGAGAGAAAAAAATAATAATTTGAGGCAGCTCCGGTTCTGGTCGGCTGCCCAGAGAGCACAGTTTGGTGGGGTTCTCACGTTACTTCACTTTAGCCCAATAGAGGCTGTGTTATCATTCCACTCAACCATGATGGCTGCCTTCTTCCACCCACTCCATTCCAAGACTATTAATGGACAATAGAATTAATGTGGCATTTGTGTTTTTGTGCATTCCTGGAAAACAGATCTTATTGAGGAGGCGTTTGGCAGAAACAGGGATCAACACACCAAATCATGTTGTTTTGGTTTGCATTTTCTCAGGAATTTGTATTTAAAATGGTGACGGAAAAGATCCCAACATTTTATTTGGCTAGAATGCCCATACACATACAGCATATGATACTCATATAGTAAGGTGTTTAAAAGTTTTAAGCAAGCAAACCCCAGAGTTCTTAACCAGACATTGATGGGACTATTTGGATACTTTCCCATTACTCACAATGTAATACTTCTCACATTATCACCAAATTCTATGTCTGACAGCTTTACACTACAATGTCAATAATGATATAGAACAAATTACAGATATCCCCACTAGCATATGAAACAAGATGAGTAATTTTGGTAATGAGGAAGTTATTGACAGACCAATCAACCTAGGCCTACATCAGTCTCTGCTATATTCTATCTAAATACCAACTAGGTTGGAGTGGAAATGCGTTGCAGATGTGAATGTTGCGGGAGATATCAAAATGTTTACCAGTTGAAATAAACATGGCCTACTCTAGAATAGGAAAGCCAGATTCCATTCTTCCTCAGAGCAGATAGGACACGCCACTTTTCTATTGGCTAAAATATACAGATGTCAGAAAATATTAAGTGATTAAACAAGGGGGCGCAGCAGTCAGAGCAGAATTATTCATCAGTTATCTGTGGCATGAATCTTCTCATAGGGTTTGTTTAAAGCAGGCATAATACAGAGGCCTGCCTTTAGGCTCTGAGCTGAGGAGCTGCTGAGAGGAATGGCCTTATCGCTACAGAGGAAGCGCTGCAGGATCAGACTCCAGATTGGACTGAATGTGATTTGCACCGAGCTCCACTGGTTCTGCAGATCTCTTATTACTGTCCCTAGCTCTGGATAACCAGTTGACTAGTAGTGAGGGGGTAGAGTTATAAGTGTTGGTCCCATTTGGACCAACGCATTTGGACCAACGCGAAGTGTTGGTCCCATTTTTCATGAGCTGAAATAAAAGTTCCCAGAAATGTTCCATACACACAAAGTTTATTTCTCTCAAATGTTGTGCTCACATTTGTTTACATCCCTGTTAGTGAGCATTTCTCATTTTTTCCAAGATGATCCATCCACCTGACAGGTGTGGCATATCAAGAAGCTGATTTAACAGCATGATCAGTACCTTGTGCTGGGGACAAATAAGGTCACTCTAAAATTTGCAAGTTTTGAGGGAGTGTGCAATTGGCATGCTGACTGCAGGAATGTCGTGTAACCACGCCAGCCCAAGACCTCCACATCCAGCTTCTTCACCTGCGGGATCGTCTGAGACCAGCCACCCAGACAGCTGATGAAACTGTGGATATGAACAACCAAAGAATGTCTGCACAAACTGTCAGAAACCGTTTCAGGGAAGCTCGTCTGCGTGCTCGTCATCCTCACCAGGGTTTTGACCAGACTGCCGGTCGGCGTCGTAACCGACTTCAGTGGGAAAATGCTCACCTTCGATGGCTACTGGCGTGCTGGAGAAGTGCTCTTCAAGGATGAATCCCAGTATCAACTGTACCGGGCAGACTGTGTGTATGGCATTGTGTGGGCGAGCAGTGTGCTGATGTCAACATTGTGGACACTGACCCATGGGGACAGTAAGGTTATGGTATGGGCAGGCATAAGCTACGGACCACAAACCCAGTTGCATTTTATTGATGGCAGTTTGAATGTGCACAGATACTGTGACTTGATCCTAAGGCCCATTTGTCACCACGCCATTCATCCGCCGCCATCACCTCATGTTTCAGCATGATAATGCACGGCCCCATGTCTCAAGGATCTGAACACAATTCCTGGTAGCTGAAAATGTCCCAGTTCTTGCCTGCATACTCACCAAACATGTTACCCATTGAGCATGTTTGGGATGCTCTGGATTGATGTGTACGGTAGCATGTTCCAGTTCCAGCCAATATCCGGCAACTTCACACAGCCATTTGAAGAGGAGTGGGACAACATTCCACAGGCAACAATCACCAGCCTGATCAACTCTATGCGAATGAGATGTCGCTGCTGCATGAGGCAAATGGTGTTCATACCAGATACTGTGTTTATGATCCACAACCATATTTTTTGTTTTTAAGGTATCTGACCAACAGATGCATATCTGTATTCCCAGTCAAGTGAAATCCAATCCTAATTTATTTATTTCAATTGACTGATTTCCTTATATGAACTGAAACTCGATAAAATCTTTGAAAATGTTGCATTATATATTTTTGTTCAGTGTAGTTGATATGACTATGTTTCTGAATTCTGCTTACCTACTCTTACATAAATGACATTATATACTTTCAACCCTTCCAAAGATAAAATTGTGCCCTTAAGGAACCACACATTTGGTGGAGTGTGTTTTGGTTTCCTGATTACTTCAGATAGCCATGTCAATGCCTGGGGATGAACACCTACACTGTAACACTAATGTTGAAATGTACCTTGAACTATTTAGTTTGACTTCTGACAAGGGATTCATCTGGTTCTCCCTCTGTCTTTCACTCTCTCTCCTCAGGTCCCTATGTGCTGCTGTAAACATATACTTTCTGGCATGCTCTCGCTGCCACCTCAACTGCTCCTACGTTCTATTCAGCAATAAGGTAGCCTCCCTCATGGACCTGCTGCTGCATCAGCTCACAGTAAGTGTCCTTTCACCACACCATAAAAAACATCACTTATTACTATCATTATTGCTATGATGGCATTACATGAAATGTATGTTCACTTAAACAACGCATGTATTATTCAAAGATGTTATTTGTATGGAAACGTAAGTCCCTGAACGTTGTGTAATACTTCCGAAGGTTGAATGGCATGATCAGAACTGTAGATCGTATTCCCAAGGACCAATCTGTTTAATGAATCCCTCCCAATGTCTCTGTCTATGTCAATTCTCCTAACTATATGCAACACTGTGAGTGCTGAAAAACCATGGCCACATCGCCAGCATTTGTTCCTTCCTGGCACAGTGTTAATAAAACACAGAGACCCATGCTACAGTACAAATCCTGGCCCTGCCACCACCTCAGCCTCCACCTCAGCCACACAGATACTTCTGGGCTTTAGGGAATGAGAGACTGAAGCAGGCAGTATGGTGGATGGGTTATATGTCAGTCCAAAACCTTTAGCACTCTTTCAGAGACTGTAAACATCTAATGGTGGTGACTGCACAGACCGGACAAGGCAAAGACATGGGCTTTACTACATGCATGAACTCTATTGGGGCTTCCTTCTCCAGCCCTGACTTCCAATTCAAAGCAGTCATGTTTCCTGAGGGCACGGAGGGGGAGGTTAGTCTGTATGCTTCAGATTATATAAAACGTATATCCCCACAGCTGCTTTGACAACTGACATGTTAAACAAGACAACGTTAACTTATTTAGACGTCTTGGACACTGACGAACATGGGGCTCATGAATAGTCTGCGTAAGAACGTGTGTGTGTGTGTGTGTGTGTGTGTGCGTGTGTGTTTGTGTTTGGAAGTGGGTGGAGGTAGAGTGCCGGCGTCTGTGCTTGTCCCTCTTTAATTCGATTTGTGGAGAATGTTGGTGGATTTACTAACGCTGTCAGCATGCTGCCCTAACCATTCATTTAAATGAGATGGTTCAGACATTTTACCTGACCTTCTCCTTATTTCTAAAACTAAACATTAACCTCAATATACACACACACATGCAAAAATGTCACTGAACTAAAAAGGGATATACACTCCTGTCACCAGAACACCATGACCTGAGTCTTTATATACCCTGAGACTCTTTTAATATATCTTCATAAACATTTCTTGGAATATTTCAGATGCTTGTGCTCTTCTGGTAATAAAGAGTTTGGGATAACTAACATGAAAATATGACATTTTTAAAAAGTCCACAATCATGTCAGAGGAATCGGTATGCTGCCATTTCTATCAGCCCGTCTATGTATATGAGGCATGGGTAAGGGGAGCATTTGGTTTAATATCACAGATGATGGTGAACACAGAACACCCCCCTGTGTTACTTCCAGTGGTTTTCTCTACAATCTCATTATCCGGTTGTCTTTCCTTGTTACTAGGGAGGGAATACCTCTGAGACCTCTCATATGGCAGCAGCAGTAGTCTGGCACGGCAACAGTAACCATGTCACACTGACTGATAACCACCGACGTATGACCCACACCTGATGAATTATACAATAACACTTGTGTTGTTGTTTATCCCATGCCGTATCAGGATCCCAACCAATACAAATGGCCTTGGCCTGTGTTGTAGAAGTCAAACTGAGGTTGCAATGAGCTGGTCTTCTGTTGAACTCTGCTGTTGGTGGATACTGTGACTGCCTGGGACACTGTTAGTTTTGCACTATGATCGATCAATGTCAAGATTCCTTTTTTGACAGAGGACTTGGCAAGCTGACAAGGACAAGCCAAGGCTGTATGTGATACAAGCTAGCTCGAAAGAGCAGGTATAGAGCTACTGGTACAGACTGTACTGTGACATAGAGGTTTACGGAACTCTTGACTGACCCCACTGTCTTTTTCTCAGCTGTTCGTCCCAGATGAAGACAAGTCCATCTTCGGTCGCAGTGTGAACAAGCAGGTGTTTGAGGGGCTGACCACCGGCCTGCTGCAGACCAGCGCTACCATCCTGAGTTTCATTCTTCCCTATGTTCCCGAGTGTGGCCGCGGAGACGCCCCTCGCATCCTATCACCAGACACCAAGACCAAGACCTCACCTATGGAGCCATTCAACACCCGGGCCCATGACCTCATCAGGTAAGCTCTTCCTCCTCTCTCTCAAACCAAACCGCGCTACTACGGCCCTCCTCCGTGTCACAACACCTCTGTCCTATCTCTACTTTCTCCTTTAGGGTTGATCTGGGGAACCACTGAAATTAAGCCAACTTACTTACTATCAGAAATAGCCTTTAGTTGAAAAGATTACTACAAAAGGTCAGCTCCCTTAGAAAAGGTCAGATAATGTTCTTGCCAGGGGCTTGGAGTGAGGGTGAGAGAGGGTGTCCTCTGGCATCTGTCCAAAAACTACTTTTCACACGTTCTGGATCAAACTCCTCAGCAAAGTAATATGTCATGTTTTTTACTTGAGGCAACATAAACAAAGAACACTCCTGAAAGTTTGCAACATCCTCTTGAGCGTGGCCTTTGAGTAGCAGGGGCTGTGTCTGTCCAGGCACTGTGGGGCGGTGAGGAAAGGCAGGCCCAGACCTTCGGGTAGAGTGGAGTCTTCACATCATCCCTCCCACAGCCAATGATTCATCTGACCAGAGCAGCTGCACCAGGCCTAACACTCATACTATGACCCAGTCGTAACCCTGGAGACAAGGGAGAGCCTGAGAAAAATGGTGTCGTCAGACTAGTAATCCCTGCAAGCAATGAAAGATTTACCTCCTCTGCCTCAAATTATGTATGTGATGGTAGGGAGGAAATAAGATCAAAAAGATGGTAACTTCAGCAACACTTTTTTTTCCCCCATTATGGTGAACTGTAGATCACACAGAAAGAGAACATCAGCATTCCCCTTCTAAGTCTTCATTTCTCATTACCAATCACTCACCAGGCTTTGTACCATACTTATCTCCTACCAGTGTCAGAAACATACAGATGCATGTAGGTCATAAGTTGAAACACACACGGGCAAGACTGAACAGCTTTTCAAACAGACTTTGGACTAGGCATTGTGCACCACTGTGCGTGGAAAGCTCCTTTCAGCTCTAGTGAAGTTGTGGAAGAGGATGAAGTCATAACAAGGGGCCGTGGTTCAAGTGTCAGATGACCTATTGTGGAGGTTGAAAAAATAGGAATTACCTGCCTTGAGGAGCCCATTTTGATTGACAGTCCCAACAAAAAAAGGTATGCGAACGAGGGAGCGAGTTGAGGGAATAAGCTAAACGGAGCCCGAGAGGGTAAGGAATGAACTCATGTAGTGTAGAACAGTGGCAGGCTTCCTGAATCTGGACTGAAGTATCTGGTACATCTGGGAGGTCTTGTGATTGACTGCTGAGCCTCCCTGTCGGCCCCTATAGTGGGTAGGGCTGAGCGGGGTGGGAAAGGCATACCTGAGCTGTGAGGCAGCCTCAGGTCAGTAGACAGTCAGGGGCCTAGCTCTGGGCTGGCACAGGGGGGCACAACCACCTTCTAATGACTTATTGGAGTCAGAAAAAGTATGAAAATGTATGCTCTGGATAAGAGCATCTGTTAAATTACTCAAATGTAAATGTAAGGATGCTGTTACGAGTGATTTTGTTGCTGAGATAGTAGAGGGAACATGATCATGAGACCTGTCATTGGCAAGACAAATTGGTGATATCACACTAATAACAAGGAGTATAGAGGGCTTAGATGAGAGATCACTGCCAGTGATTTGCACTCAGTGAGGGCCTTTGTTAGGATAAAACATATGTCACAGAGACACTTCTTGAATGACATCAAATATTTCATTGTGAAGGTTTAGTAATTTGTTGTTTATTTCCTGTGAATTTACTCTTATCCTCCTTTTGTGTTTGTCCCTCCCCCAGTTATGTGGTGAACATGGGTCTGATTGACAAGCTGTACGGCTGCTTCCTGTCTGTCCAGGGCCCAGTGGACGAGAGCCCCAAGATGTCCACCTTCCTCCATCAGGCTACCGCTCTGCTGCACGCCATGTGTAAGCTGTGCTTCGCTGTGACTGGCCGGTGGGTGGCAGCCGTCTCCCTTCCTCTATGACATCCCTCTATGTCTCCCTCCTCTCCAGACATCCCTGTGAAAAAAAAAAATAATCAAATGTTATTTGTCACATACACGTGTTTAGCAGATGTTATTGTGGGTGTAGCAAAATGCTTGTGATTCTAGCTCCAACAGTGCAGCAATATCTAACAATTTCACAACAATAGACACAATTCTAAAGTAAAGGAATGGAATTTAGAATATATAAATATTTGGGCGAGCAGTGTCAGAGCGGCATAGACTAAGATACAGTAAAATAGAATACAGTATATACATATGAGATGAGTAATGCAAAATATGTAAACAGTATTAAAGTGGCCAGTGATTTCAAGTCTATGTATATAGGGCAGCAGCCTCTAATGTGCTAGTGATGGCTATTTAACAGTCTGATGTCCTTGAGATAGAAGCTGTTTTTCAGTCTCTCGGTCCCAGCTTTGATGCACCTGTACTGACCTCGCCTTCTGGATGATAGTGGTGAGCTGGCAGTGGCTTGGGTGGTTGTTGGCCTTTCTGTGACATCGTGTGCTGTAGGTGTCCTAGAGGGCAGGTAGTTTGCCCCCGGTGATGTGTTGGGCAGACCGCACCAACCTCTGGAGAGCCCTGCAGCTGCGTTCGGTGCAGTTGCCATACCTTGCGGTGATGCATCCTTCCAGGATGCTCTCAATTGTGCATCTGTAAAAGTTTGAGGGTTTTAGGTGCCAAGCCAAATTTCTTCCGCCTCCTGAGGTTGAAGAGATGCTGTTACGCCTTTTTCACCACACTGTCTGTGTGGGTGGACCATTTCAGTTTGTCAGTGATGTGCACGCTGAGGAACATTGAAGCTTTCCACCTTCTCCACTGCGTTCCCATCAATGTGGATAGGGGGGTGCTCCCTCTGCTGTTTCCTGAAGTCCACGATCCTCTCCTTTTGTTGGCGTTGGGATCAGAGGTCATTTTCCTGGCGTGTCACTCCCAGAGCCCTCACACATGGCAGTTCAGAAATCTAATGGCAGGCGTGACTCACTATTGAATCTTTTAAGTCCTCCGTCCCATAAAGACTGGTTGTTGGAACCCAAACAAATACACAGCCTACTTTTCAATCGCACTCAGTGGTTTCCTTTAGTCTGAGCGCTGGCGAGGCCATCGTTACTGTTGATGGAGATAGGCATCTACTTGACTCCAGTGCTCTGTCACTCACCATAAACCCTTGCCTCCAGCACACTGGGGTAAACCCACCCACGTGTGTCACTGTGACCACCCCCAAGAGAGCCTCAGTGGCGCCGCTGACAGAGGCTAAGCACACAGACTGAGACGCAATACTGACAAAGATAGCATGACCCTTAGTAGAGGTATTCTGCCCTGCTAGTTAGACACGCGTCATATGGGTACATCAGATCCCTTTAGTATCTGTCGTGTCACAGTTTTAATTAGGACAGAGGTATTTTAGCTCAAATATTTCAGGTCTGTTGTCAAAACCTGGCATAAGTCAGTATCAACAGGACTGATTTACGTACAATACTCTAGATGCTGTTCTGCTAGTATACCTCTCCCCTCCAGCTGCTGTGTTCTGTAACAGTGCCCAGCTGCTTCACACCAACACGGGGAGTACTGCTGAGACTGTCACCTAATATCTGTGAGAAAACACGGCACCATAACTTTAATGAGCGGACCGAGCGATGTTGTGTAATAATCAACACCCTGCTAATCCAGCCAACTATCTCCATTCTTACCCGTTCCTCTGTGTGTTCATGAGATTATACTGGAGAGAATGCATACTATGGTCCTGGAATATTTTTGGTCATGCCAGTTGCTGTGTCAAGGGATTTAATTGGCATTAGAAACCATGTACTTGCCGAGCTACGAATTTCCACACAGAGCTGTTGGCCAACATCAAGTAACAGCATGTACAGTGGGTTCCATCCAGAGGTCAAACGGCCTCTTCTCTGCCTGCAAATCACAGCCTGTGCAGCAGGAGTATTCTTAAATTTCCTGTCAGCGCTAGCTCATGGAACTCTGTTTGCATGCATCCTAAATGTAAAACAATGGGAGCGATTTGAGATGAGTTTTCTCTGATGCCATTGACTTTGATGTAGTGCTGTTTATCTAGTTTGAAAGAGTACATTTTGTACTCTATTTATAGACATTTGCATTGACTGGCCTCCAGTCTCATGAAGAGGGCAGCTGAGGCACGCAGAGCAACCTCTCCTTCCAGCCAATTCTGTATTATACTCCGGTTCTGTTCTCACCTGTGATGTGTACTGAGAGGATGATGTTACCAATCCCTTTAATCTGCAGGGTGGCATCCTGGCTAAGACACACGAACACGCTGCTTTCAATCCTGTAAGGTGTGCCTTAATTAAATGTGCCTGAATACACAGCATGTTGCCAGGAAGCTCTCTGCAGGCAAGGGCAGAGGAGCTGTTGTCAGAGCTACTTCCAAATTCCTGTGTTCACTCTGCCCAGCTTGGAGGAGCAAACTCAGATTCCAAACTGGTGAAGATAAGAGCCACATTTCTGTGTCACTGTTGTACCATTAAATAATATCTCTGGCTATGGTTGTAGTGGTAATGACCAAGCTTTTTAACCCTGATTATTCAATAATTTTCACTTGCACAGCTGAGCATAGACACCTTCTCACACACAGCCACCAGACTCCAACTTCTCTCTCTGTGTAACCAGTTAAGCCACTTGACCCGATAGGCATGCAGGGTAAAGAGGGCAGGCCCAATTATTTATATCTGAGGGGACAGCCCTGGTCTAGAGTGGAAATCTAGAAGCCACAGGGACCAGACTGCCTTCACTCTTACATCCTGGGTCTCTGGTCACTGCGGTGAGGAGAGCAGCCAACACCTTCTCAGGTTTACTGACTTTCAGCTTGTTGTCAAGCTGCAAGCTGAAGAGCTATGTTGTGAATTCAACTTCTGCTTGATATAGAATGAAATGAAAAGTCAGGATATTTTTAACTAAGCTTTTTAGTAGAAAGGAGATTTACTTCTTAGTAAGCAATAATGAGTTTGGAGATCTTGTAATGTGGAGTACTCTGATCCAATTCATTTCCCTATATAACATTTCTGTCACTATGTTCATTGAGCAGAAATGAAATGATCATGTCACATGTGTATTTATATTCCCTGTATCCTCTGCAGGTCTCCCAGTATATTTGACAACAAGCGTGCAGACCCCACAGGACTGACAGCCCTGCTGCAGTCCACAGACCTGGTGGGTGTGGTGCACACTCTGTACTGCATCCTGCTCCACAGCTCCTCCCTGCCTGAGCCGGCTGCCCAGAGCCCACAGGAGCCCTACGCCCCCGGGGTCATCCAGGTGGCCCTAACAGGCCTCCGCTTCCTCAACAGCTTCGCCCTGCTCGACCTGTCTGCCTTCCAGGTATGACACACACACACACACTCTTCTTCATTCTGAGGTACAATAGACACACATTCTCACACTTGAATCCCTCATCCTTCAGGTCCAGTAGATGATGTTGATTACAGTGACTGTAATCTCATAAATTATGCTGCGGTGCAGGTTTTTCATATATACTGGCCTTGCTGGTTACATAGGTGTATTATGCTGGACACATTCCACAGACTGACATTCCAAATAGGGGGTCTTGTCACCTTATGGCCCCTCTGTTTGATTGACTAGCACCCCCATATCCCTGTGCACAAGCATCAAGCAGCACTGAAAATATCTCTCCTTCCTGTTCCTGGCAGCAACAAGGCCATATGTAACTGATCGGGCAGCAGAGGCCAGTTCTCAGAGCTGCTGCCATTACGACTGGAGTATTTTTCCTTAGGATAAAGCTGAACTCTCGGACATAAACACGCCTGTCCCCGTGACCTGGGGTCACCTGCTGAGGTTCAAAGGAACCCAGTGGGTCAGCAGTGCGGATGGACCTGAGTGATTAGTGCTGTAGCCAGGGCCATACATTTTCAGCTCTGATGAAGAGAGGATGACAGCTTCACTGTGCTCTGGCAGAGCATAAACAGAAAAGTGTGAGGGAGAAAGTTGGAAAGTTATTAATTATTTTAATGCCTGTGGGTAATTAACACAGAGGCCGTTCTCCCTCGGCTCCGCCATGCTCAGGCTATTCAAAACAGCTGGAAGTCAAAGTGTTTCAGTACCATTTTTATGAACATTTTAAATAATGATTATTTGTGGCCTGTGAGTTGTTTTCACCTTGTGGTTCACATTACCCCACACTAGTGCTGACTAATAAGCACTACAGTGGATGCTGAGCTGCTCCCTCTTCTCATAGGCCATTTTGCTAGGCTCCAGAATCAGCTACCAAATGGGGTGGTAAGAGGGATTTCAAACTGGAAAAGTCTATTTTGAAGTAAATGTATAATATTCATAGCATTTAATCATCAACCTTTTGGTGCACATCAAAACACATTATATTCAGCCTTTGCATTCATTCACTGACAGACACAATATGGACACACACAATATGGACAGACACAATATGGACAGACACAATATAGGGTCAGTTTGTCTTACTGTTCTTCCCAGGTCCTAAGACTGATTACATTGGGGGAGATGGTTATGTCTACAGTATGCAGAGTGTTATATTTAGAGTGTAGACAGGAGTGAGACTCAGGTCTGATAGCAGGATTGGCCCTCTCAGGTAAGTCCTGTTGTTTAGGAGACTGTTAACCCCCTCCTCCCCACAGTCCCCAGTCCAATCCTCATCCATACACCCCAACCTGATTCCAGTGGTTTGTTTCTGTGCTGACCCTGTGGTGCTCAGTCATACTGACATGTTTAATAAATACTGTCTGTGGACCACTGATAGCATCTCATCTGCAGGGGGATTGGGGTCCCTCTGGTAGGACCCCTGGTATTGGGGCTGGGGAGAGACCCCCTAGCAGAGTCTCTGTACACAAAATCAACCAGTCTGTAGCCGCTAAAGCACAACCATCCCTCTCCTCTCTTTTAATTCAGCAAATCCAGCTTCTCGTACATTAACAGCATAGTGTTGATTTCTCAACTTTTTAGCACTATTGTTCATTTATCCAGTTAGTTTTCGTGAATGTCTCTAGCTAGCTAGTGTCTGCTTTGTGTTTGTGGTTTCTCAGTGGTGTTTAATTGCTGATGATGTTTCTGTGGTTTCTCAGTGGTGTTTAATTGCTGATGATGTTTCTGTGGTTTCTCAGTGGTGTTTAATTGCTGATGATGTTTCTGTGCTGTCTCAGACTGTTCTAGGTGCTGAGGGGCTGTCCCTTGCCTTCCGCCACATAGTGAGCTCCCTGCTGTGGTACTGCTCTCAGCTCTCCTCTGAAGAGCTGCTGCAGGAAGTCATCATCTGTGTGGGCTACTTCACTGTCAACCACCCTGACAACCAGGTAAAGGTTTTAACATACACAACTGTGCTAAAATACAGTGAGCTCCAAAAGTTTTGGGACGGTGACACTTTTTTGGTAGTTTTAGCTCTGTACTCCAGCACTTTAGATTTGAAATGATACAATGACTATGAGGTTAAAGTTCAGACTGTCAAATTACAGCTATTCTTGTACATAATACCCCATTTTAGGGGACCTAAGGTATTGGAAAAATGTGTTTTTGTGTATTAAAGTAGTGAAAAGTTAAATATTTGGTGTCATTAATAGCTCGCAAAAGACTACATCAAGTTTGTGACTCTACAAACGTGTTACATGCTGTTAGTTTTGGTTGTTTTTCAGATTATTTTGTGCCCAATAGAATTCAATTGTAAGTAATGTATTGTGTCATTTTGGAGTCCCTTTTATTGTAAATAAGAGTACAATATGTTTCTAAACACTTCTACATTCATATGGATGCTACCATGATGACAGATAATACTGAATGAATTGTGAATAATGATGAGTGAGAAAGTTAGACGCACAAAATCATACCCCCAAGACATGCTAACCTCTCACCATTACAATAACAGGGAGGTTAGCATTTTTGGGGGATATGATATTTATGCCACTAACTTTCTCACTCATCATTTTTTACAATTAATTTAGGATTATCTGTAATCATGGTAACATCCAAAAGAATGTAGGTGTTCAGAAACCTATTCTATTATTTACAGTCAGTTGCTCCAAAATGACACTGCATTACTTTAGTCCCCTAAAATGGGGGGACTATGTACAAAAATTGCTGTCATTTCTAAACGGTTCACCCAATAAGGATGAAAATACCCTCAAATTAAAGCTGACAGTCTGCACTTCGGTCATTGTGTCATTTCAAATCCAAAGTGCTGGAATACAGAGACAAAACAAAAGTGTCACTGTCCCAATACTTTTGGAGCTCACTGTATGTAGTAAGGTGAAGTCTTTTTTTTTTCATGAGCTTTGTTTGTCCGCTTTAGTGTTGATGCTATTTGTTTAGTTTTCACCATGGATCGCTTTTGGACAACTGTTAATTTCACATGTCTGTTCTGTTTCAGAAATATGAGATGAATGACAATTGGTTTGTCATGATGAATTCAGTGTGGCCCTGTAGCAACCGTCTTTCCATATGAGGATACTTCTGTTTCCTTTATATGCTTCTGATAACGTATCATTAGATGAAGAGAGGGTGTCGTTTTTTTGTGATTCATAAAAAAGCAACGAGCCACCTCTTTAACGATTCCTGTGTTGCCACGTCTGTGCTGTTGGGCTGTCTATTGTCCCTCAGAGTAACGGGGTCCATTGTTCTGTCCCAGTGGAGCAGCCAGTTTTCTCTAGTGTAATGTGGGTCCTGGCCTGGCGCTAAGGTTACTAGTGTTGCATGGTAGACCAAAACTTCAGTAATTTATCGATACTAGAACATTAAAAACTTCAGTCATTTATCGATACTAGAGAGAAACTGTGGCTGTTTTAAAGCTGATTTTCTGCAATTCTACACATATTGCCATGGGGCAGAGAGAAAAATGTGTAGTTTTATAGCAAAACTCATGCTATTCTACACATTTTGCAATTTATTTAACCTTCATTTAACTAGGCAAGTCAGTTAAGAACAAATTCTTATTTACAATGATTGCCTAGGAACAGTGGGTTGTTCAGGGGCAGAATGACAGATTTTTACCTTGTCAGCTCGGGGATTCAATCTAGCAACCTTTCCGTTACTAGTCCAAAGCTCTAACCACTAGACTACCTGCCGCCCCACTGAGAATGAGAATCTAGCATTAACATCAATTCACTTCCCTAGTACCTTGTTTGTGATGATATGCAAACCATAATGCAAAATATTGCTGATTTCAAAGTTGATTGTCCCCAAAAACCTTATTCATTCACTTCCTCTCCCCCGCCTCACATCTCTCCCAGTCAATAGCATCTTTGCTCAAGCCTCGAACTGATTGTGTGTGTGAATGATGTCATGGGTCTTAGAGACAAATAAATTGATTGCTTCTTCAAATGTTTTTAAATTTTAACTGTAACCTTTATTTAACTAGGCAAGTCAGTTAAGAACACATTCTTATTTACAATGACGGCCTACACCGGCCAAATCGTCTGGATGCTTGGCCAATTGTGCGCCACCCTATGGGACTCCCAAACACGGCCGGTTATGATACAGCCTGGAATCAGACCACGTTGTCTGTAGTGACGCCTCTAGCACTAAGATGAGGTGCCTTAGACTGCTGCGCCACTCGGGGGCCCTAAAGCTGAGACTCCACAGGCTGGAAATCATATCAGAAAGCGTGAAGCGTATTTTCCGCTTTGTAGACTTAGTGGACTAGCTTTGTGGACTACATTGTACACCCTAGATATGCCTTATAAACGAGTCCTTACTCCCCGTCGGGGAATTGAACCCCGGTCTCCCGCGTGACAGGCAGGCATACACACACTACTGAACAGGAGCAGGTTGTTGATCAGTACAATAAGTCTCAAATTGGTTATCTGTGGCCCCATGAGATTAGCCAAAACAAGCTCAATAACTCAATGCACGCACACACTCCACTCTTATTGAATATGCATTCACCTGTCTTGTGAATAGGCCTAGGCTACATCTTGATTTACCCAGTTTATCAATAGACTAGAGATTTACCATTCAAATCAATTATTTTGTAGTTAGATTGGTAATGCATAGTCTGTCTACTGGGCCCAAGAGCAGACTACAGTGTTTACAGTTGTCCGTGCTTTATTTTATTTATTTAAGTCTTTGTAAGTTTATTGGATATAGAGATGAAAGAAAGTGTGCTGAAATAGCAGTGGGCTGGATTCAAACCCATGATGCAGCTCTACATGTGACCAGAGGCAGCAGCCTTGACCGCTAGACCACCCTAGGCCACTTGCCGGGCATTAGTTATGTGAAGCCTGACCCTCAGTGCCAGCAGTTGAGCTTTGAGACTCAAACCTCTGCTACAAGGTCTTTGTCTTCACAGGCGCAGTCAACCACGCAGCAATTTATAGGCAGATTACAGATTCTAATTTCAAAGATCTTTTAGTCCTAATTAAAGAATCTGCCTCCACTTTATGGCAGTTCAGCTCTCTTCTACTGCTCCTATCCAATTTAATTATTCTGATGTACGTAATTAGCATTTTTATGCCATTGTTGGATGTATTTGCATATTATATTGGATAATTGAATGAGGACTGATGATTGAATTAGGGGGTGACAGATGATTGGGCTTTGTACTTGCACAGTAAAGTTAACCTAACAGTCTGCCTGGGAGTAGCATCCTTTTGCATATTAATTTATGACCCGCGCACTTTGTTAATTTGAAATGCCCTAATGCAGTTTTTAACCTGTGACTTCCATTCAGGGCACAAGCTGCTAAAAAATGTAGGACGATCATATGATGCCTTTTTCTATATCTGCTCCAAAGTCATCCCAAAGAGTGCAATCAGCATTTAGGACTTGTTAGCAGAATTCATTTTATTGTTTATTGTAGATTTTGATAGGTGTGAGAGCCCTGTTGAGAAAATGTGAGGAAACATAAAAAGTGATCCTTGGCGACCTCCACAGAGCTGATCCTGGCCAGTGGCACTGTTCCTGGAATGTGTCCATGTGTTGTGGGCTCGGAACAGAGCAGAGCAGGATGGATGGAGTAGAGGGAAATATTTGGAGTAGTTTTAGCTTTTCTCAGGCTAATGTAAGCATTGGCAGAGCACAAAAACAGGCCGACCCGCGACCCGTGCGGTCACACAGACTGCTGATTCACTGTCGGCGGACAGGCACACCAGCCTTTGTTTATATGTGTGCACTAGAAATAATGCTGCTCATAAAACGCAGAACTTTGAAGAAGGACTTTGTAGAGAGAGAGATTCTCCCTGCTCCGAGGGTATGAATAACTCAGCCTGTCACACATAAAGCCATTGGGAGAGTGACATATGTAGCCTTGTGTGTCTTCAAGTGTGTTTTAGCTCACAGAGCCATGTAGCCATGTGTTTTCATTGTCTTTTGGGAGAACCCATAGACAGACACTAAAAAGAGGACTAAATGAAATGTTTTTAACTGCCATATTGCTTGGCTCTTAAGTAAGCTCATCTTTTTCTTCCCAACCTTCAGTGATTCATTTGTGAATCATTCATGGTGGTGATCTCGAGCTTCTTTGAAATGTGGGAACAGTAAATGATGGCTGTAAGCTGTTGACATCTTAACCCAGACACCTGGCTTTGAGGTCTTAAGAAAAACTCTCTCTCATTCATGGAAAATAGCCACACACGTACACACAAGTAGATTCATGCAAAGGTATGCAAATGTATCCCATTTCATGACCGGTTCCAGACTATGGACATTTCTGAGTAGGTTAATAAAATGTCACTAAATCTACTTAAATTTACACTAATTCATCCTGACACTTGCAATGCATCTACTACTCAGATGCAGTATTTCAGTTCATTATGAAGGCTAGTGTAAAATAGAAAACTGGCGGCTTGTGAACTGCAGTAGGTCCCTTCCCAGACTGACATCCCACACATCAATGTTATCTGCAGCCAGGCAAGTCCCTGTCCTTCCCATTCTGTACAAGGGCGCTTCCTCTGCCCTGCAGGCCCCAGCCCCACTCTCAGCTCTGGGCCTGTAATCCATAAACTCATGTTGAAACCGTCCCTTCAGTAGTCCATTACTGCCAAGAAACCAAATGCTCCATGCCTCCAGGGTGAAGTGTGGCTCATGCAGACCTTGGGAGCCAGCCCAATGCACTGTCTTACTATACACCAGAGTAAACACACAGACTGGTGACTGGCAAGAAAGGGCCTGATTGTTAGCTTTGTAGATGATTTACATGCACCTTGGGTGAGTCCAGGTCTAACTAACTTTAGTGTAGTTCAGGGGGACATTTTCCCCATAAACTTCCAGATCTTTTTAGAGGTTCTGTTTGCATAATGATTCATGTGATTGTGGCCCTGGCACTTTCACAACCAATCTGCTGTAAGATCTAGAGCAGGGATCATCAACTAGATTCAGCTGCGGGACGATTTTCTGTTGTTCTTGAGTGGGTGATCAGAGGGCCGGAACATAATTACAAATAATTTGTAGACTGCAAGAAGCCCAAACAAAGATATTTGACTAAAATAATCATTTCAAACCTTGCTTACATATGTATACAATCACATATACCTCTCTGTTATGCATCAGAAGAGTTTGTAAAATATTTCCAAAATTAGAATCACTTGGAGTTGATTTGCTGGTGTTTCTACAGTGTTTCTGCACACAGGCCACCAGTTGGGGAGACCTGATCGAGAGTAAGTTGACAATGTCAGTTGGCAGATGAATCTAGAATAATTACAGGTTATTTGGCAAATGCCATGTTTTTTTTGTGGTTTAGAGGAGACGGATACTCTTGGCCTGTCTCTTAAAAGCCAGGGTGGGATCTTGTCTTCTTGTCCATGTCGTCATCTGATTGTCAGTAGATGATTTCCGTAGCATTCAGTGCACATCTTCCATCAGCTGTGGGTGAGTGGTAGGTAGGTAGTTGTTAAAAGGCCCTTTTAGCATTAACTTCCCTTCCAGAAAATACTCTCTCAGTATCCTCTGATGTCATCTGCCCACCTCTCTTATCAGTAGGGCAGTTCCTTCACTAGGGTAACTTCAGTGTGTAGAGGAAGGCTTGGGAGAAGGTCTGGTTTGTGTTGTGCGCCAGAGCTTCAGATTTGTGGCCCTGTTCCAAGGCTGACATCTCCTGGTTCCTCTAGTTTAGGTGTCTGGGCCTGTCTAGACAGCATGCAGAATAGACTCCGCCACTGTCCACTCATCCACGATGGTCTCCCTATGTGTGGAGGGTGTCGCAAATCAAAGATATGCTGGATGTAGTTTATTCTGGAATTACAGTACATGATCGCTTTGGATCTTAAAAGTTGTCAAATCTAGCAAACTAACCTTGGTTTTTGCATGGCCTTTTTTGCCAGTGTGATGCGTGTTCTCAATTCTACACTGACATCTGTACAGCATTGAACTGTTCAGCTTGGTTTCCGCTTCAACTTGGGCATTCCCGAGGTTTTGTTTGTGTTTCGGAACATTAACTTTACACACTCTTTGTTGTCGGTGTACAGCAAGGTGATTATGTAATGGAGTGTCGTAAAAGAGCAGGCCTGTTTGAAAAGGCAGGTCTCTGTAGTTAAGACACAGCAGAGCTACCAGGCACTTGAGCTTTACAGGTCTGTGTTAAACTGAGGCCTGATTCATGGCTTCAGACGCTTGCTGGTCCTTTTATGATGTCAGGGTTTGAATAGATACTTCCAGTGGACAGGGAGAGACTGGGCGGAGGCCTTATCCCTGTTTGGAGCACTGCTATTGCTCTTCGCCTGGAGAGGCCTGGAAAGTTGGCTGTAGACTTGGTTTTTCTAGGACTAAGTGACCTCTGGTCTGTGGCTGCCAGTTAGCTTTGTTTTATGTCTACCTGCAGCGTGCACTTGAGGGTGGACAATGTGTTTAGGTGGCGGAAGTTGGAACACTGTGTAGTATAGCAGAGGATTATGAGATTGCTGTATGATTTGTGGGTTGAGTCTCCTTAGAGCATCGGCCCCAACACAGATACTGGCTTCTGAATCTCTGAGACCTATAACGGCTCTGGATTATGATGTCCAGCAGCTGGCCCTGCAACAACAAATTGTTAGTCTGCAGTGTTTGTGTGTTTTTCAATGTTCTGATGAAAGATTCCTTTACCTGGGATCTCATAATCAAATGTATGACCTTTCTCTCTGCCAGTTCCTCCTCGGGCAGCGTTGCAACGGTAAAGATTGATTTGGTGATCTAGAATCTTGTTAACTTAGCTCATAAGTCCTGCAACTTTAGCTCCTATACTGAAAATAAGCAGCTCCATTTTTGAAAACAACCAGATCCTCCTCTGGTCAGTGGACAAACTATGATGGAGCTAGAGACATTCCTTTGGTGAAAACATTACATGACAATGTGAAAATACAGGGTGTTTCAGTATCCTCCTAGTGAACCTGCATGTTTGTGAATTAATCTCTCTCATTGAGAATTTGCTTTAGTTGACTGCCAGGGGAGCATTAACTCCCCTAAAAAGGTTCTTCAGTGGTTTGTTTCTGCTGGTCAGTAAAGAATCTTTAAACAGACGTTAATAGGAAGAGGCATCTCATGTGGCCCGTTTGAACGCTGCTGTAGAACACAGCTTTGAGGAGCTTCAGCTTGAAATGATAAAAGCAATGAATTATGGTTTTGTTTATCCTACCCTTAAACCTTAAAGTGCATTATCAAAGAGAGAATGCATTGGAAGAGTATTGTTAGTGTATTCTCCAAATCTTGTAAATCCTCTTAATTTATGTCACTGTGGCCAAGAGACCTCACCCTGCCCTTCTGGTTCCTATTTCAGCTAAGCCCCAGCCCGGGTCTCTGTACCTGTAAAGCAGTGGGGTGTTTTTCCAGCCAGGATTTACTCTGGTGACCCCCCGGTTTGCCTTCCCAGGCTCTGGGGAGATGCCCTGAGCATTAGGCCAGGACCAATTCCTTTGGACCAGTCCCCCCTCTAATCAAACTAGGCTGGGAGGGATTTGGTTTTAATATTGGTGGGCCGGATGTAATCGTGTGATTGACGGGCTCTGGTAAAGGGGAGCAGGATGTCGGCCAGGTGAGAACTCCAGTAATGGTATTGCTCATTTCTTAAAGTGGTGGTGGCAAGGCTACAGTGGAGGTCTACTCACCCTTCCCCCGCACTGTGCATGCCCTTTCAACCTCAACTGCACAGAGCACACACACAGGAATATAGTCTGCTGTTCAATATCCCAATGACACTCGCACAATTGGAGACAACTATAACCTGGTAAAACATAAAAGCCTGTATCTTTTGATAATGAAGTCAAGATCTTTCTCATTCAGAAGATTTTTCACGGTTAATATTTCTCATTGCCTCCATTTAACAACAGCTCAGCAATTACAGTGCTTTCAGAAAGTATTCACTTTTTCCACATTTTGTCTTTACAGCCTGATTTAAAAATGTATTAAACAGATTTCTTGTCACTGGTCTACACACAATACCCCCTAATGTCATTGGAATGATGTTTCTATACAGTTTTACAAATTAATAAAAAATGAAAAGCTGAAATGTCTTGAGTGAATAAGTATTCAACCCCTTTTAAATAAGTTCAGGGGTAAAAACATGATTTTTGAATAACTACCTAATCGCTGTATCCCACACATACAATTATCTGCAAGGTCCCTCAGTTGAGCAGTGAATTTCAAACACAGATTCAACCACAAAGACCAGGGAGGTTTTCCAATGCCTTGCAAAGAAGTGCACCTATTGGTAGATGGGTAAAAATAAAAAGTAGACATTGAATATCCCTTTGAGCATGGTGAAGTTAATTACACTTTGGATGGTGTATCAATACACCCAGTCACTACAAATATACAGGCGTCCTTCCTAACTCAGTTGCCGGGGAGGAAGGAAATCGCTCAGGGATTTCACCATGAGGCCAATGGTGGCTTTAAAACAGTTTGAGTTTAATGGCTGTGATAGGAAAAAACTGAGGGTTGATCAACAACATTGTAGTTACTCCAAAATACTAGCCTAATTGACAGAGTGAAAAGAGGGAAGCGCGTACAGATATAAATATTGCAAAACATGTATCCTGTTTGAAACAAGGCACTAAAGTTATGCTACAAAAATGTGGAGAAGCAATTCACTTTTTGTCCTGAATACAAAGTGTTATGTTTGGGGCAAATCCAATATAACACATTACTGAGTACCACTCCATATTTTTAAGCGTAGCGGTGGCTGCATCATGTTATGGGTATGATTGTAATTGTTAAGGACTGGGGAAGTTTTCAGGATAAAAAATAAACGGAATGGAGCTAAGCACAGGCAAAATCCTAAAGGAAAACCTGGTTCAGGCTGCTTTCCACCAGACACTGGGAGATTAATTCACCTTTCAGCAGGACAATAACCTACAGCACAAGGCCAAATCTAAACACGGAGTTGCTTACCAAGAAGACAGTGGATGTTCCTGAGTGGCCGAGTTACAGTTTTGACTTAAATCTACGGCAAGACCTGAAAATGGTTGTCTAGCAATGATCAACAACCATTTGACAGAGCTTAAATTTTGAAAAGAATAATGGGCAAATGTTGCACAATCCAGTTGTTTCTACAACGTTTTGACTCGGGTGTGAATACTTATTTAAATGAGATTTATGCATTTAATTTTCAATAAATGTGCAAACATTTCTACAAACATGTTTTCCCTTTGTCATTATTGTGTGTAGATGGTTGAGAAGAAAATAAATAAATTGAATTCCGGCTGTAACACAAAATGTGGAATAAGTCCAGGTGTATGAATACTTTCTGAAGGCACTGTACTTGCAAAACATCCCATTGTGTTTTTTAGCCTGTAATTGTGTGGTGGGAGGCTGTGCCCTCCAGTTCTCCTCCTAATGGGTGTTTGTGTGTTGCTTTAGTAGCAGATTTACGGGGAGGGGTGCAGGGTGGTAGTTTACGGTTGGCACTGCCGCTGACTGACTGGTTGACTGGCCCTACTCTGTGTGTGTGTGTTCCAGGTGATAGTGCAGTCTGGCCGCCAGCCCAGTGTGCTGCAGAAACTGTGTCAGCTGCCCTTCCAATACTTCAGCCACCCGCGCCTCATCAAAGTGCTCTTCCCCTCACTCATCTCGGCCTGCTACAACAACCCCCAGAACAAGGTCATCCTGCAACAGGAGATGAGCTGTGTGCTGCTGGCCACCTTCATACAGGTAACACAGACGCGTACACATACATGTTTTGGCAACGCTTTTCAAATAAATAATAGACCCACAGTTCTTTAGTCAGTCTTTCTGTTTTTTTTATGTCTGTCGCCTTCCGGTGAATGTTTATCACCAACACAGATGGATGGCTTCCTCAGTGGATTTACCTGCCAGGGGTTTAGCCTCCAGTAAACAAGCTGTCTCCTCCCCTCTCACCGCCCAGCTAATACTATTATTTACACTAAGATTAGCTCGCACTATAGAGGGTGATATATAGTGTCTCCTGCCTTGTGTCATTATTTATTTTACAATTAACCTGAGATTAAGCTAAAACTAGTGCTTTTGCAATGCTAATAGTATTAAGGATATGGTTCCGATGAACATTTGAGTACATTGTGACATCTTTACATGCTTCAATAATGTGTGTGTTTACCAGAGGAGTGTACTACAAAGCAAGATCAATGACATCATTGCAAAGCTTGTTTTTTAAGTTCAAGTTATCTGTTAGTATCTGAGTTTGGTTAGCTTCAAGCCTGATGAGTTATCTTTTGGTGGATAAGATTAACCCCACACACTTCCATTTATTCACAGCTGGTGGACAATGGTGTCTGGCCTCCACCTGTACTCCTGCCTTAATGCTGTGGATCACTGACACGTTCCTATTTTATTTCCTCCAGGACTGTGCCTCAAGCGAGAACCATCCAGACAACAGAACGCAACAAGCAGGTAGATAAAAAATGTTAGCGTAGTTGTGCATGAGTATGAATCTTTGTTTATAGTCCACACACACACACACATATATATATATATATATAAAATACCACTTTTTCTCCCCAATTTCGTGGTATCCAATTGTTTTTAGTAGCTACTATCTTGTCTCATCGAAGGTTGAAAGTCACGCGTCCTCCGATACACAACCCAACCAAGCCGCACTGCTTCTTAGCACAGCGCGCATCCAACCCGGAAGCCAGCCGCACCAATGTGTCGGAGGAAACACCATGCACCTGGCAACCTTGGTTAGCGCACACTGCGCCCGGCCCACCCATAATTGGGACTATTTTAATCAATTGATCGAATTCTTTAACATTAGTGAAGAATCCTGAAGCTTCTCCTTCAGACACATTATAATTGTCTTTTATTCCTTTGCTTTGTCACCATGCAGACAAAGTGTCTCAGCTGCTGGATTACTGTGAGCTATCCAACCGCTTTCCTAGAGACCAGTGGGACTCAGCACTGCAGTTCTTCCTCAAGAAGCAGGAGGACTAATTCAGAGTTGCACGCCATCCTCTAACAGAGATATACATGTGAAAAACAAAATAAATACACTTCACCCTCCATTCTACACTACATACTTTTCCATTTAGATTTGAGGTCTGCACATGGGCTTATTCGTAAATGCAGTTTCTTAGCTTTGCCAAAACTCTTGAAATCCTAGAATTCAAGGGCTGAATCCTAACTTGAGATGTTTGTGTCTAACTCAAATGTTCATGTAAGTCATCCATCCATGTCCTTGGGAGATTGCAGAAAAGTTTGAGTTGGACGTGTGCATCTTGTGTATTCTTCCCTGAGTCACGCACAATAATGATGTTCCCTGTCCAAACCTAGTCATGTTTTTGTGTTGTGTGTCTGTGGATGACAACGTAGCAGAAAAGAGCAGAGATGATTATCAAAAGCACTCTCATGATGATTAGATAACATGTTCATCAATAATACTGTACTTCCTGTTAATTCCTTTATTATTTTCATATCCGGTTAAGATGTGAATGACCTGCCCAGAATGGTTTTTCACTACAGTTATTTTACAGGCGTTGGACAGTTTTGTACTCCAATAAGTTACATAGCCTGTTTGTGTTTATTCTGTACATTTAGATTTGCCCTAAGTGGGAGCTGTCCAGTTTTTCAAGTACAAATATTTTCCTTGTTCTTGCCTTTGTTGTGAAGCACTTACAAAATAATATAATTTATTGAATAATTTACATTTCTATCCCATTAATAAATTATTTATTATTAGCATTGTTCATTGTACTCCAATTATTTTTAACTACAGACTGTGCAGTTCACTCAAGTCTCAGTGATTTCTCTACGTTATACTGATAGTCAAGTGACAATGAGAAGTACGGACTGTAGCCTCTCTACCTGTGTAACTTTCTGCTCGTACAGCATACTATAACATTTGTTATAGTGATCAGTCAGTCCTTTGCTCTCACCTGAAGCAGCCCCATCAAACCCCAAATACATAGTGCCTAGCGAAAGTCTACACACCCCTTGCACAGTTTTCACATTTTGCTGCCTTAAAATTCAATCTAAAAAGGGATTCAAGTATTAGATTTTTTTCCTACTGATATGTTCAAAGTGAAAGAAAATGTATAGAACCTTTTCTAAGTGTATATCTGTGTGTGTGTGTGTTAATATGTGTAATATATATATACATATATATATATATATATATACATATATACATATATATATATATACACATATATACATACATACAGTGCCTTGCGAAAGTATTCGGCCCCCTTGAACTTTGCAACCTTTTGCCACATTTCAGGCTTCAAACATAAAGATATAAAACTGTATTTTTTTGTGAAGAATCAACAACAAGTGGGACACAATCATGAAGTGGAACGTCATTTATTGGATATTTCAAACTTTTTAACAAATCAAAAACTGAAAAATTGGGCGTGCAAAATTATTCAGCCCCTTTACTTTCAGTGCAGCAAACTCTCTCCAGACGTTCAGTGAGGATCTCTGAATGATCCAATGTTGACCTAAATGACTAATGATGATAAATACAATCCACCTGTGTGTAATCAAGTCTCCGTATAAATGCACCTGCACTGTGATAGTCTCAGAGGTCTGTCAAAAGCGCAGAGAGCATCATGAAGAACAAGGAACACACCAGGCAGGTCCGAGATACTGTTGTGAAGAAGTTTAAAGCCGGATTTGGATACAAAAAGATTTCCCAAGCTTTAAACATCCCAAGGAGCACTGTGCAAGCGATAATATTGAAATGGAAGGAGTATCAGACCACTGCAAATCTACCAAGACCTGGCCGTCCCTCTAAACTTTCAGCTCATACAAGGAGAAGACTGATCAGAGATGCAGCCAAGAGGCCCATGATCACTCTGGATGAACTGCAGAGATCTACAGCTGAGGTGGGAGACTCTGTCCATAGGACAACAATCAGTCGTATATTGCACAAATCTGGCCTTTATGGAAGAGTGGCAAGAAGAAAGCCATTTCTTAAAGATATCCATAAAAAGTGTTGTTTAAAGTTTGCCACAAGCCACCTGGGAGACA
The DNA here is from genome assembly GCF_057628025.1 of Oncorhynchus mykiss. NCBI lineage: Eukaryota > Metazoa > Chordata > Actinopteri > Salmoniformes > Salmonidae > Oncorhynchus > Oncorhynchus mykiss. The sequence goes on along the minus strand of NC_143023.1, from coordinate 73,144,660 downwards.
CACCAAACATGTGGAAAAGAAGGTGCTCTGGTCAGATGAAACCAAAATTGAACTTTTTGGCAACAATGCAAAACGTTATGTTTGGCGTAAAAGCAACACAGCTCATCACCCTGAACATACAATCCCCACTGTCAAACATGGTGGTGGCAGCATCATGGTTTGGGCCTGCTTTTCTTCAGCAGGGACAGGGAAGATGGTTAAAATTGATGGGAAGTTGGATGGTGCCAAATACAGGACCATTCTGGAAGAAAACCTGATGGAGTCTGCAAAAGACCTGAGACTGGGACGGAGATTTGTCTTCCAACAAGACAATGATCCAAAACATAAAGCAAAATCTACAATGGAATGGTTCAAAAATAAACATATCCAGGTGTTAGAATGGCCAAGTCAAAGTCCAGACCTGAATCCAATCGAGAATCTGTGGAAAGAACTGAAAACTGCTGTTCACAAATGCTCTCCATCCAACCTCACTGAGCTTGAGCTGTTTTGCAAGGAGGAATGGGAAAAAATGTCAGTCTCTCGATGTGCAAAACTGATAGAGACATACCCCAAGCGACTTACAGCTGTAATCACAGCAAAAGGTGGCGCTACAAAGTATTAACTTAAGGGGGCTGAATAATTTTGCACACCCAATTTTTCAGTTTTTGATTTGTTAAAAAAGTTTGAAATATTCAATAAATGTCGTTCCACTTCATGATTGTGTCCCACTTGTTGTTGATTCGTCACAAAAAAAATACAGTTTTATATCTTTATGTTTGAAGCCTGAAATGTGGCAAAAGGTCGCAAAGTTCAAGGGGCCGATAACTTTCGCAAGGCACTATGTATATATATATATATATATATATATATATATATATATATATATATATATATATATATATATATATATATATATATATATACTGCTCAAAAAAATTAAGTGAACACTAAAATAACACATCCTAGATCTGAATGAATGAAATATTCTTATTAAATACTTTTTTCTTTACATAGTTGAATGTGCTGACAACAAAATCACACAAAAATTATCAATGGAAATCAAATGTATCAACCCATGGAGGTCTGGATTTGGAGTCACACTTAAAATTAAAGTGGAAAACCACACTACAGAATGATCCAACTTTGATGTAATGTCCTTAAAACAAGTCAAAATGAGGCTCAGTAGTGTGTGTGGCCTCCACGTGCCTGTATGACCTCCCTACAATGCCTGGGCATGCTCCTGATGAGGTGGCGGATGGTCTCCTGAGGGATCTCCTCCTAGACCTGGACTAAAGCATCCGCCAACTCCTGGACAGTCTGTGGTGCAGTCTGTGGCGTTGGTGGATGGAGCGAGACATGATGTCCCAGATGTGCTCAATTGGATTCAGGTCTGGGGAACGGGCGGGCCAGTCCATAGCATCAATGCCTTCCTCTTGCAGGAACTGCTGACACACGCCAGCCACATGAGGTCTAGTATTGTCTTGCATTAGGAGGAACCCAGGGCCAACCGCACCAGCATATGGTCTCACAAGGGGTCTGAGGATCTCATCTCGGTACCTAATGGCAGTCAGGCTACCTCTGGCGAGCACATGGAAGGCTGTGCGTCCCCCCCAAAGAAATTCCACGCTACACCATGACTGACCCACCGCCAAACCGGTCATGCTGGAGGATGTTACAGGCAGCAGAACGTTCTCCACGGCGTCTCCAGACTCTGTCACGTCTGTCACGTGCTCAGTGTGAACCTGCTTTCATCTGTGAAGAGCACAGGGCGCCAGTGGCGAATTTGCCAATCTTGGTGTTCTCTGGCAAATGCCAAACGTCCTGCACGGTGTTGGGCTGTAAGCACAACCCCCACCTGTGGACATCGGGCCCTCATACCACCCTCATGGAGTCTGTTTCTGACCGTTTGAGCAGACACATGCACATTTGTGGCCTGCTGGAGGTCATTTTGCAGGGCTCTGGCAGTGCTCCTCCTTGCACAAAGGCGGAGGTAGCGGTCCTGCTGCTGGGTTGTTGCCCTCCTACGGCCTCCTCCACGTCTCCTGGTAGCGCCTTCATGCTCTGGACACTACGCTGACAGACACAGCAGACCTTCTTGCCACAGCTCGCATTGATGTGCCATCCTGGATGAGCTGCACTACCTGAGCCACTTGTGTGGGTTGTTGACTCCGTCTCATGCTACCACTAGAGTGAAAGCACCGCCAGCATTCAAAAGTGACCAAAACATCAGCCAGGAAGCATAGGAACTGAGAAGTGGTCTGTGGTCCCCACCTGCAGAACCACTCCTTTATTGGGGGTGTCTTGCTAATTGCCTATAATTTCCACCTGTTTCTATTCCATTTGCACAACAGCATGTGACATTTATTGTCAATCAGTGTTGCTTCCTAAGTGGACAGTTTGATTTCACAGAAGTGTGATTGACTTGGAGTTACATTGTGTTGTTTAAGTGTTCCCTTTATTTTTTTGAGCAGTGTATATATAGGTGAAGTCGAAAGTTTACATACACTTAGGTTGGAAACATTAACTCGTTTTTCAACCACTACACAAATTTCTTGTTAACAAACTATAGTTTTGGCAAGTCGGTTAGGACATCTACTTTGTGCATGACACAAGTAATTTTTCCAACAATTGTTTACAGACAGATTATTTCACTTATAATTCACTGTATCACAACTCCAGTGGGTCAGAAGTGTACATACACTAAGTTGACTGTGCCTTTAAACAGCTTAGAAAATTCCAGAAAATGATGTCATGGCTTTAGAAGCTTCTGATAGCTTCTGACATCATTTGAGTCAATTGGAGGTGTACCTGTGGATGTATTTCAAGGCCTAACTTCAAACTCAGTGCCTCTTTGCTTGACATCATGGGAAAATCAAAAGAAATCAGCCAGGACCTCAGGAAAAGGATTGTAGACCACATTTCTGCAACATTGAAGGACCCCAAGAACACAGTGGCCTCCATCATCCTTAAGTGGAGGAAGTTTGGAACCACCTAGACTCTTCCTAGAGCTGGCCGCACTGAACAATTGGGGGAGAAGGGCCTTGGTCAGGGAGGTGACCAAGAACCCGATGGTCACTGAGAGAGCTCCAGAGTTCCTCTGTGGAGATGGGAGAACCTTCCAGAAGGACAACCATCTCTACAGCACTCCACCAATCAGTCCTTCATGGTAGAGTGGCCAGATGGAAGGGGTGAAGGTTCACCTTCAGCACAATGACTCTAAACACACAGCCAAGACAACGCAATATTGGCTTTGGGACACGTCTCTGAATGTCCTTGAGTGGCCCAGACAGAGCCCCGACTTGAACCCGATCAAACATCTCTGGAGAGACCTGAAAATAACTGTGCAGCGACGCTCCCCATCCAACCTGACAGAGCTTGAGGGGATCTGCAGAGAAGAATGGGAGAAATTCCCCAAATACAGGTGTGCCACGCATGTAACGTCATACCCAAGAACACTTGAGGCTGTAATCGCTGCTAAAGGTGCTTCAACAAAGTACTGAGTAAGGGTCTGAATACTTATGTAAATGTGATATTTCAGTTTTTTATTTTTTATAAATTTGCTAAAGATTTTTTAAACTTTTTTTGCTTTGTCAATATGGTTTATTGTGAGAAATTAGATATTTCTGTATTTGTTTTTCAATAAATGTGCAAACATTTCTACTTACAAGTTTTCTCTTTGTCATTATTGTGTGTAGATGGGTGAGAAGAAAAAGAAAATGGAATTCCGGCTGTAACACAATGTGGAAAACGTCAAGGGGTCTGAATACTTTCCGAATGCACTGTAAATACAATAATATACACACACTTAAAATGGCATTCCAGTCTCCTTTTCACCTCATTTAACTCCTTATTTCCAAAAGGGACATCTCATTCGGTGGTTCAGGTAAATCATGACATGGCACAAGTGGGGGTTGGGCCTTTCCTCTTTTGTCCTCAATTGTTCCTAAAGCAAGGGGGGAAGTCGATGACATCATAGATTCACATCAGACCAAATCCTTGAATGCCCTACTCCTTGAAGTTTCCACAATTTTTTACTGTATTTATACTTTACTGTATTTATAGTATTTATAATTGGGATATCGCTTTTCAACAGTAAAAGTTAATAAATTGCAGGAGGATGTCTTTAAGGGTATACCAAAATAGTTTTTACACAACTGCAAACTTCAAGGAGTTGGTCTTATAGTGATGTCATTGGCCTCCCCCCGTGCTTGCGGGAACAACAGAAGAGGAAAGATCCCCACACACTTCTGCCATAGTTACAGTAGTGTGTATACAGTTTCGTACTGGGATTCCCATGGGAATCAAACCCACAGCCCTAGCGTTACAAGCGCCATGCTCTACCAACTGAGCCATACAGAACCACCTATTGAGCTGTGCCTTTTTGTTAACTAAATCAGGTGATAAATTAGCTGAAAATTAGCCTGGAGTGCGTCATATTTGCTGAGCAGCTTCCATTCTCGCAACTCCGTTAGGAAGGATGTCCAGAACTTTGCGGTGTCTGGGTGATATGATACACCATCCACAGAAGAATTACCATACTTGACCTTACACAAAGGGATATTCAGTGTCTTGGGCTTATTGCTGAACCTCCCCTGATCTATGCCTGTCTGAAAATGTATCTCAGACATGCTTTTAAAGCTCATTGGTGGCTTGAATCATTGTTTGACATTCACCCTCCAATTGAGGCACCATACAGACACAAGGGAAGTTGTTCTTATATCATGAGAACCACTTTTGCAAACACATGGCCCTCCTTGAACAATTTTTTAAAATGTTTTAAATTAAAATATTTTCTGCTGAACTTATTTCTATGTGAGACAGCTGGGGGTGTGAAGACCTTCACAATTAAAACTTTGTTTTTTATTACTAATTCTAAAAATATATATTTTACTCTGAAAATGTTGATTAGGTTGTTTATTTCAGTGGGGGGAAATCCTAATTGAATCCATTTTTAGATTTAAATTTAAGGCTTAGAAATGTGAGAACAGTGCAAGGCTGTATAGACTTTCAGCACTGTATTTCATAGCTCCCAACAAGGAGACTTAGCAGTGGATCGTTTTTAGAAATAAACCTTTCATATAAACAATGCATAATGTAATAATCATTTTCAGTGTTTGTATGCAAGCCTGTACAGGGCAGGGTATGTTCTCACAATGTTACCAAGTGTTCATTGTAACTGCTGTTGAGCATTTCTTACATGCCAAGCATCTCTTCAACTTTTATCTAAACTGAAGAGGTCTCTCATACGAAGGGATAGCAAATCTGTAAAACTCTCAAAAACATTACTCATGCAGTTTGTATTCTGTGGTAAACTTATGCTCTCAGGCAAAGTTCTGAAATTCACCTGCAAGTGTTACTACGGTCAGTTGCGGACTTACCATTTAGTCAATTGCTTGCGGGCCTCACATCAGGGGGCCTCGTTAATAAAAAAATTAGGAACTCAGTCGGGTCTCAATTTACCGTTGGGAGTTAGAATAGTAGAATACTTAAGGTTACAGTTTTTCTCACATCATTCACTGACAGTCACTCAATTAGCCCATGTCAGCTAACATTTTATAGTTTGCTAGGTAAATTGGTCTAGCCAGCGATCTAAACATTGTAATCATGGCTGAATTACTGACAGGGCACGAAGGGCGCATTTTGGGGAACCCCAACCTTCAATCTCTCTTAGGGCCCACAAATGCTTGAGGTGGCTCTGGGCGGGGGGGCCTCACACTGGCATCTGCCTGGGTCTTCCAAATTACTTAATCTGCCCCTGTCTACAGTAGGTTGGGTGCCTACCAGGTGCTTAAAAGTATACCCCAATTGTTTATGCATCAACCTGTAGAGTAGCCTAATTAATTACACAGCATGTTATATGCTTTGAGTCCAGAGTTTAGGACAACTGGTGACTTTAGTATGGGAAATGTGTCCATTACATTCCAATCATTTGTTATCCGAATGAGGAAATTACAGTAGGCTATCTATTTTCATTCCGCCGCTCAGGGCGCATCGGTGGCGCAACAGTGGATGAATGATGCTTTTGTTTGGGCAATGATGTGTATCAGATACATCTAGCCTATTTAGATGGATGATTGTGGGCTGTAGATTTGTAAACTACCTATATAATTATCTGATAAAAGGGAAGCTATTTTCTGTGTGACTCCTTTTTTTTAAACTTGCCTTTTATACGCTAAATAAATAAAAAATACGCAAAACATGTCTAAAGTCAATTATGAATGTGTATTAGGCCTAAATAATGTTTAAATTGCGATTAATTTGATTCGGCCTGTATCTCAAACACGCTATATGATTTGTTTCTACAATATCTGAGTTTTTATCCACGATGATGAAATATTTCCAGACGAATAATTAGGTGGAGTAAAATGGCAGGAAACCTGGATTTATTGGTCAGTAGGCTACTGGATGCATAGCAATTATTGACATAATTGACATAGCAAGATAGAGTATAGACCTAATGGCTTTTTGATTTGATGCCAGACATAGAGAGGCCTACGATGTTTCTTTCAATTGCTGTTTCGTGTCGTGATAAATAGATTAGACTGCTATTGCATCCTCTGTTCAGAAAGTTCATCCTCGACAATACATTGTTGATGTCTAGTTGGCAATATGTCAGTCGTAGGCAAGCTTGACGTACCCCATGTCCAGAGGCTATTCCTATCCGGGATTCCGGCTGAAATTAAAATAAACCCAAGACACTCCAGAAAGCGTTATCAGGGTGAGAGTCCCCTTTAGCACTGACTCCAGCGACAGAGAAGTGGGTTTGTTGTGGTTCCGTTCAATGTATCGTTTGCAGGTGATGCCAAGCATAGATAAAGAGCCGCCTGGCCCTGTCTTCTGTCTAGACTTGTGACTTTACAAGTGAAACTGGAATGATCACATCGCAAATCCATATGTGGAGGCCCATTCAATGAACAATTTGTCCTCGGTAGTGATTAACAGGCCGCAAATGCTTGAATTTGACCCGCTATGAGGCTGCTCCTTTATCCATTTTGAATAGCCAATACAATTAAATTGACAAGCCTACAAATTGGTTTGGTCTAACAACCCTAGCCATTTTCGGAAATAGTGTCCTCTAAACTGACATCAAATCATTTATTTTGAGTGGTTCGAAATTAATTTGAGATTATATTGGCCTATTATAAATCTCAGACGTTTTTCATCCTAAAAGTGACAATTTAAATTAGGCCTAAACCTACCATAAAGTGCTGAAATAGCCGTTTCATAAATACATAAAGTGATTTATTTTGTCAATTGAAATTTCGGTCAATATTTTAATGAATTACTGCAGAGATTTCGCATGCAGTTCATTAAACATGAAACAATTAATATGGGTTTATTAAGATTACCTGTCTTTCCTCACAATAAATAATAACTTACTTTTTCTTAAACGGCTCAAACAATTTCTCTCATCCACTTAATTACAATATTTTACAAGACTTGATATTCATAATCTCTAGAAATCATGCACTTCTATACAGACATGGGGCTCCATATGATCCCAACCCAGCATAGGAAATTTAGATGAAACTACAATGATGACCGTGTTGGCCACTATGGATAACGTTCTGATATGTTCATTATAAGTTAGCGGCTCATAATAAAGTGTAGATATAATCCTCACGTATGTCCAACCATGTAGGATCCGAGGCTCAAGGCTGCTTTAGTTATAGGCCTTGGTTCGCACACTGGTACCTTGAAATTCATCTGATCCTGAACAATGCTGTGGACAGGTCCATCCGTGAAAAAAATTGGTATCCTCGTAGACAATTCCAACGACATTGTAGGTTAAATAAGATAAAAAATCATTTTCCTATCCATGCTGTGAGCTGGCCAGTTCTCATGCAGGACACGCGGGAGCATGCTGGGGTTCGAAGCGACCTGTTGGGCTGGTCTCACGTGTCCACCGGACTCGCTACCATGCTGTTCGGTGTGTCCGGCAACTGCGACGACAGGGAGGTCGCATCACTGCCGGAGGAGTTACCCATGGAGCCCGATTCAGAAAAAGACACCTGCGATGAAAACAGGTGTTTAATTAGCCTTGTTTCCTAACCGATATTGCAACAAAAAAATGTTTACTGCATAGCCTATTAATATGGACCCTAAAGCCGATGCCACACGAAGCAATCTGGACGCAATGTATGTTGCTCCGTGTGTCTAAATTGCATTGCATAACAAAACAGAAATCAATCATATTTCATGCAACTGATTGTATGCAATGTCCAATCAGTGAGCAGAACTCATATCGTTCAGTTCCGGACTCCAACCAGTTGTCGTGTCAACACAGCTGTCAGTGTTGCTGAAAACCGAGACAGAAAATACATGCCAAATGGGGAATGTATAAAACAATTCTAGACATAATGGCTAGTCATGGGTTATGTACATGGTCTGGCAGACAATACATGTCATTTCAGAAGTGAACCCAGACCATTCTCTATCCAGTTTCAACTGAAATTGTTCAAAATGTACTGCACTGGCTAGTTAGCTAGCTTAGCTTATCCCTAGCTTGGTTAGCTAGCTAAATTAGCTATATTGTTAAAACATGGTTGGCAAATAGGCAACATTTTGGCTAGTTAGCCAAATTGTACAGATAGCAGTTTGTCTATATCGATGCTGTTATAATTACCAAACAAATAAATGAAACCGTGATGTATGAAAGGATTGGATGTTGCATGCCATTTCAATAGCGTTTGAATTGCTTAGTGTATCAGCAAAGTTGCTCTAGAAGATGTCGCTTGCAGCTTGCATTGACTTGCTTAGTTAAAAAGTTTTTTTTTAACCACATAAAAAGGAATTTACAACATAAAATGCGTCCAAATTGCTTCGTGTGAATCAAAGATTATTTAGGCCTATAATAATATGTATAGCCTATTACAGCCCATAATGTAAATCGATCAGCATTCGAATTTAATAAATAAAAGCATATATTTATTATTTAGAAATGTATTGAGTGAATAAAGCATCAGTGTCTAATCTGAATTGAGATTCAGAGATCGAGTGGATGGTGTTCAGCTCCGTGAATAAACGTTCATTTATTTCAAAATGATTGTGTGTGTGTGTGTGTGTGTGTGTGTCTGTGTGTGTGTGTGCCTAGAGTGTGCAGCTCTCTTTTTCTTTTTAATGTGGGTGCCTACCAACTGCTGGAAGGCGGGCTGGTCCAGATCACTCTGCAAGGCGAACTCGCTCAGGGCCTTCCATGGGGGCTGGTAAGTTTGCACCTCTACTGGGTTCCCTTGGACCGTGTTGTCGTGTCGAATTGGACTGCCTGCCACCAGAGGCGTACCCGTCAGTCCCTGAAGATTCTACAGAGAAAACTAAAATGTATCACAACAAACATCTCACCAGCATCTGGTTGTCTCAACATTTAAAGTGCAATATGCATGCATGCATTGCATTCAACATTTTGGCACGCGCCATTAAATTACACCTTTATTTTTAGAAGACCGGAATGGTTATGTTGTCTCAATAAGCTCACCGTTTTATCGCTGTGATGCTGTTGTTGAAGTTGCTTCATGAATATCGATCTCTTCTTGTCTTTACAACGTTTGTTCTGGAACCAAACTCTGATGACCCTTGGGCTAAGACCGGTCATCTCAACCAATTGTTCTTTCATAAGTGCGTCTGGTCTTGGGTTGGCATTGTAACAGGTCCGAAGGGTATGAAGCTGCTTCTCGTTTAATACTGTTCGCACCCGAGTGGTCTTCTCAGACTGCTTGTGGACGTGGTTCCGATGAGGAGGCTGTCGAACAGACACAGGATCTGTGGGACAAATATTCAAAAGGAAATACCTTTGAAAATTGAATTTCCACTGACTGATTCAAATTTAGAAATGAATCGAAAGGAAACATGGCTGATGATAACCACCTTCTCCCTATTCTGCTAATAATAGGCTAAGGTTGATACATGTCATTTCGTGATAGACCAATTAATAAGATGCTTTGTTACACTTTTATTAAACCTATAGGCTATATAAGTTTGCATCTCCTTGCAAATAGGCTAGTAACCCCCCCCCCCCCCAAAAAAAATGTATTACACTAAAAGAACATTAATTATTTTTAAGTTGTAGAATTAGTCTTGTGTTTTGATCGAGGTCTTCTATTCTCTATTTTTCTAACTTCACACCTACAAACTCTAAACGTTCAGTAGGCCTATATAGGCTAAATTACCACAAATATATCGACCATTGCAGAAAGTCAAAATGTTACCTTATTGTTTAAAAAAAATAGTCTAACTTAAACAACTTAATATATACAAACATCACCCAATAGGCTGTACTTTGTTTAGTCTACCAATGGGTGTCATTTAATAAACTAATAGGCTTAAAAGTCTGAAAACTTGCTCAATAAAAGGACAATTTTACAGACAAGAATCATTATTATTATTATTATCCTATTATTATGTTATATATTTTAGTTGTTATTAACGTTGTTATTAATATTATACTCTCGCGATTATTATTACCACCAATATTATTTTACTGACCTGCAATATGAAGAGACCTGGAGTGAATCATTCCCGGACTGAGGGGACTTCCCGCTGAGGCCTGTTCCATCAGTAAACCATGATCAGCTCGACACAGCAGCTCCTCGTCCCGCAGAGAGAACTCATCCCCCGGCAGGAGATGCCTGCTGCACACCGAGCACCTAAAACACTCCATGTGGTACACGTTGTCACGAGCTCTCATCACTAGATCGCTGCTGCAGAAGCCAATGTTACAGTTTGCACATTTAATCCCAAATAATCTGAAAAGGACATAGGAATATGTCTTAATATGTTATAATGCATGGGCCTATAGCAGGAATGACTTCACGCATCCTTGCCTGATTTTAATGACTATGATTAACTCAAATGTATTTCAACTATATAGCCATCAGCAACAAAAAATAATCAAAACAGTTTGGGAATTCATATTGTACCTACTAGGCCTATATATTACACACGTTTCGTTCCAAGCATAAAACATTAGACTCAAATCATCATAAAAACATGCTTACGGTAAAACAAACTTTTTAATGTAATTTTTACAAAATAAACCAGAAACTTTGACTATGTATGCTATTGTATGCTATTGTCTCTCATATATATATATATTTTTTGCATTAATGTCAACAAGCTTCTCACACAGTTCCACTTTCTTGTACAGTAACTAAATCAAATCCCAATTTTGGCATTTGGAAATTCCAAAGCTCTGAAATCATGTTAGTGAGGAAAGTTAGTCAACTCCTACCTTACATAATCTCTTTTGCAGTATGTCTTGCCATCTCGGACGAAGCAAGTGCACGTCTCATCCAGGTACTGACTGCATTCCGCGCACTTCAGACACGCAGCATGCCACTCCAGGTCCGGGGCGACCCGCAGGATGTACTGGTCGTGGATCTGACTCCCACAGCCCACACACATTGCGATTCCAGACTTCTCTGTGGAATGCCCATTGTATATTTATGCTACCACCACGTACACCCATGTAATCCCCCTGACATACTCGCTAAATCCCCGCATGTGTTGTGTCTACTCTGTAGTCTGTCAATACATTTTGTCCTGTTCTGTCATCCTTGTCATTTCCAGAATGAAGGGCTTAAACTGATCATAGATCTCTACTAAGATGTATTCATATCACCATTACCAACGATAAAGGCCTTGCTTTCGATTCACTGGGTCTGTTTAACGCTAAACATATGCATAGGATTGTATGTACAATGTTCCAATAGTAGCCCAATATGACTAATTATCAAATCAATCTTAAATGTGCCTGGGTCAAAGTAAAAAAAGAGAGACACAAATGTTTACTTACTTTTGGAATGATCCCCCATATCACCCAAGAAAGAAGAATTGAATATAATATCCACCATACAGGAGGGATAGTGCAGGCCTATAGCTGAAGAAATGGAGTGGGAGACTGCCCCGTCCCGTTCCTGGCTGACAACTTCTATTCCTCGAGTGAGAGGTGGGAAGAGAGCAATGTCCCACGCGTACAGTGACGTCACATGCAAACCTGGACCTCTGTGCGTTTGGGGAGGGGTAAATTATGCGAAACAATACTAGATCAACATTGTTTTTTGTCCAAGCCAGCGTTTGCTTTTTTGTTTGAAAATAATGAAAGTGGAAGAAAGTTCTAAAGGTAATTAAAAGCCATTAGAAAATGAAATGTCATTTTGTATTTTTGAAAATACTATTTTTGCATGATAAGACACATTTAATTAAACTAAAAACATTTTATTTTCTAAACATACATTTAATTACACACATATGTTGAGTGGAAAGTGAAACTTTATTGTTATGATTATGCTTCTAAACTTATTATTGTGATAATGAATATGGTGATGATGATGATGATGATGATGATGATTATTTATAATATTCTTAATATTCTTATTTGTATTCTTATTATTTTTCCTGGTGATAATACATTATTAAAAAATATGCATTGCAAAAGCATATTGAAAGCCTTGGTTTCAAAGGGTAAGATAAGAATAGAGACCTCATAGAGAACTATGAGAGTGTTCTATGAGTGAGCCCTCTACTGGAAAATGAGCAGAAAGGTCCTTTTGGAGCAGAAAGGTCAATTTTGTTGTTTATGTTTTGAATAACAGCTACATTATTTCAGCAATATTATTATGTAGTCAAATTGTGAAAAGCAAACAAAATCCATCCATAATAGTAAATGGCGAAGCTATTTTGACATGCATTTCCTGAACTAACTACTCAAATAAATGTTTCCATTCTGCAATATTGTATAATCCTAATTCAAATTCGATTAGTATTGTCCGAATATATAAATCAATGAATCTTTAGATACCGTTTTCAGTACGTTTTAAGACACGTTTTGAAATGGAAAATCCATCCATTTTTGTGCATGTGCAATAAATAAATACATTATCGCAAAGAAATGCATGATATCAGATTACCTACCGGTTTATTTGTTCAAGATGTCTTTATTCAAAAGGCCATGTGGCAACATCAACCTTCTCCTGAAAATCAAACTGCGACTGTGTCTCGAACCTCACCTTTGACATTGACCCTCACCCCAGATACAAATACAGATACAAATTATTTTAAGTTACAAATCGTAATTAGGATAAAGGGATGTCGATGTCGTCCAGAAAACAATGAATCCAAAAAAAAGCTACATATTTTTTTATTTGAAGCATTCTTCAAGTTTGATTCCAAAGCTGTTTAAAGAAATAAACATTTAGCATAAAAGTTGCACTAGAAATGGATAGGCTATAAGCAAACGTTAACCAATCATTATGATTGCCCTAATCGAATAAATGCTTTATATTTCAACGCAATTGCATTTATAGACATATAGGCCAGTTAATCACTAAACAAAACTCAAAAATGGAATAGGCTATATAGAATAAATTGCAATTCAAACCGCAAATCTGTCTAATTTGAGTTGGCAATGCATAACTATTGTTTATGAAAATCATAATTTAGTTTTGTGAATGGCTACTTAATCTTTATTTGTTACATGTTCATGAATGACATCCATCCCACCCTGAGACGTTTAAATATAACGTCTTCATAGGCTGCCTATTTTTTTTAAATGTATCATTTATTTCGTTATTCATTTGGCCTAGATAGTTTAAAAGTCTAATTCCTACAATCATTTATACATTTATTCATCACGATCTAGACATGTCCCAAGACTGCAATCAAACATTCAAGACACACAGCTCACTGGGCAGAGACATCAGTTGAAGGTCTAGTTTTGATTTACATTTGCTGAGTTGTGAACTAACGTGACTTCAACGTGAAATCAACAAAACAAATGTTACCATGTCGTTGGATTTAGGAAATGCAAATCCAATCAGTTTTCAATGTTGACTCAACTTCATCACGTATATTTATTTGGTTTAAATGATGTGGAAACAACGTTTTTTTAATTTATGTTTTACCATTGGGCATGAAAAATAGCTTACAGTTTAAGATCTAAGATAAGACTAAGCGTTTGCCTGGGTGAAAATGTCTCCCTTATTGCACTTACCCAGTAAACATGTCCACATTGGCACGATGTGGGCTCAATGTGGGCTCAATGCGGGCTCAAATATTGGCCCCATGTAGGCTGCCAACATTGGCCTCTGCACCTTTGCTGTTTAACAGGAATTTATATATTTATTGTTTATTTCTGACACTTAATTCAATGCATAAACTGTATAATGTTCAATGGTTTAAGGTATTCAGGAAACATGATACATTGTATCAGAAATACAGCCGTTGTTGCTATCATACACAGGCCTATAATTTATAAGTAATAGACCTACATAGTTTCTCATATGTCATATGCACGTATTTAAGTATTTTTAAAGACTCCATCATTGTACAAGATTAAACAAAACTGGGCATCAGAACACAACAGAACCCTTAAATTGGAAGTTGAACGACACTCAGTAATGGTTGCAAAACAAGAACTATGTGCAAACCATGGCCCCCAAATATTCTAATGAGCCACCGCCTTCAGCTGGGCTTGGTGTGTGCTAGCCGGTGCTGCAGAGGAGGCTGGTGGGAGGAGCTACAAGAGGACTGAGCTCATTGTAATGGCTGGACGGGTATAAATGGAATAGTGTCAAACATATCAAACATATGAAAACCACGTTTGACTCTGTTCCATTTATTCCATTCCAGCCATTACAACAAGCCCATCCTCCTATAGCTCCTCCCACCAGCCTCAACTGCCGTGCTGGGCTTGGTGTGGGTTAGCCTGTGTTGGGCTTGTTGTGGCTGGTGTGGGCTTGGTGTGACCTTGGTGTGGGCTAGCCAGTGCCCAACTTGCCCACTGAATAACCATAGGGGCCAATGGGGTAATGTTTGCTGGGTATGGTCTAGGGCAGGGTTTCCCAAACTTGGTCCTGGGGCCCACACTGGGTGCACGTTTTGTTTTTTTTCCCTAGCACTATCAAAGCTTGATGATGAGTTGGTTATTTAAATAAGCTGTGTAATGCTAGGGCAAAAAACAAAATGTGCACGCAGGGGGTGCCCCAGGACCCAGTTTGGGAAACCCTGTTCTAGGGCAGGGATGGGCAACTTTGATGGGGATGGGGGCCACAAAAAATCTGAACTCATTATAAGGGTCTGCAGTGGCTTACAGGTCTATCGAAATCAAATCAAATCAAATTGTATTTGTCACATACACATGGTTAGCAGATGTTAATGCGAGTGTAGCGAAATGCTTGTGCTTCTAGTTCCGACAATGCAGTAATAACCAACAAGTAATCTAACTAACAATTCCAAAACTACTGTCTTATACACACAAGTGTAAGGGGATAAAGAATATGTACATAAAGATATATGAATGAGTGATGGTACAGAGCGGCATAGGCAAGATACTCAATACCATCTACTGTACAGTATATACATATGAGATGAGTATGTAAACAAAGTGGCATAGTTAAAGTGGCTAGTGATATATGTATTACATAAAGATGCAGTAGATTATATAGAGTACAGTATATACGTATACATATGAGATGAATAATGTAGGGTATGTAAACATTATATTAGGTAGCATTGTTTAAAGTGGCTAGTGATATATTTTACATCATTTCCCATCAATTCCCATTATTAATGTGGCTGGAGTTGAGTCAGTGTGTTGGCAGCAGCCACTCAATGTTAGTGGTGGCTGTTTAACAGTCTGATGGCCTTGAGATAGAAGCTGTTTTTCAGTCTCTCGGTCCCAGCTTTGATGCACCTGTACTGACCTTGCCTTCTGGATGATAGCGGGGTGAACAGGCAGTGGCTCGGGTGGTTGTTGTCCTTGATGATCTTTATGGCCTTCCTGTAACATCGGGTGGTGTAGGTGTCCTGGAGGGCAGGTAGTTTGCCCCCGGTGATGCGTTGTGCAGACCTCACTACCCTCTGGAGAGCCTTACGGTTGTGGGCGGAGCAGTTGCCGTACCAGGCGGTGATATAGCCCGCCAGGATGCTCTCGATTGTGCATCTGTAGAAGTTTGTGAGTGCTTTTGGTGACAAGCCGAATTTCTTCAGCCTCCTGAGGTTGAAGAGGCGCTGCTGCGCCTTCTTCACGATGCTGTCTGTGTGGGTGGACCAATTCAGTTTGTCTGTGATGTGTATGCCGAGGAACTTAAAACTTGCTACCCTCTCCACTACTGTTCCATCGATGTGGATAGGGGGGTGTTCCCTCTGCTGTTTCCTGAAGTCCACAATCATCTCCTTAGTTTTGTTGACGTTGAGTGTGAGGTTATTTTCCTGACACCACACTCCGAGGGCCCTCACCTCCTCCCTGTAGGCCGTCTCGTCGTTGTTGGTAATCAAGCCTACCACTGTTGTGTCGTCCGCAAACTTGATGATTGAGTTGGAGGAGTGCGTGGCCACGCAGTCGTGGGTGAACAGGGAGTACAGGAGAGGGCTCAGAATGCACCCTTGTGGGGCCCCAGTGTTGAGGATCAGCGGGGTGGAGATGTTGTTGCCTACCCTCACCACCTGAGGGCGGCCCGTCAGGAAGTCCAGTACCCAGTTGCACAGTTGCTACGTTTCCCTCTTTTACGAAGTAGTTTTTTTGGGTCGCCGGCTGGGATCCATTCCGTTGTCCTGGGTGAAAGGCAGAACACAGGATCCGCTTCGCGAAAGTCATATTCTTGGTCGTACTGATGGTGAGTTGACGCTGCTCTTATATTCAGTAGTTCTTCTCGACTATATGTAATGAAACCTAAGATGACCTGGGGTACTAATGTAAGAAATAACACGTAAAAAAACAAAAAACTGCATAGTTTCCTAGGAACGCGAAGCGAGGCGGCCATCTCTGTCCATACCCACACATGCAGTCAGAGCTGGCCCTAGCCTTTCTGGGGCCCTAAGCAAAATATTATCTGGCCTCTTGGTGGACTGTGTTGGGCTTGTTGTGGGCTAGCCAGTGCTGGGCTAGTGTGGGCTTGGTGTGACCTTGGTGTGGGCTAGCCCGTGCTCACCTTGCCCACCGTATACCCATGAGGCCAATGGGGTCATGGTTGCTGGGCATGGTCTAGGCTACTACGGATTGGTTACATCTCTCCAACCTACATGTATGGCTAAAGTCATTTATGGCAAAGCAAGAACTGGCCCCGAACCAGTTATCACATTTTATTTGGTGTGCATCGTCTTGCCCGGTTCCATGTCGGTCCCTTTACTCTTCTCATAGAACTTAGTAGCCACATTGGCTACTCATTGAAATTAGTATATTTATAGATCTGGATTAAATGGATATGCATAATGATTTTGTTGGTGACAATAGAAGGCCTATCTAGTTTTCCCTGGGTTGTGCCGTGGCGGAGATCTTTGTGGGCTATACTTGGCCTAGTCTCAGGATGGTAAGTTGGTGGTTGAAGATATCCCTCTAGTGGTGTGGGGGCTGTGCTTTGGCAAAGTGGGTGGGGTTAAATCCTTCCTGTTTGGCCCTGTCTGGGGGTGTCATCGGATGGGGCCACAGTGTCTCCTGACCCCTCCTGTCTCCTGGCCACAGTGTCTCCTGGTGGTTGAAGATATCCCTCTAGTGGTGTGGGGGCTGTGCTTTGGCAAAGTTGGTGGGGTTATATCCTTCCTGTTTGGCCCTGTCCGGGGATGTCATCGGATGGGGCCACAGTGTCTCCTGACCCCTCCTGTCTCAGCCTCCAGTATTTATGAGGCAGTAGTTTATGTGTCGGGGGGCTAGGGTCAGTTTGTTATATCTGGAGTACTTCTCCTGTCCTATCCGGTGTCCTGTGTGAATTTAAGTATGCTCTCTCTAATTCTCTCTATCTTTCTCTCTCTCGGAGGACCTGAGCCCTAGGACCATACCTCAGGACTACCTGGCATGATGACTCCTTGCTGTCCCCAGTCCACCTGGCCGTGCTGCTGCTCCAGTTTCAACTGTTCTGCCTGTGATTATTATTATTTGACCATGCTGGTCATTTATGAACATTTGAACATCTTGGCCATCTTCTGTTATAATCGCCACCCGGCACAGCCAGAAGAGGACTGGCCACCCCACATAGCCTGGTTCCTCTCTAGGTTTCTTCCTAGGTTTTGGCCTTTCTAGGGAGTTTTTCCTAGCCACCGTGCTTCTACACCTGCATTGCTTGCTGTTTGGGGTTTTAGGCTGGGTTTCTGTACAGCACTTTGAGATATCAGCTGATGTAAGAAGGGCTATATAAATTAATTTGATTTGATTTTGTTCACACCCAGTCATCATGGACCCGAAGGCTACAGGGTGACAGGGTGAAGGACGGTCATCACTATCTTCTATAGACACAAAGTCATTTGTACAATTTATCTTCATAAAATGTGATTTTAAACCTAACCCTAACCTCACTGATAACTTTACGCCTAACCCTAACCTTAAATCAAGACCAAAAATAAGCTGTTGAATCTGACTTTGTTGCCATGGAAGCTACTTGTGGAGACCGTGGTCTCTGAAATAAAATTGTATTCTGCTCCCACCTAAAACGGAAGTGATTTTAGTCCATCCCACAGTTTTGTCTCGCGAGAACATTCTACAGCTGTCAGAGTTCGTTCGAAGTAAAGTAAAGTAGCATTTGGCAACATCGAATAGCAGGGTCCAAGATGCTTAGAGCTGTCAACAAAACACATTTCAAACAGTTGGTAAGTACACGATAGACGCATATGATTATATTATATTAACTAGCTAAGTAACTTGCTATTTATTCGCAATGTGGCAAATGCAAATCAGCACAATGTCGCTGGTGCCTAATAGACAGTTAACGTTAGCTAGCAAGGAAGCTAGCCAGTCAACTAGCTAACTTAGCTTACTCGTTAGCTAGCTGTGCCCAATGAACGAAATGGCATAGATTTTTTTTCTCTATATTCATAAAAATGAAATAAATCGATTGCCACAGTTTGAACATCTGATCATAGTTGATGGCACAGCTAGCGTCCTTAGCTAGCTGAAAATAGCTAGCAGTTAGCTAGCTTACTTATGCAACCTCATAAACAATCACTTAAGAAACTAACAAAAAATGGCCATGCAATGATTTTAAAGACATTGAAGCACCATTTCAATAACAACAATAATTTCATGTACACTAAATCTATTATACATGTATTGTGCTGTGACGTTGTCTAGACTGCTGTGAATGACCTCTACTCTAGAAACTGTCATTCAGACACAGGTTCAGATAGAGCAGCTGGTACTGTCATGTTTTAGCTTGGTGAAATGCTTGCTACTCCCTGTCAAAGGTTGTATAAGCCCATGTCTAGCTCTGATGTTATGTCAGATTGTTTACAGAAGGGTTTCACAGCTCCCTCCTCCCCTCGGGTGATGTTATGTACTAGTTCACACTTTCTGCTATAACTGACCTCCAATAAATAACCCACTAGATGTTGCTTTCCCCAACAAGCTACATCTGAACAGAACCAGTTATTGGACTATCCAAAATGCTGTCATATTATTCATTGCTATTAATCATGGGTGTTTAAGTTTGATAGGCATTAGAACCATGTAATCAAGGCCGGCTCATCCATTAGGCAGACACATAACACCTCACATAATTCTACCTAAATACAATGAAAACTTCTCTCACCCAGTGGCATATGGGCTATTTAGGTGAGCGCTGATGCCGCCCCATGAGGAGCGCTGCCCACTTTGCCAAAGTCAGGGACGCAAAATATGTATCTTATCCATGCCCAGCACGCCTCTCCAGGGTGCTGTTGGAGAGACACAGCGCTGCGGCTCTCCACCAACGCTCAAATCATCTAACATAAATCATGTAGCCATAGGCTAGTACACTTTCTACTATGTGGTGTTTCTGTAGCTTAGACTGGAGATCTTATTACTGACAATGTTAAGAGACACTTTTTATTTTTACATAATGCACATGTACACTCCCATCAAATAGCCTAAATGTCACCCTTTCAAATACAAACGTGCTTCGATTTGAATATGACTTTACATAAAAACAGGACAGGTCAAAATAAAATGGACAATATGGAATGAAATTAGCCTACTCACGACTGCTGTCCGGGAGTTTAACTCTGTGGGCTAAATTGTCATGAATTAGTGATTTCAATTGTACATTCATACATTTTTGACGAGCTGATCATAGCGAAGAAGAAAATGCTTCCTCATTTCTCACTGTGTAAACATATAGATTCTCATTGCAAATAGGCTCAGAATAACTCCTGGTAAACTTGGGTAGCTGATATGCAGATATTAAATAGCCAAAATGATTAGGCCTGGTCTTAGGCCATGGTTATGAATTAGACGGTAACTGTATGACATGGATGGGCATTCATAAAATTGCATTACAGGCCGACACTGTAGGCTACACTATTCTAGTTTTGCGGGATAAGAGGAGGGAAGCAGAATGGCCAGGACTGGGGCTGAGTGTTATGTTAATGTTATGTCCTATTTACTGAAAATATATTTTCCCCATAGTCTGGTCTCCTCCAGAGGTTTCAAAGCACCTTGGTGGTGGCAGAACACAACAATGACAAGCTGACTCCCATTACGCTGAATGCTATCACTGCAGCCAAGAAACTGGGAGGAGATGTGTCCTGTTTGGTTGCTGGAACAGACTGTACAAAGGTAAGTTAAAATCGTGGGTTTGATCATCAGACTAATAACCTGTTGAAAATGGATGATATCCAGACCTACACTGTTAGTGTTTTTCTTCAAGGGATTGTTTTGCTGTATA
This sequence comes from Oncorhynchus mykiss, assembly GCF_057628025.1. NCBI lineage: Eukaryota > Metazoa > Chordata > Actinopteri > Salmoniformes > Salmonidae > Oncorhynchus > Oncorhynchus mykiss. Next base: position 73,124,057 of record NC_143023.1, on the reverse strand, counting down.
TTTATAATCTGTTCAGGTTGCACAGGAAATCAGCAAAGTCCTGGGTGTGAAGACAGTTTTGATTGCTCAAAATGATGCTTACAAAGGATCTCTGCCAGGTATGTATATCCACAATGTGAAGCAGATGCATCCGACAGATTCACTGAAGCTGTAAATGAGTTGGAAGTTTTACTTCTATGTAAAGTTAGTATGTTAAATTTGAGGGTTATTTTCTGTCAATTTGCATGTGGTGTTAACTGCAACTTGCATGCATGTCTTTCCATAGAAGCGTTGACTCCACTTATCCTGGCAACCCAGAAGCAGTTCAACTTCACCCATATTTGTGCTGGAGCATCTGCCTTTGGGAAAGTAAGCTCATAACACCTTTATATACATAGCTTCAGTGAGGTCATTTGTTACTCCTCAGCAAGCTGTCTGCCTGCTGATGATTTCATATAATGGATTTAAGGCTAGTGTAAAAAAAACATAGCTGTTATCAGTATGCTGTGTTTTTCAATCATGATTTCTGGAAGTTATTTGTGGGGCATCTTTGGCTGATTGTTACAGATTGCCTTGTATCCCTGCTTATTTACCATCCTGTCTTTTGTAGAACCTGCTGCCCAGACTGGCTGCCAAGTTGGATGTTGCTCCTATTTCAGACATCATCGAGATCAAATCCCCTGACACCTTTGTCAGAACCATCTATGCTGGTAACTAGCTTTTTGTGAACGTGTTACAGTATATTTGAACTTTTGAAACCTATTGTCCCCCCCCCCCCAAGCCAACCTAAGATGGCGTTCATATTTATTGACCACATTATAAATCACCAATGCAGTTTAGGCTGCTTTAGATTTTTTTTGGTACTCTATATGGATCTTGTTTGAAATGATTATGGGAAACCATGTCAATTTCTAACTGCGTTTGGGACTGCTCTAACAAATTAGTCCAGTAACTCACCACTTCTCCATGTACACAGTACTTACATGTACCATAGAGAACAAGTTTGTTTATAAATCTAAAGCTAAATCAGCTTTTCGGCAATACCAGCTTTGATTAGATCCCAAAAGCCTAATTTTTCAATAGCACTAATGGCTATGAATAAATCAAAATGATCCACTTCAACCTTTGCTGTTTGTCATGTCCAAATAGGTCTTATGGAAAACTCATGGTGTACCTTGAGCCCAGAAGATATTTTATCTTTTAGACTATTTGTGTGAAATTAATTTTCTATTTTAATTCCCAGTTGTCATCAAAAGAGTTGCATGTGGTAGTTACAAAACTGAACATCACTGTTGTTTGTCTCATTCACAGGAAATGCTCTCAGCACTGTCAAGTCTAATGACAATGTCAAGGTTTTCACTGTCAGAGGGACCTCCTTTGAGCCCGCTGAGGTGGAGGGAGGCAGTGCTACATCAGAGGAAGGTAGCTCCAGTACTAACCATGCACTGATACACACCCGAAAATCACACATACAAAAGCCATTGTTCTTGTTTATCATTCTAAAATAAAAAAACGAATTTCCTGGCTGGATAACATATTTGTCAGGGTATAGTTAAAAGCAAGGAGACATGAGACAGTTTGTCCTTGAGATGCAGTTTATTTAATATGATCCTCTGATGTTTCCTCATGTGTTGTTGTTTGTTTATTTCAGTTGCTGCGTCCACTCCTGATGGGATGTCCGAGTGGCTGGAAGCGTCCTTGACCAAGAGTGACCGTCCAGAGCTGACCAGTGCAAAGGTTGTGGTGTCCGGAGGTGAGAGACACCTAACTTCATGCTATTTGCTTTTACTTGACAAATTAATTGATGTGTATGCCAAATGTTTAAAGAAATCATTACTGTCTTGCCCTTCTTTTAGGAAGGGGCCTGAAGAGTGGAGACAACTTCAAGCTGCTGTATGACCTTGCTGACCAAATGAATGCCGCAGGTAAGTGTGCGATTAGAATGAGTCTTTGAATGTTGACCTGCATATAGAAATGCAAGTTCTGCATTTGAATACGTAGCTAGGTCTTCATCCAATTGGTGACAGACTTTCATGCAAATACTCTCGACTCTGCATAAAGAAAACATGTGCATTTTCCCACCAGTGTTGTGTTTCCACCAAATAGATTTTTTGCGGATAAAAATCAGTGCGTGATGATGTAGTGCACACACATTTCATGGTACCGAATAAAAATCTTAAATTTAATATGTTTCCATCGCTTTTCCAATTCTACCGATAGTTTTGTCACAAACTGTTGCATTAAATAGCAAATGTGCCTACTCTGGTCTTAGCACCTGTACTCCAGCCAACAGCTGGCAGATAGTGTTGGTAGGCTGTGCTGCTAGGTTAGTCTACATGAGATTATTATGGATAACATATTATGGATAGAATATTTTTATTTGTCAAATGGCAGTCAAGCATCGATCATCATGTCACCAGAATAAGACCCTCAATATTTATTGGAAAGGAGTATCAAGATCACCATCCACTGTCACCACCCTGTGAAGTTCATCATCACTTATTTAATCTGTAGCCTAATAAACTGCATGGTTTCCCGAGTCGTAGTGGTAGGACCACACACCATATGATTGTTATTATATCAATATTTGCGCATAAAGGCACTGCCATTTCTCACATAATGAATTTTACCGACAGAAAAAGATGTCGAACGAACAAATGATCTGTCGGCATTTGTACAATTTTACCGAAGTGTCCTGTTACCATCATAGCTGTCGTGATTTTTTTTATACGGTAAGACTTTACAATTAAGATATTGGTGAAGAAATTTGATTGACAGCAGTAAAGTAGGTTTGAATTGATTCTCCCCACAGTTGGTGCTTCCAGAGCTGCTGTGGATGCTGGATATGTCCCCAATGACATGCAGGTTGGACAGACTGGCAAGATCGTGGCCCCCGTAAGTGACAAACTCTAGATCATTTAACATTCATCCTATTCTTTGATAGGTAATGTTGTGCTCACAATGGTGGATTCTGTATTAATATTGCACAATTATTCAAGATAAACCTTTTGTGGAAACATGGGTGTATACTTACAACAAAATAAATCTGAAAATGCGTAGATATATTTTCTGAGTTACCCAGCCAGTATTGATTATTGTGCAAGTTGCCTGCAGCTTGACAAAGGCCTGTTACTTTAGATGCAAACACAATTTCTTGAATTCAGTGTTCTAAAGATGGATCCCTTAGCCCCTTTTAAAAAGGTTAAATTCCCATTATCCGGTTCAGATGGGATATCCCAGCTGTGATTATCCACACATTTGAAATGTAGTTAATGGCACATTTATGCACCTAAATGATTTAGCTGATCCATTAGAGAGCAGAGCACAGTGCAGTGGGTATCTGCTCAGAGCCACAGACCAGGCCATTCTGCCCAAATTGGATTTTGCTAATGTTTTGACAAGCTTGTCACATTTGGGCTTAAAGCCCATTTATTGTTTTTGTTTTGTTTATGAAACATACTCTGCTATACTATCGCTCGTGCAATGATATGCAATGATGTCTGAGGGGAAAAAACAGTGTTCGTTGTTTGAAGTAACACCATTGTCACAAACGGATGTGGCAGTTTCACCATTACGGATTCCAGCTTTAATGTATTAAATCAAATTTTAATGGCAGTATTTTTATCCTGCTCATATTTGTCAGTCAGTTAGTCATAGTCCTCATGCAAACCATTCAGAGGATTCAAGTATTAAATGGTCATTTTTGATCGCTACCTTCCGGCATTGTTAGGACAGAAGAACGATGTCAAAAAAGTGTCATATAAGTGTTAATGTCTGTCTGACATGTTTTTTATTTGACAAATGTCCCCTTGAATAGCACAACTGTGTTCCTTCTTGTTATGTGTATTTGAATGATCCACTTTTGACAGGAGGAATATTTAGCTAATCAACTATTTGCAGGCTTTAAATAGTAGTTATATCCACTATTGAACTGCTCCAGTTATAGTTTTTCTGAAATGATATTTGACATTTAGTGTTTGTCAGTATGTATTCATAGCTTTTGCATATTTACAGTGGGGCAAAAAAGTATTTAGTCAGCCATCAATTGTGCAAGTTCTCCCACTTAAAAAGATGAGAGGCCTGTAATTTTCATCATAGGTACACTTCAACTATGACAGACAAAATGAGGAAATAAAATCCAGAAAATCACATTGTAGGATTTTTAATGAATTTATTTGCAAATTATGATGGAAAATAAGTATTTAGTCACCTACAAACAAGCAAGATTTCTGGCTCTCACACCCTGTAACTTCTTCTTTAAGAGGCTCCTCTGTCCTCCACTTGTTACTTGTATTAATGGCACCTGTTTGAACTTGTTATCAGTATAAAAGACACCTGTCCACAACCTCAAACAGTCACACTCCAAACTCCACTATGGCCAAGACCAAAGAGATGTCAAAGGACACCAGAAACACAATTGTAGACCTGCACCAGGCTGGGAAGACTGAATCTGCAATAGGTAAGCAGCTTGGTTTGAAGAAATCAACTGTGGGAGCAATTATTAGGAAATGGAAGACATACAAGACCACTGATAATCTCCCTCGATCTGGGGCTCCACGCAAGATCTCACCCCGTGGGGTCAAAATGATCACAAGAACGGTGAGCAAAAATCTCAGAACCACACGGGGGGACCTAGTGAATGACCTGCAGAGAGCTGGGACCAAAGTAACAAAGCCTACCATCAGTAACACACTACGCCGCCAGGGACTCAAATCCTGCAGTGCCAGACGTGTCCCCCTGCTTAAGCCAGTACATGTCCAGGCCCGTCATAGGTACACTTCAACTATGACAGACAAAATGAGAAAAAAAAAATCCAGAAAATCACATTGTAGGATTTTTAATGAATTTATTTGCAAATTATGGTGAAAAATAAGTATTTGGTCAATAACAAAAGTTTATCTCAATACTTTTTCATTGCCAACAAAGGGTATATAACAGAGGTCAAACGTTTTCTGTAAGTCTTCACAAGGTTTTCACACACTGTTGCTGGTATTTTGTCCCATTCCTCCATGCAGATCTCCTCTAGAGCAGTGATGTTTTGGGGCTGTTGCTGGGCAACACAGACTTTCAACTCCCTCCAAAGATTTTCTATGGGTTTGAGATCTGGAGACTGGCTAGGCCACTCCAGGACCTTGAAATGCTTCTTATGAAGCCACTTCTTCGTTGCCCGGGCGGTGTGTTTGGGATCATTGTCATGCTGAAAGACCCAGCCACGTTTCATCTTCAATGCCCTTGCTGATAGGAGGTTTTCACTCAAAATCTCACGATACATGGCCCCATTCATTTTTTTTTCCTTTACACGGATCAGTCGTCCTGGTCCCTTTGCAGAAAAACAGCCCCAAAGCATGATGTTTCCACCCCCATGCTTCACAGTAGGTATGGTGTTCTGTGGATGCAACTCAGCATTCTTTGTCCTCCAAACACGACGAGTTGAGTTTTTACCTAAAAGTTCTATTTTGGTTTCATCTGACCATATGACATTCTCCCAATCTTCTTCTGGATCATCCAAATGCTCTCTAGCAAACTTCAGACGGGCCTGGACATGTACTGGCTTAAGCAGGGGGACACGTCTGGCACTGCAGGATTTGAGTCCCTGGCGGCGTAGTGTGTTACTGATGGTAGGCTTTGTTACTTTGGTCCCAGCTCTCTGCAGGTCATTCACTAGGTCCCTAGTGTGGTTCTGGGATTTTTGCTCATGGTTCTTGTGATCATTTTGACCCCATGGGGTGAGCTCCAGATCGAGGGAGATTATCAGTGGTCTTGTATGTCTTCCATTTCCTAATAATTACTCCCACAGTTGATTTCTTCAAACCAAGCTGCTTACCTATTGCTGATTCAGTCTTTCCAGCCTGGTGCAGGTCTACAATTTTGTTTCTGGTGTCCTTTGACAGCTCTTTGGTCTTGGCCATAGTGGAGTTTGGAGTGTGATTGTTTGAGGTTGTGGACAGGTGTCTTTTATACTGATAACAAGTTCAAACAGGTGCCATTAATGCAGGTAACGAGTGGAGGACAGAGGAGCCTCTTAAAGAAGAAGTTACAGGTTTGTGAGAGCTTGTTTGTAGGTGACTAAATACTTATTTTCCATCATAATTTGCAAATAAATTCATTAAAAATCCTACAATGTGATTTTCTGGATTTTTTTTCTCCTCATTTTGTCTGTCATAGTTGAAGTGTACCTATGATGAAAATTACATGCCTCTCTCATCTTTTTAAGTGGGAGAACTTGCACAATTGGTGGCTGACTAAATACTTTTTTGCCCCACTGTATGTATATCAAAGAATCGTCACACTAGCATTCAGTAGCCTAAAGTCTTTATAAGACTGTCTTCACCCTACTGTCCTGACGTTTACAGACAGTGTGCCGCTGTATTGTTTATGTAATCTAAGCTGTGGGGTGTCATGCCTGAGCAACGTTTCAGACGAGTACCACATTCGGATAACAGCTTGGCAACGGAGCTGCCAGGTTGTCATGTTGCGGTCTTTTGTTGTTTTTTATCGGCTAACAATAGCATCACCACAGTTGAACGACTAGCTACCAATACAATCATGTTCCTTGCAGGGAGTTGCTTTCACACCTGAGGGAATGCTGGGTGTGAAATAGTAGGCTGAAACAGTGCTTTATGCTATTTTTAGCAACACCACAGCAGGTAGCCCTGTCTAGCCTTCTAATTGAAAATGCAAAGCTGCTAGAAGAGCTTAAAGAGACTAACTCTGAGAAGATTCTCCAAATAGGTTAGACATTGGAGTCTTGCTAGTACCTTTTTTTGTTTTAATATTTTTGTATGTACTCTGATCTTTCCATACAGTGATACTACAACATGTTTTGTGGTCATTCTATCTCTACAAGGACAGTACACTTGCTGGATAGGACAGTGCCTCTCATGGTGAAATATTGGTCCTCATTTCAGTCGTTGGCAGACTTGTGTTCATAAATTGATGTTCTGCTCCTCTGAGACTACTCCAATAACATTAAGTAGCACTGAAATATTCATATGGCAGTGCATTACGCTGAAAGGTTCTGATGTGTTTTCCCCATAGGTGAGGTGGATGCTTGGGAAGGTCCTACACTCTGCTACACCCCCCCCCCCCCCCCCCCCCCCCCAGCACTCTCCCTCTGAGAGATTACACAGACCTGGTCAGGGTCAGCACTAGAACAGCTCCATACTCTAACCCAGGACTGTCCTGCAATCAGCTTAATCTGTACTAGGGTGCCAATGACGACCTTAGTGGTGTCGTGATGGTTTTCTGGAGATTGATGGAAAGTTATTCAATAAATATTGTAGGCCCACATATTGTACTACTGGTATTGAGTCCGTTGCAGGCATTCCTACAGTAAGGTGTCTTACTGTGTTCAGCAGCCTGAAACAACTGGGACTAACTACATAGATGTGGCGGCGCACCAAGCGCTTGTATTATGCTGATACAGCTTGTTTTGTCATCTTGTTGTCTCTGTAGGAGTTGTACATCGCTGTTGGCATCTCTGGAGCTATTCAGCATCTGGCTGGGATGAAGGACAGCAAGGTACAGTACAGTTACCATTCTTACTTGTTTCTTCCCTGTCCCTTTATACCAGAACGTTCTGTCATGTATACAGAGTAGGCATGCTGCATTATTTATGAAACACATTCTGCTTTGCACTACAGACTATTGTGGCCATCAACAAGGACCCAGAGGCTCCCATCTTCCAGGTGGCTGACTATGGTCTGGTGGCTGATCTGTTCAAGGTGAGATAGTAGGCAGGGTGTATTGGAGGAATATTCGCCCATGAGGAAACATTACCAAACACTCTTGCCATGACTGAAACTAACCCAACACTGGGTTAGCTTTCAGCACAGTCCTGACTAGATGATCAGCAAGACACCGGCATTTCAATAACCAAGAAATGACAACAGTGACAATCAGAATATTACATTCACTATTTCCCTGATCAGTGTTGCAAGAACCATTATTATTCCACCTAATGGAAATGTGTTGAATTATTGAGGTTCTGAATTAATCAGAGGTGAGTTGTGGCCAGAGCCTGCTGTTGTGTAGAGATACAACAGCGCTCCTTCAAACCATAAGTTCTCATGATTTATTTTCTCTTCCCTTGTGCCATTACTTTACATGCTCAGCTGCCCTCTAATGTCTGGCTGGCACATATGGCCAATGTGTCAGAGGGTTGCCATACTCTTGAACAAGAGGGCCCGTGCTTTCGGTGAAAGTGTATTAGCATTTATTTTCATGTGTGTGTAATGTTGTTCATCTTTTATTTACTATGGCGGTGTGTGAGAGGCCCAGGTGTTATGGGGAAACTCCGTAAAAGTGATTGGAAATAATAGCTCATGGCAGCAGAGTTGTGACCTGCTGGTTATCAGCTTACATGTGATCACTCCTCGGATAACTCATTCAAATGTATGGTCTTTCTCCTCTTCCTTCAATTGAAAACTGATCTGTGGGACATACTCGACTCGGGCGCTACTGATACTGATAAACTATATGTCATTCAGCAGGCAACCCCACTCATGTCCCTTTGATCAGTTACTCTCAGAAAATGAAATAGTTTATCAATGACTTGATCTTAAATGGTGTCACCCCAAACTGTGAGACTCAACACTTACATTTATCTAAAAGTTCAACCTTCCATTTCCATGTCGCAAGCACACATTGTGCCCATTGTGTCAACCTTGCTAGATATGCCTGGTTAGGGGGTGCAACCATCTTAAACTACTCTGTTTTGTCTTTGTCTCACTAGGCTGTCCCTGAGATGACTGCAGCATTGAGCAAGTGAGCCAAAATTCAGCTCAGCAGCCATACCTTCACTACCTGGGTACCAAGACCACATGGTTACAGCTCTCCTACAATCTCTGCCTTAACATTTCTGGAGCTACTTTTCTGGGAACACTAATAATGTTATCATCCTCCTTCCTAAATGGAAACAGAACAACACCGTTTATAAACCGGACATCTGTTTTTATGGACCTAGCTATGATAATGCCACAAATAATGTTTTGCTTACCTGGCGTAGGTGATATTTTTGTTCCCTGTTAATGCATATTTTGTAATATGTATTTAACGTAGCGTCTCAATAAAGGCAATCTTCAGGAAGTCTAAACCTGCCTCACTAATGCACTTTTATTAATGTGTAGTCCCCCGAAAAGGTCTTGGTATCAATGATAAAACTGACTGTAAATGACTGTTCTTTTACCACGTTTGCTTTTAATTGCTTTTACTCTGCACTGAATTCCCTTCATGATCAATTTACAAAATGCCTGTTGACATTTAAGTGCACAGGATTAGATTGCCATGTCTGAAAGCAGATATTTTTAAAGGTCCATGCTATAATACTTTTTCTTCTGACCAACACTTTACATAACATCTTCAATTACAAACCCCTTGAGATTTGGTAGCTGAAACATCCCTCAATCGCTCAATTGTCTGGCTTAAAAATATTTTGTCATATCATTTGAATACAAACTTTAGCATTGATAATGTAGAAAGACAAAGGTAAGAAATAAGCTGAGAACACAGCTCAACACAGTAGAACACAGATCAAATGTACCCTGCATTAGTCCGATCAGAGAGGACTGTACTTAATGTTGAGGTTTCTTTCAGTATGGTTTGTTTATAAAATGTCTGATTAGTGTGGCTCATGACATCATAATATGATTGCCAGTTAGTAGTTGTTTTGTGATCAGTCTAGTGTCTCCAATCCCTAAGTAAGTACATCAGATAAACAAACCACCCAGTTCCACCCACACACACCCAGCCCCATCGCTAAATTATATCACATTCAAAAGCATCAGAGCCAGTCACATTTCTGCTGAGCCCTGCTACCTCAGAGCTTGGGGCTAATGCCCTAATGCTGGTTTCTTTTGGTGACTCCATATACTCATTTATAGTGGCACTTCCTGATAGATGTTCAGTGCCTGCTCACTAAGGCATGTTTCCCTGTCCTCAATGGACGATGGGCTGTGCTGGCAGAGCTGCCATTCACAGTTCCAAGGTGCTTTTGGCAATGAGGAAGATGGCTGTATGCCAGTGGAGGATGCCTCTGAGTTCATGTCTTTAGTTTTAGTCAGTGAGTTTCAGGAGGTTATTTGAGGAGTGAGTCACTGGCTAAGAGATACAGTACCACCTGTAGCCCTTTCCTATGTCTCAGGCAGGCTGCTGACGGGGGCATCTGCTTGAGACAGCCTGTACTTCTCCTCCATGAAAGGCTCCCTGGCCTGCAGGTGGATGAGAGGCTTGGTGTGGAAGCCTCTGCGGCTCTCCTTGTTCCTCTTGTTGTAGATGTTGAGCCTGTGCTCCAGCTCAGGGCTGGTCTTGGCGGAGCCAGCAGGGCTGGGCAGTTTGAGGTTGACAGGGTCCAAGCCCTTCTGTCCCAGACAGGAGTCCTCAGACAGGGAGGAGAGCAGCTCCTGCACCACAGCGCTGGGGTGTCCTCTGGGGCCAGGCTGTGTTCCCAAGCCCAGGGCCAGGGGGCTGCAGTAGGGCGGGGGGTAACAGCGCTGGCCACTGTAGGAGTCTGTGGAGGTGGAGGCCTCGCGGACGGTGGAGCTGCAGTCGGTGTTGGAGCCCAGGGTGTGGCTACTTATACTGTGCTGGTGGGCGCTGAAGCTGGAGCGAGAGCGGGACACGGTGGTGTTGGAGGCCTCGCTCACAGAGCTACCCGTCCGCTGCAGACAGCTGGACGCTGCATCTGCACTCACCAGAGACGAGGGCAGCTGGCTGGGGTTATTGGGCAGGTGCACATCTATGGCTGCAGTGGTGATGACACGAGCTGGGTCTGGGATCCCAACATCTACAAGAATCACAAACAACTTGGACTCAACACATGATCCTGCTGACTGTCCGCAAAGCAAAGTACACAAACAAACCTGTGAGGGTGTAGACAATTGTTTATTCTTACCACTGCTTGCCTCACTGTAGTACTGGCTGATGTAGTTGTTCATGTCATCTTGAACAACATGATCTGAAAGAAATAAGAAACAAAATAGGTATGTACTTTTTCTCAGAAACAATTAAATGAGTTAGATGTTTGGTACCCTTATCTAATAGAGCTTGTGACAATCTATTCCCATGTTTGTTCTGTAAAGATCTCCCAGAATGCATCAGTCAGATATTCCTGACCAGAAGGTTGAACCCATAGGAAGCAAGGTAAGGAATGTAAAAAGAGGTGAGGTGGTGGGTAGAAGGGCCTGTGGCTGGCATCTCTGACCTGTAACAGTTTACCTCTAAGTGCCATCCCCATTCCCTCAGGACCACTAGACAGATGGGTTTTATTTATGTTTCTTCTTCAAATATTCATTTTAAGACTGTTCCAAGAAGGCAGGGGATGCTCGGACTAAAATGTGGCGTCAGAGACGATCACTCTGCGATTAATAACACATGAGCATGTGAGGACCACTTAAAAGGCTGCAGTCTGACACAGCCTCTCTGTGAAACCTCAGATATCTCATCTCAGATATACAGCAGAGAGTGGAGCAGGGTGATTTATGTATTTACTAAAGGAAAGTGCTTTGTTTCTCCTGTCTCCTGCAACTTATGATCTGTCTCCCTTTGAAAGTTTTATGGCTCCTGTATTCATTGGAGTGTTTGTTCAGAATTTTAAAGACTTATGTTTTGATAATATTTCAGTACCCCCATGCCAGTATGCCAGTCACCCTGCCCTCCTTCTCCTGAGACATGAAAACAAACAGTAGGTTTAGGCGGATGTTCTCCTCATGATTAAATCCGATGGCGGGTTATAGGCGTTGCGGCTTTTAAAGGCAATGAAAAACAATTGGAAATTGCCATTAAAAGGTCCTGAAAAGTCATTCTGAAAAGTACTTTTTCTCTCATGGCTAACTACCAGGAAGTTTGAAGAGACAGGTTGAGTGGGCAGGGAGCTTTTATTTAAGAGCTCGCCTACACTGACAGCTCTTTGAAACTCCTATGTCAAGCAACTTGGATGCAGTGAGCAACTAATTTGTTGATACACAAAGCAACTCAAAAAACATTGAAATTGCTTCAATGATGCCAATTTGTTTTTTAATACATTCCCGTTTGATATGTCTCTTGTGATTCACAGCAGTACTGACGAATGTGTTGTCATGACAACCGTGTCAGCGTTTTGAAAGACCCTCCCCCCCTCCTTTGTTCCATGCTGGTTGAAGACCCAGCTAACCAGTAACTAGCTAACACCAAACACAGATGAAGACCCAGCTAACCAGTAACTAGCTAACACCAGACACAGATGAAGACCCAGCTAACCAGTAACTAGCTAACACCAGACACAGATGAAGACCCAGCTAACCAGTAACTAGCTAACACCAGACACAGATGAAGACCCAGCTAACCAGTAACTAGCTAACACCAGACACAGATGAAAGGGGAAACATATAAGTATCTTTGCCATAGATCAATATGGTAAAGATTTAATTATATTTGCTGACACCCTACAGTCACATTTTGGCACCAGTAGAGTAGCTATCTAGCTATATAAACCACGCCCCTCTGCAAACACACTTTCTTATGTTGGTTACTAGGCGGAACTTATTTAAATGAGACAAAATAATATAATTTTACCATTGGTGTATTAAAATGAGATTAAGGTGATGTTACCTTGTCCATGTATCCAAGTGTTTGACATGGGAAGGGAACCAGTAACTTTATGATCAAACTTTATCAATGTAGAAGCAACAGTCATTAGTCGTCATACTTTGATCTGGTTTCCTTCAAATATCATCACATTTTATGAAAAACATGATTTTGACTGTTCATACATAACCTTTATATGCAGCAATGCCTATAATCCACGATTGGATTGAATCCTGGCCTAGGTTAGATACAATGGTCATCATACAGAAGTGCGACATCTTTTTAAACCAGTCTTTTGGTTTACAGATACACTCCCCTATGTATTTATTTGGACAGTGAAGCTAATTTGGCTCTATGCTCCAGCATTTTGCATTTGAAATCAAATGTTTTATTTGAGGCGACAGTATAGAATGTCACCTTTTATTTGAGGGTGTTTTCATAGATCTGTTTTACAATTTAGAAATGAAAGCACTATGCATCTAGTCCCCCCATTTGAAGATGTCATAACTATTTGGAAAAATGTATTTATAGTGTATAAAATGTCGTCAACATTTTTGTATTTGTTCCCATATTCCTAGCACACAATGACTACATCCAGCTTGTGACTCTGCAAACTTGTTGGATGCATTTACAGTTTGTTCTGGTGCTGTTTCAGATTATGTTGCGCCCAATAGAAAATAATGTATTGTATCATTTTGGGGTCATTTTATTGTAAAAAAAAATTGGATATGTTTCTTAACACTTCTATGTTAATGTGGATGCCACCATGATTATGGATAATAATGAATCAATTGTGATTAATGATGAGTGAGAAATTTACAGAGGCATAAATATCATCCCCTGTTACTGGTAATGGTGAGAGGTTAGCATGATCTTTATGTATCTGTAACTTTCTCCCTCATCATTATTCACTATTCATTCATTATTATCCTTAATCATCGTAGCATCCACCATTCTTATTTACAATAAAAGTGACTCCAAAATGACTCTACATTATTTACCATCCATTTATATTGGGCACAACGTAATCTAAAACACAACCAAAAAACTACAAATACATCCAACAACTTTGTCGAATCACAAGCTTGATGTAGTTATTACGGGCTAGGGATATGGGACCAAATACTACACTTTTGACTAAATGTAATACACTGTAAGTGAATTTGTCCAAACACTTAAGACACCTTCAATTTTTTACATTTAATTAGGTAAGTCAGCGAAGAACAAATTCTTATTTACAATGATGGCCTACCCCGGCCAAACCCGGACGACACTGGGCCAATTGTGCGCCTCCCTATGGGACTCCCAATCACGGCCGGATGTGATTCAGCCTAGATTCGAACCAAATCAAATTGTATTAGTCACATGCGCCGAAAACAACAGGTGTAGTAGACCTTACAGTGAACTGTTTACTTACAAGCCCCTAACTAACAATGCAGTTTAAAAAACATGAATACGAATTAAAAGTAACAAGTAGTTAAAGAGCAGCAGTAAAATAACAATAGCGAGACAATATACAGGGGGTACCGGTACAGAGTCAATGTGCGGGGGCACCGGTTATTTGAGGTAATATGTACATGTAGGTAGAGTTATTAAAGTGACTATGCATAGATAACAGAGAGTAGCAGAAGTGTAAATGAGGGGGTGGCAATGCAAATAGTCTGATTAGCCATATGATTAGATGTTCAGGAGTCTTGTGGTTTGGGGGTAGAAGCTGTTTGGAAGCCTCTTGGACCTAGACTTGGCGCTCCGGTACCACTTGCCGTGCGGTAGCAGAGAGAACAGTCTATGACTAGGGTGGCTGGAGTCTGACAATTTTTAGGGCCATCTTTTGACACCACCTGGTATAGAGGTCCTGGATGGCAGGAAGCTTGGCCCCAGTGATGTACTGGGCCATACGCACTACCCTCTGTAGGGCCTTGCGGTCGGAGGCAGAGCAGTTGCCAAACCAGGCAGTGATGCAACCAGTCTCTCGATGCTGTAGCTGTAGAACCTTATGAGGATCTGAGGGCCCATGCCAAATCTTTTCAGTCTCCTGCGGGGGAATAGGTTTTGTCGTGCCCTCTTCAAGACTGTCTTGGTGTGCTTGGACAATGTTAATTTGTTTGTGATGTGGACACCAAGGAACTTGAAGCTCTCAACCTGCTTCACTACAGCCCTGTCAATCAAAATGGGGGCGTGCTCATGCAGTTATGAGTGAACAGGGAGTACAAGAGGGGACTGAGCACGCACCCCTGAGGGGCCCCTGTGTTGAGGATCAGCATGGCGGATGTGTTGTTACCTACCCTTACCACCTGGGGGCAGCCCGTCAGGAAGTCCAGGATCCAGTTGCAGAAGGAGGTGTTTAGTCCCAGGGTCCTTAGCTTAGTGATGAGCTTTGAGGACACCATGGTGTTGAACGCTGAGCTATAGTCAATGAATAACATTCTCACACAGGTGTTCCTTTTGTCCAAGTGGGAAAGGCCAGTGTGGAGTGAAATAGACATTGCATCATCTGTGGATCTGTTAGGGCGGTATGCAAATTGGAGTGGGTCTAGGGTTCCTGGGATAATGGTGTTGTGAGCCATGACAAGACTTTCAAAGCACTTCATGGCTACAGACATGAGTGCTACTCATGTAGTCATTTAGGCAGATTACCTTAGTATGGCTCAGGCACTATGGTGGACTGCTTAAATCATTTTGGTATTACAGACTTGGACAGGGAGAGGTTGAAAATGTCAGTGAAGACATTTGCCAGTTGGTCAGCGCATGCTTGCAGTACACATCCTGATAATCCGCCTGGCCCTTTCGGCCTTGTGAATGTTGACTTGTTTAAAGGCCTTACTCACATCGGCTGCGGAGAGTGTGATCACACAGTCGTCCGGAACAGCTGGTGCTCCCATGCATGTTTCAGTGTTATTTGCCTCGAAGCGAGCATAGAAGTAGTTTAGCTCGTCTGGTAGGCTTGTGTCACAGGGCAGCTCTCGGCTGTGCTTCCCTTTGTAGTCTGTAATGGTTTGCAAGCCCTGAAACATCTAATGAGCATCGGCGCTGGTGTAGTACGATTCGATCTTAGTCCTGTATTTATACTGCCTGTTTGATGGTTCGTCGGAGGGCATAGCGGGATTTCTTATAAGCTTCCGGGTTAGAGTCCCGCTCCTTAAAAGCGGCAGCTCTAGCCTTTAGCTCAGTGCGGATGTTGCCTGTAATCCATGGCTTCTGGTTGGGGTATATACAGTGCCTTGCGAAAGTATTCGGCCCCCTTGAACTTTGCGACCTTTTGCCTCATTTCAGGCTTCAAACATAAAGATATAAAACTGTATTTTTTTGTGAAGAATCAACAACAAGTGGGACACAATCATGAAGTGGAACGACATTTATTGGATATTTCAAACTTTTTTAACAAATAAAAAACTGAAAAATTGGGCGTGCAAAATTATTCAGCCCCCTTAAGTTAATACTTTGTAGCGCCACCTTTTGCTGCGATTACAGCTGTATGTCGCTTGGGGTATGTCTATCAGTTTTGCACATCAAGAGACTGACATTTTTTCCCATTCCTCCTTGCAAAACAGCTCGAGCTCAGTGAGGTTGGATGGAGAGCATTTGTGAACAGCAGTTTTCAGTTCTTTCCACAGATTCTCGATTGGATTCAGGTCTGGACTTTGACTTGGCCATTCTAACACCTGGATATGTTTACCATTCCATTGTAGATTTTGCTTTATGTTTTGGATCATTGTCTTGTTGGAAGACAAATCTCCGTCCCAGTCTCAGGTCTTTTGCAGACTCCATCAGGTTTTCTTCCAGAATGGTCCTGTATTTGGCTCCATCCATCTTCCCATCAATTTTAACCATCTTCCCTGTCCCTGCTGAAGAAAAGCAGGCCCAAACCATGATGCTGCCACCACCATGTTTGACAGTGGGGATGGTGTGTTCAGCTGTGTTGCTTTTACGCCAAACATAACGTTTTGCATTGTTGCCAAAAAGTTCAATTTTGGTTTCATCTGACCAGAGCACCTTCTTCCACATGTTTGGTGTGTCTCCCAGGTGGCTTGTGGCAAACTTTAAACAACACTTTTTATGGATATCTTTAAGAAATGGCTTTCTTCTTGCCACTCTTCCATAAAGGCCAGATTTGTGCAATATACAACTGATTGTTGTCCTATGGACAGAGTCTCCCACCTCAGCTGTAGATCTCTGCAGTTCATCCAGAGTGATCATGGGCCTCTTGGCTGCATCTCTGATCAGTTTTCTCCTTGTATGAGCTGAAAGTTTAGAGGGACGGCCAGGTCTTGATAGATTTGCAGTGGTCTGATACTCCTTCCATTTCAATATTATCGCTTGCACAGTGCTCCTTGGGATGTTTAAAGCTTGGGAAATCTTTTTGTATCCAAATCCGGCTTTAAACTTCTTCACAACAGTATCTCGGACCTGCCTGGTGTGTTCCTTGTTCTTCATGATGCTCTCTGCGCTTTTAACGGACCTCTGAGACTATCACAGTGCAGGTGCATTTATACGGAGACTTGATTACACACAGGTGGATTGTATTTATCATCATTAGTCATTTAGGTCAACATTGAATCATTCAGAGATCCTCACTGAACTTCTGGAGAGAGTTTGCTGCACTGAAAGTAAAGGGGCTGAATAATTTTGCACGCCCAATTTTTCAGTTTTTGATTTGTTAAAAAAGTTTGAAATATCCAATAAATGTCGTTCCACTTCATGATTGTGTCCCACTTGTTGTTGATTCTTCACAAAAAAATACAGTTTTATATCTTTATGTTTGAAGCCTGAAATGTGGCAAAAGGTCACAAAGTTCAAGGGGGCCGAATACTTTCGCAAGGCACTGTATGTACAGTCACTGTGGGGTCGACGTCATCGATGCACTTATTGATGAAGCCAATGACTGATGTGGTGTACTCCTCAATGCCATAGGAAGAATCCCGGAACATATTCCAGTCTGTGCTAGCAAAACAGTCCTGTAGCTTAGCATCTGCATCATCCAGGGACAGTAGTGACATCTCTTGCACTAAGATGTAGTGCCTTAGACCGGGAGCCCATTTGGGAGGGGACTAAACACAAAGTGCTTCACTGTCCAAATAAACACGGAGGGGAGTGCATATTTACATAGAGGATCTTGTCCTCATTCAAACAGCACTCCCATAGCACTGAGGTCTCCGACTCAGAGGTCCCACACTGTAGGCATCCCATCAGGCTGCTGTTCTTGTGGAATGATTTTCCTTGTACAGTACTCTACTATTCTATCCTCCCTGGAATCTGGTGTGGTTTGTTAGATGTCTGTTGTGGTTTCCAGGTGAACGGAGAACTTATTTTCGACCCAGCCAACCTCTGTTTAACAAACATGACCCAAAGCACAGAGCACTCTGTTCATTCGGCCACTTTGCCTGGAAAATCTGGTCTGACTTGGCCAAGGCATCCCACTATTCCCCTGGCTTCAAGAGAGACCCTCTGTGGTTAGAAACCACAGCCAGCAGGCAATCCCTAGAGATAGAACCCTATGACATTGTTTTATCTTGATGAGACAATCTACAGTGTTCTGATGTAATGCTACAGGATCAGGGTGTGGTACCTCTAGGGGCTGCTGCCTCCCTGGCTTTAGCCTGGCCTCGCTGATCGGGGCCCCCAGGGGCCAGGCCGTCCACCTCCTGGAAGCTGCTGCTCTGCTTGCCCCACACATGGTGGATCTGCATGGCAGCCTCTCGCTCTGCTACCAGGTCCAAGTCCTGCTGAGCCAGGTGGGCCCGCAGCTGCCTGATCTCAAACTAATAGAGAGAGAGCGAGAAAGAGAGAGTGAGAGAAAGAAGGAAAGAGAGCGAGAAAGAAAGACAGAGAGCGAGAGAGAGAGAGAAAGAAAGAGCGAGAAAGAGAGAGAAAGAAGGGGGGGAGGACAAAGGGAGAACATACATGTGTTATCCTTGCATACAAACACCTGAATACCCTTTAAGAGCTCTGGCCCTAACGTCCACACACTGTATCTCATCCGCTAACTACATTACTGGTAGCTGTTGGCTATATTGCCAAACCCTGACTTGTGTCACACTGACCATTGCACACATAAATAGATGACATTTACGTATGTACATATTACAGATCCCTCTAATGGTTAGAACATAAACCTTTTCCCTCTTGGGTCAACAGGACCCAGCAGGGTTGTACAGTGACAGTCATAAGCCCTCAGCTGTACTATATTACATGGACAAATGTGACTTTATAATTTTCCTGAATGGAAATCCCAGGATGGGAATAACAGGAATGTTGTGAATCATTATGACTGAATACAGAACCTGATAGTATCTCCTATTACGGATATGTGATCTATTTATGTATTCAAAGGGTCAGTGTGACACAATTCAGTGTTTGTCAGATTAAAGGTTTGGTTATTCCACTAATATGTGTGTGAATTTGAATGTGTTATTTTAGCAATTATTTCTGGCACTTTGCTGCCCTCTACTGGTCAATGACAGGTAATGGTAACTAGTTAGACAGGTGTGTGAACATACTGCCTGCTCCTGGCAGATCTGGGTGAGTCTCTCCAGCTGCTCCTCCCTGACAGCTTTGGCCTTCTCATACTGCTGGTTCTCCATCTCCATCTCCACTTTTACCTGCAGCACGTAGGCTGGGACAGAACACAGGGCAGACTGTTAAAGAGACTTCTAGGTAGGGATAAACAGCCACACTGACATAACTTATTTTTTTAATATCAGTAGTAGGCCACATAAGAGGGATTATGATCAGTAAGAAAAACATGTTTCCTGTCTTAAATCAATCATTGTACATATGTGTGCATGTGAAACATGGAACTTCCACAAGAGGGCGTAACAATTAAAAACAGCTTAGAGTCAAGAAACAGTACAACGTGTGTGAATCTGTATCAGATTATGTATGTATTTGTCATTGTGTTGTAAAGCAAGTATTGATTGTGGTTGGTAATATGCATGGTAAAAAAAAATCCGTAAAGCTCTGTAAAAAGCCAGTTAGAATAATAAAATCCATAAGGGTGGAGCTGCAGAAATATTGTTGTCGCATCTCTGCAACCTGACAGTTAAGGACATGACACAGAGGAGACTGTATTCATCCACCCTCTGCACCCCATACATCTACCCTCAGGCCCTCCCAGCCTCACCATCGATGATCCTCTTGACCCTCCAGATGCGCAGGGTGATGATGAGGCCGATGGCGTCCCAGGGGCTGCTAGGGCCGTTGGCCACCGTTGAGGCCACCATGGGGGCCAGGGACAGGACTATGACTGCACCGTCAAACACCTACACACAAGCACACACACAAAGATATTAGCAAGAAGACAATATTTGAATGAAAAAACATGTACAACTATGACAGACAAAATGATTTAAAAAATCCAGAAATCACATTGTAGGATTTTTAATGAATTTATTTGCAAATTATGGTGGAAAATAAGTATTTGGTCACCTACAAACAAGCAAGATTTCTGGCTCTCACAGACCTGTAACTACTTCTTTAAGAGGCTCCTCTGTCCTCCACTCGTTACCTGTATTAATAATAACACCTGTTTGAAAGGACACCAGAAACAAAATTGTAGACCTGCACCAGGCTGGAAAGACTGAATCTGCAATAGGTAAGCAGCTTGGTTTGAAGAAATCAACTGTGGGAGCAATTATTAGGAAATGGAAGACATACAAGACCACTGATGATCTCCCTCGATCTGGGGCTCCACGCAAGATCTCACCCCATGTGGTCAAAAGGATCACAAGAACGGTGAGCAGAAATCCCAGAACCACACGGGGGGACCTAGTGAATGACCTGCAGAGAGCTGGGACCAAAGTAACAAAGCCTACCATCAGTAACACACTACGCCGCCAGGGACTCAAATCCTGCAGTACCAGACGTGTCCCCCTGCTTAAGCCAGTACATGTCCAGGCCCGTCTGAAGTTTGCTAGAGAGCATTTGGATGATCCAGAAGAAGATTGGTGGAATGTCATATGGTCAGATGAAACCAAAATAGAACTTTTAGGTAAAAACTCAACTCGTCGTGTTTGGATTACAAAGAATGCTGAGTTGCATCCAAAGAACACCATACCTACTGTGAAGCATGGGGGTGGAAACATCATGCTTTGAGGCTGTTTTTCTGCAAAGGGACCAGGACGACTGATCCGTGTAAAGGAAAGAATGAATGGGGCCATGTATCGTGAGATTTTGAGTGAAAACCTCCTTCCATCAGCAAGGGCATTGAAGATGAAACATGGCTGGGTCTTTCAGCATGACAATGATCCCAAACACACCGCCCGGGCAACGGAGTGGCTTCGTAAGAAGCATTTCAAGGTCCTGGAGTGGCCTAGCCAGTCTCCAGATCTCAAACCCATAGAAAATCTTTGGAGGGAGTTGAAAGTCTGTGTTGCCCAGCAACAGCCCCAAAACATCACTGCTCTAGAGGAGATCTGCATGTAGGAATGGGCCAAAATACCAGCAACAATGTGTGAAAACCTTGTGAAGACTTACAGAAAACGTTTGACCTCTGTCATTGCCAACAAAGGGTTTATAACAAAGTATTGAGATAAACCTTTGTTATTGACCAAATACTTATTTTCCACCATAATTTGCAAATAAATTCATTAAAAATCCTACAATGTGATTTTCTGGATTTATTTTTCTAATTTTGTCTGTCATAGTTGAAGTGTACCTATGAAGAAAATTACAGGCCACTCTCATCTTTTTAAGTGGGAGAACTTGCACAATTGGTGGCTTACTAAATACTTTTTTGCCCCACTGTACATATCCAAGTTTCAGAACATTCCCTCCAGGCCTGTGGGTGGTTTCCAGTCTGAGTTCTGACATTTGGAGAATAATATTGCTGTGGAAGTGGTGGGCTGCTCTGAACCCCCCCTCAGGATGGCCCCCCAGGGAGCTTACCTCCACTTTGTTCTCGATGTAATCCCAGATCCCCAGCACCACAATTCTGAACACCGTCTGAGAGAGCGGGAGGAGGGAGAGTGGGGGAGGGAGATAGGGAGGGAAAGGGTAAAAAGGATTGGGGAAGAGAACCATAGCAATATAATACATTTCCTTTAATTGTAAATACACCCCTAAAAATACTAATGTCTCAGCGAAAGTGAATTGCAGTTGTGATTCAGTTCTCTTTCATCTATCCACCGGCAATTCATCAATGACATACTCCTACAGTTCACTGCCACAGCGGTCAGATTTCCTTCAAACAATTAGAGACACACACTGCACCAGCTGCAGCTGACTCATCAGGGGCTGCAGAAGGCCACTGCACTCCTCTCCTTTTACATATTCAGGATTCCACCTGAGCAGAAGCTGTCCTGCCACAGCCAATACTTACATGAATCACTAAGGGTTAGCTTTCATTGATAACTAAAACACATACACATGGTAGATGGTGGCAGATTGTGGTAAATTGCATCATTCTGGCAACAATGGCTGACACATAAATAACTTGTCATAGAATTCTGCGGCACCCCGCAAGCTGTGCTGCAGTACGCCGCAACTTTTAAAGGAAGAACCACTGTACTGTTTCTCAACCAAATAGAGCAGCAGACCGGTGAACAGAGAACTACAGAGATAAACTGCTAGGCCTGAGGAAACAGGAATCAATAGGGTTTATCTGAGGCTCTGGCGCTAGTTAAAAGCTACGGTGCAACAGAAAAGCTCTATCTGCATTTTAGATAAAAGTGATTGTGTTGACTAAACGTAATATATCAAGAGCAATTAACAGTCACAGCAAGTTGTGAAGGGAAATAGTATCAGAATGAGTGAGATAGAGGAGGCTGTAACGCTGTGAGCAAACGGTAGGAGCAAATTAAATGGCTGTGTTTACGTTTAACAACATACTGTATGTGATGGACCAATAGAGTACATTGACCAACGCTCTAATAAGTCGATAAGTGTTGATAAAAGAAAGGCCAGGGCTTAACAGGGCGTTGTAATCAGAATACACCACTGCACCTCTCTAGCTCACCTTTGTCTCAATCAACTATAGCACACTAGAGCATTAAATCAACCCTCCGCTACATCAGCTTTAAGTGAGCCTGCTGCCACTGTGGTGACTGTTGGGGGGGGCTCACCTCAGTGAAGAACACAGATAGAATGGCCAGACTGATCCAGTGGATGATGCTGGCAAACTGGAACGCGTTGTTAACTGTGAAGACAGCACAGCAGAGACACCGTTTCAAGATGACTAGTTTACTCAGGGTTCAGATCATTTGGTAAATCCTGGAGACAGACCCAAGCACAGACACATAGCCCTCTGTAGCTCAGTGTGTAGAGCATGGCCATTGTTAATGCCAGGATAGTGGGTTTGATTCCCAGGACTGCTTATACATAAAATGTATACACACTTGACTGTAGTTTGCTTTGGATAAAATTGTCTGTTAAATGGCAGATGCAGTGCATTCAGAAAGTATTCAGACCCCTTGACTTATTCCACATTTTGTTACATTACAGCCTTATTCTAAAATCGTTTACAAAGTTTTTTTTCCGTCATCAATCTACACACAATACCCCATAATGATAAAGCAAAAACAGGTTTTTAGACATTTTTGCAAATTGCTCAGTTTGGCCGGGTGGCCAGCTCCAGGAAGAGTCTTTTGATGGTTCCAAACTTCTTCCATTTAAGAATGATGGAGGCCATTGTGTTCCTGGGGACCTTCAATGCTGCATAAATGTGTGTACCCTTCCCCAGATCTGTGCCTCGGCTCCCTATCTCGGAGCTCTACGGACAATTGCTTCGACCTCATTGCTTGGTTTTTGCTCTGACATGCACTGTCAACTGTGGGACATTATATAGAAACGTTTGTGCCTTTCCAAATCATGTCCAATCAATTGAATTTACCACAGGTGGACTCCAATCAAGTTGTAGAAACATCTGAAGGAGGATCAATGGAAACAGGATGCACCTGAGCTCAATTTCAAGTCTCATAGGAAAGGGTCTGAATACTTATGTAAATAAGGTATTTCTGTTTTTATTTTAATACATTTGCAAAAATGTCTAAAAACCTGTTTTCGCTTTGTCATTATGGGGTATTGTGTGTAGATTAATGATAATTTTTTTTTCATCCAATTTAGAATAAGGCTGTAACGTAACAAATTGTGTAAAAAGTCAAGGGGTCTGAATACTTTCTGAATGCACTGTATATATACTGTATATATTATACAGGCAAAGATGTTCATGCACAGGTTTGTCTGACTTCATGCCTATTCATCAGCCTAATTGTGGTCAGCATCGTACTACATTAGGCTGTCAGCTACAGCATTTCTCTTCAAGCACCTCTTCCCTTCTGTCTTCATTTGTTGTGCTCACTGATCTGTCAATCAGTCCGTTAATCTTCCTCCATCCCTCCCTCTCTCTGTACATTCACCCAGCAGACAGACAACCTCTCTCTCCCCATTTCTTTGTCTTACTTTACCTCCCAACCATCCCGTCTCTTCAATCTGCCTCCAGGAACTTGTTAAGACTTGAATACGTTAAGATACAGCCATATTGACCTGTAACCCATATAGCCCTACCATCGTTCATAGAGCTTGTGACACCACAGAGGTTTGGGACTCCTGACTGTAACTCATATCGCCCTACCATCGTTCATAGAGCTTGTGACACCACAGAGGTGGGGACTCCTGACTGTAACCCATGAAAGATGAGGACACCCACCTCCTTCTCCAGAGCAAGATGATGCAGATGAGGTCATCTCCATGTGCTATGGGTCACAGTGGCATTAGACCACCTGTCACTGTTTACTGAGGAATACTAATGATGCTGATATTATAGAGGAGAGGTCACAGCCCCAGGTCCTGGACCTGTCACTGTCACTGTTTACTGAGGAATACTAATGATGCTGATATTATAGAGGAGAGGTCACAGCCCCAGGTCCTGGACCTGTCACTGTTTACTGAGGAATACTAATAATGCTGATATTATAGAGGAGAGGTCACAGCCCCAGGTCCTGGACCTGTCACTGTTTACTGAGGAATACTAATGATGCTGATATTATAGAGGAGAGGTCACAGCCCCAGGTCCTGGACCCGTCACTGTTTACTGAGGAATACTAATGATGCTGATATTATAGAGGAGAGGTCACAGCCCCAGGTCCTGGACCCGTCACTGTTTACTGAGGAATACTAATGATGCTGATATTATTGAGGGGAGGTCACAGCCCCAGGTCCTGGACCTGTCACTGTCACTGTTTACTGAGGAATACTAATGATGCTGATATTATTGAGGGGAGGTCACAGCCCCAGGTCCTGGACCCGTCACTGTTTACTGAGGAATACTAATGATGCTGATATTATAGAGGAGAGTTCACAGCCCCAGGTCCTGGACCTGTCACTGCGTAATAATAGGTACTGTATTTATTATACAACAGACCTAGTGCCAACATTAGCCACATTCCTAATAACAGATGTGCATTTTTGTAAATTTCAAATTCCAACATAACACAAATTCCACAGCTGTTTTGTGTGTTTTAACATCACTAAGGGTCGAATCACAATTGAAGATATGTGCAAGTAACTCAAATGTTCATGTATCTATAAGCCGAGATCCAGGTTCTAATACAGAGACAGGTCCAGGGTCACTCACACTGCAGAAGCTTGGTGTCGATGAGCAGCTCCAGACACAGCAGCACGACCACCAGGATGACACAAGCCACCAGGAAACAGTTGAAGCCTGCACTCAGCAGACATACCTGCCATAGGGCTGCCCTCCGCCCACAGCATGGCTTCAGCCAGTTAGACCTGACACCAGAAGGTGGGAGGAATGCAGAAACAAAGCTGAATGTCATGATATGCAAATCAGAGATGGAAATGTATTTAATTGTATTAGTTCTCTTTGAAACCTCAATGGTGTAGTCGTTGAGAAGTACTTTCTACCATGTGTTTGACTCCGTTTCAGCCAGCAGAAGGCAGCGTTCCAATCAAGCACAAATACATACAAAACACATCCACACACATTTTTTATTTTTATTTCACCTTTATTTAACCAGGTAGGCCAGTTGAGAACAAGTTCTCATTTACAACTGCGATCTGCCCAAGATAAAGCAAAGCAGTACCACACAAACAACAACACAAAGTTACACATGGAATAAACAAACATACAGTCAATAACACAATAGGGAAAAAAATCTAGTGTATATACATTGTGTGCAAATGAAGTAAGATTAGGGAGGTAAGGCAATAAATAGGCCGTAATGGCGAAGTAATTACAATTTAGCATTTAAACACTGGAGTGACAGATGTGCAGAAGATGAATGTGCAAGTAGAGATACTGGGATGCAAAGGAGCAAAAAATAAATAAATAAATAAATAACAATATGGGGATGAGGTAGTTAGATGAGCAATTTACAGATGGGCTACGTACAGATGCAGTGATCTGTGAGCTGCTCTGACCGCTGATGCTTAACGTTAGAGAGGGAGATATGAGTCTCCAGCTTCAGTGATTTTTGCAATTCGTTCCAGTCATTGGCAGCAGAGAACTGGAAGGAAAGGCGGCCAAAGGAGGAATAGGCTTTGGGGGTGACCAGTGAAATATATCTGCTGGAGCATGTGCTACCAGTGAGTGCTGCTATGGTGACCAATGAGCTGAGAAAAGGCGGAGCTTTACCTAGCAAAAATGTATTGATGACCTGGAACCAGTGGGTTTGGCGAAGAATATGAAGCAAGGGCCAGCCAACGAGAGCATACAGGTCGCAGTGGTGGTGACAAAACGGATGGCACTGTGATAGACTGCATCCAATTTGCTGAGTAGAGTGTTGGATGCTATTTTATAAACGACATCGCCAAACTCAAGGATCGGTAGGATAGTCAGTTTTACGAGGGTATGTTTGGCAGCATGAGTGAAGGAAGCTTCGTTGCGAAATAGGAAGCAGATTCTAGATTTGATTTTGGATTGGAGATGTTTAATGTGAGTCTGGAACAAGAGTTTACAGTCTAACCAGACACCTAGGTATTTGTAATTGTCCACATATTCTAAGTCTGTCACGTTCTGACCTTAGTTCTTTTAGTTATGTCTTTGTTTGAGTATGGTCAGGGTGTGAGTTGGGTGGGTTGTCTATGTTCCTTCTTCTATAATTTGGGATTTCTATGTTTGGCCTGGTATGGTTCTCAATCAGAGGCAGCTGTTTATCGTTGTCCCTGATTGAGAACCATATTTAGGTAGCCTGCTTTCACTTTTGAGTTGTGGGTGATTATTTCCTGTTTAGTGTTTTTGTCATTCACCTTACGTTTTGTTGTTGTTTATTGTTTTTGTTCAGTGTTCATTTTTCTTTATTAAATTATGGACACTTACCACGCTGCGCATTGGTCTGACATTTCTTACTCCTCGTCAGAGGAGGACGAAGACGAACGTTACAAAGTCAGAACCATCCAGAGTACTGATGCTGGACAGGGGGGCAGGTGCGGGCAGCTATCGGTTGAAGAGCATGCATTTAGTTTTACTTGCATTTAAGAGCAGTTGGAGGCCACGGAAGGAGTGTTGTATGGCATTGAGGCTCGTCTGCAGGTTAGTTAACACAGTGTCCAAAGAAGCGCCAGAAGTATACAGAATGGTGTCATCTGCGTAGAGGTGGATCAGAGAATCACCAGCAGCAAGAGCGACATCATTGATGCATACAGACAAAATAGTCGGACTGAGAATTGAACCATGTGGCACCCCCATAGAGACTGCCAGAGGTCCGGACAACAGGCCCTCCGATTTCACACTGAACTCTGTCTGAGAAGTAGTTGGTGAACCAGGTGAGGCAGTCATTTGAGAAACCAAGGCTGTTGAGTCTGCCGATAAGAATGTAGTGATTGACAGAGTTGAAAGCCTTGGCCAGGTCGATTAATACGGCTGCACAGTATTGTCTTTTATCGATAGCGGTTATGATATCGTTTAGGACCTTGAGTGTGGCTGTGGTGCACCCATGACTAGCTCGGAAACCAGATTGCATAGCGGAGAAGGTATGGTGGGATTCGAAATGGTCGGTGATCTGTTTGTTAACTTAACTTTCGAAGACCTTAGAAAGGCAGGGTAGAATTGATATAGATCTGTAACAGTTTGGGTCTAGAGTGTCTCCCCCTTTGAAGAGGGGGATGACTGCGGCAGCTTTCCAATCTTTGGGATCTCAGACGATACGAAAGAGGTTGAACAGGCTAGTAATAGGGGTTGCAACAATTTCAGCAGATAATTTTAGAAAGAGAGGGTCCGGGTTGTCAAGCCCAGCTGATTTGTAGGGTTCCAGATTTTGCAACTCTTTCAGAACATCAGCTATCTGGATTTGGGTGAAGGAGAAATGGGGGAGGTTTGGGCAAGTTGTTGTGGGGTGTGCAGGGCTGTTGACCGGGGTAGGGGTAGCCAGGTGGAAAGCATGGCCAGCCATAGAAAAATGCTTATTGAAATTCTCAATTATCGTGGATTTATAAGTGGTGACAGTGTTTTCTAGCCTCAGTGCAGTGGGCAGCTGGGAGGAGGTGCTATTATTCTCCATGGACTTTACAGTGTCCCAGAACTTTGTGGAGTTTGTGCTACAGGATGCACATTTCTGATTGAAAAAGCTAGCCTTTGCTTGCCTAACTGCCTGTGTATATTGGTTCCTAACTTCCCTGAAAAGTTGCATATCGCCGGGGCTATTCGATGCTAATGCAGTACACCACAGGATGTTTTTGTGCTGGTCAAGGGCAGCCACACATACTACAGATACTACTGATTTGTGACAGGGTTTGTTGGCCAACACAGAGCTTGTGTTTGCCTTGTGGCACCACTCACCACATGGCCATATTTACTCAGCTTTACAAACAAAATGTATTGGCACTTTTGAGAGCTGAGCATTATGTTGAAGCTAAAGAACTCTAAACATGATGTTGATGTCCATGATCTCTTTATTTAGAGACATAAAGAGAGATATTTCTCAGCCAGATCTCTGTGCTCAGTGTGCCTCATTCCTTTTGGAAGCAGACTCTGTTCTGTTGTGTTGTGTTCCAGCCATCACCATGCTGGCTGTGGGACTGTTTAGCAGAGTATTCTCTCTGCTACTCTCTGCTACCGCACAGCAAGCGATACTGGTGCACCAAGTCTGGAACCAACAGGACCCTGAACAGCTTCTACCTCCACGCTATAATACTGCTAAATAGTTAGTCTGGGTAGCTATGTGGTTAACTATTTAACTATCTGTATTGACCCTTTTTGCACAAATGTTTTTTACTCATCACATTTTTTATTATCTATCCTGTTGCCTAGTCACTTTATTCCTAGTTATATGTACATATCTACTTTATTTACCTTGTACTCCTGCACATCGACTCGGTACTGGTACCCTATGTAGGCTCCAGTGATCCTCCTCCCTGTACATCGCCATGCATTTTCATGTGTGGACATGAGTGGAATTTCCCAGGTGAGCTGGTCGCTTGTCTAGGTACATTGTGTCTGCCTTAAATCCAACCTGTCTCCCCTCTGTGTCCCTCCTACCAGACACTAGGCCTGAGAGAGGCTCCCAGGGATTTACGGTCAATAAATAATGACATATCTATGCGAGGCAGACAGGGCTTTACTTCCCTGTCACTACTCTGTCACCTTTCCCAGAGTGAAGAAATACCATGATCAACATCCGTCTCTAAGCACAAGAGAGGCAGAAAGATTATACTTCCAGGCTTCAGGATAGAGCAGGCAAACAGACAGAGAGGCAGTTATTTTTGAAGCCACCGGGGCTATGCAAAGAGGGGTAGAGAGAGAAAAGAGAGAGAGAGTGGGGAGGGAGAGAGAGGTTGGAGCCAGAGAAAGAGAGAGAGAGAGAGAGAGAGAGAGTAAGAGTGTCCCAGTGAGAGGAGCCATTTTGCGGCTACAGCTGGACCTCCGGTGGAGGACTAGATATCCTGTCCACCTGGTGCCAAGGTCCGCAGAGGGGCTGGGGGCTGGAGCAGGGCCATGCTGTGTCAATGAGCACTCCCAGGGGCTAACTGGCACACACTGCTGCCCACTGCACCCCTGCCAGTCACTCTGAGCCAAGCCATGCCAACAGATTAGGAGCACAACTCTGGAGGTGACAGGGAATTAGAGGATGATTCCATGTGATAACAGAAAAGACTTTCATTCATTCTATTTATTGGCCAGTAGTTAAAACCTTTCTGCCACAGCTATGTGACAGGGTAGCACAATGACAAAGCACTTTTTTTAGGAAACACCTCCGTAAAGTTTTGGATTAAAAAGGCAAATTTTAACGTATATGGTTTCATAATTAATTTACAGGTCTCCCTCCAGCAAAGAAGGAACATTTATTAATTTAATACAATGGTCAAGATAAACCCTATCTGGAAGGAGTGTAAATGGCCCCCGACCTCTCGAAGCTCAGAAATTACATTTTGTGGAAATAATTTTAAACCTGGAGCACTGAAGACTTGAATTGAAGTAGTATCAGTGGTAAAACTGAGTGAGAGTGGCTATAGAACAGGCAATACTTCAAGGAGCTCCACACACACACACACACACACACACACACACACACACACACACACACACACACACACACACACACACACACACAGTATTTGCAAGGAGGAAATGAGAGCTGCAGAGGTCTATGAACCAGAAAGGTTTATAAAGGCATCAGGAGTAAGTTGCGGTAGGGAGTGAAAGTGGGAGCGAGGGGAGATTGAACTGTGGTAGACAGAGGAGGAGGATTAAACCATGGGACTGATCAATACAGCCCAGGAGAGGAGAGGAGGTGAGCTGCTGGACACGACATCAGCTGATACAGCCCTCACAACAGACAGAGAGGAGAGATGACAGAGTGGACAGAGATATCACTGTGTGTCAGTGAGCAGGTGTGTGACTGACCACACTCAGGCACACTGTTGGTGGCTCTTACTCCTGCTCCACTCCACAGGCTGGGCTGGGCTTGGCTCAGGCCCCTGCTAGTCTTACTGAAAAGAACCTATCAGAAAAATACTGCTTTCATTTACAGTCAGTCCTAATCGAGCCAAGATTAAAGACAAAGTTAAGGCACCAGGCCTACTCATCCCATCTGCTATCATTGTAGCCTGGTCCCAGATCTGTTTAACTCCTATGGTCATTATCATGCCAAATGTACAATTTATAATTATTTCTTTGGTCGTTGTCATGCCAATTCCTATGCACACTCATATGTGACACGCCAGTGCAATGGGGGGGGATGACGCTAGTTCCTACTTCCCAGTAAGGCCATTTTTGCAGACATGCCTTCTTAAACATGTAAACCTTCATGTGCCTTAATTACAAACTTGTATGTGAGTTGTAAATGTGAATGTTAAATTAGGAGCCTAGTTTAGCCTGAGCTACTGCACATAGGGAGAAAGACAATCACTCCTAGCTAGTCATGATTGGTTGAGATAATGGAGGGCTTAACCATGCTGACGGTTGGCCACGCGTTTCTTTACACGTTCTTTAAAGAGATGGGTGGGGCTATGGCTTAAGAGGGTGTGAACAATGCTGAATTGCCGTAAACAAAGAGGAGCTCTCTAGCTCTCAAAATCTTTCCGAGGCATTTTCCCTACTTGTCTCCTAAGTGGGATATTACAGTTTTTTTCAATTGCTACTTTTCAATACTGAAGCCACTTTTTCAAAACTCTTCACACAGTCTGCATTACCAACATGCATCTTGGCCAAACAGTTAATCTCACCTCCAAAACTCTCTCAAACCACCAAAATCCTTCATACATGTCTCAAAATAAGCTCGTTCGACCAGAACACTGGCAACAATTATCATTCAGAAAGCATTCAGTACATTGTCACTCATAACACACTGACCTAAAAAACATTAACAGGGAGCATTACATAAATTATGACATTTTCTCTTTGAATGATTTTTCATATAAATCAGTATTTCATTATAGAATAAGAATAACACCTTTTCACTTTATTGACTGTACTAAAGTATATGTAACAAGAATTAATCAGAAACGCAGCAATTGGCTTCAATAGCCTTTATTTTTTCTTTATCTTGGCATATCATTAGTTTACTTATTGAAACAAAAAACAAATTCCTGAAATTCCAGGGCTGCAATAATAATAAACCCATCAACAACATGCATAATATAATCACTCATACTGTACAGTACTGTGAGGGTTCTAGTTCTCATCAACATGTATAGTATAATCACTCATACTGTACAGTACTGTGAGGGTTCTAGTTCTCATCAACATGTATAGTATAATCACTCATACTGTACAGTACTGTGAGGGTTCTAGTTCTCATCAACATGTATAGTATAATCACTCATACTGTACAGTACTGTGAGGGTTCTAGTTCTCATCAACATGTATAGTATAATCACTCATACTGTACAGTACTGAGGGTTCTAGTTCTCATCAACATGTATAGTATAATCACTCATACTGTACAGTACTGTGAGGGTTCTAGTTCTCATCAACATGTATAGTATAATCACTCATACTGTACAGTACTGAGGGTTCTAGTTCTCATCAACATGTATAGTATAATCACTCATACTGTACAGTACTGAGGGTTCTAGTTCTCATCAACATGTATAGTATAATCACTCATACTGTACAGTACTGTGAGGGTTCTAGTTCTCATCAAAATGTATAGTATAATCACTCATAATGTACAGTACTGTGAGGGTTCTAGTTCTCATCAAAATGTATAGTATAATCACTCATAATGTACAGTACTGTGAGGGTTCTATAGTTCTCATCAACATGTATAGTATAATCACTCATACTGTACAGCACTGTGAGGGTTCTAGTTCTCATCAACATGTATAGTATAATCCCTCATACTGTACAGTACTGTGAGGGTTCTAGTTCTCTTCAACATGTGTAGTATAATCACTCATACTGTACAGTACTGTGAGGGTTCTAGTTCTCATCAACATGTATAATATAATCACTCATACTGTACAGTACTGTGAGGGTTCTAGTTCTCATCAACATGTATAGTATAATCACTAATACTGTACAGTACTGTGAGGGTTCTAGTTCTCCCTCTCTCCTGCATTTGGCCACAAGTTCTCATCAACATCACATCTTATATCTTCTCTGGCAATGCATCTTGGAAAGTATCTCCTGGAATGTCTAATCTAACCCTGGCAGTCTTCAGGAGAAGTGTCTCCACACCCTGGCAGTCTTCGGGAAAAGTGTCTCCACACCCTGGCAGTATTCAGGAGAAGTGTCTCCACACCCTGGCAGTCTTCATGAGAAGTGTCTCCACACCCCACATTCATGGCATCCAGTAAGGACATCTGGTCATGTGGATGGTGGTCATAAACCTTCCTCCTCCACGCAGTGAAAACCTCCTCTATGGGGTTTAGGAAGGGGGAGTATGGATGCAGGAATAGTACTGACATCCTGGGATGTGCAGCAAACCAGTCTGTGACTGCAGCAGAGTGGTTGAATGCCACTTTATCCCACACAACGATGAAGGTTGGGAAGTTTCTGGCCCCTCTCTCCTCTGCTGGTACAAGTTGATTATGCAGGTCATCCAGAAAATAAATGAGCCTCTCTGTATTGTAGGGGCCAATGAGTGGTTTGTGTAACAGCAAACCATCATTGGACAGTGCTGCACACATTGTGATGTTAGCTCCTCTCTGGCCTGGGACATCCACGGTTGCTCTCTGTCCAATCACATTTCTTCCCCTGCGGCGTGTTTTTGCAAGGTTGAATCCAGCTTCATCCACAAAGCCAGTTTGCCTGGCTTCCATCTCCATTACTCTCTAAAATACAATACATCCACAGTTTTACAGTACTTTACATGATGCATAGCTGTGTATGTACCCTGTTTGGTTATTGAACATACATCTAACCTGGATAGATTGATACCAGAGTTCTTTCACTTGTTCACCATTTCTCGCAAAGGGTACAGTGTACAACTGCTTCATCCTTATTTTATGTAGGACTCTGGCAATTGTCGTTGTGCTGACCGTATTCACATTTCCAAAAGTGATTTGTCTGCCAGCACTCAAATTTCCCACAGTTTTATTGCATTGTTGCCAATTACCATGTCAACAATGTCAATTTCCTGCGCATCTGATAATATTCTGCCTCTCCCTCCTGTGGGAGGCAACCTTTGGATCCTACTGAAAAACACAAAACAATCAATATATTTCAAAATGTCAGTACATGTAAAAATGTGAAGATACTATATTGTACTGTAATATGTAGTTCAATTATCATTGAAGGATGTTTTGCTGGAAAATTTGTACTATTGAAACAACTGTTTAACGCTGCAGATTTGGTTGCACACTTAAACCGGCCTCTCTCAAAGAGAGACCATGATTTACAACATGGTCAATAATTGTGGCCCTTATCTCATCAGAGACCACCGCTCTTGGTCTTCCTCTCCTTTGTCCTCCATGCGTTCTCCCTCTCCCTGCCACTCTTCTCCTCTTCCATACCAACCTGTCTTCCTTGATCCATGTTTCCAAACAAAATCATTCTGAAGCCGTCCTCTTTTGGGTATGCTTTCAGCTGAAATTGCAATCAGCTGTGTTTAGAATGATTACAGTTTTTCTCAATTGCTAAAACACTAAAACCCATTGGCTGAACAAAGTTCTCAGTTGCCTGGACTCATTTAGCTAATTATGCAGTCTGTTGTCAATACCTTAAACCATTTCACATGGTAAAACACAATTTTCAGGTTTCACTTAGACTTTTCAGCAAAACTCTAAACACATTCTGCACTCTAATGCACATGTCATCCATACTGGTAAACACAAGTGGAAACAATCAAATACAAATAGAGAAGACATGTCATTGATTGAACACAACCACTCAAAATTGATTTAACCTGTTTCAAATGATGCGACACAACCAATATACGCCAGTTCAGAGAGCAAACAGGTTGTTGAAGGTGGGAAGGAGAGAGTCTGAGAATGGATAGAAGAAACAATGTGAGAGGACGAGTGTGTATGCGAGGTGGGCGACAAGGAGGAGGAGGACGAAGAGGAAGGCAAAGAGTGGAAATATCTGATGAAATTTGAGCAACAGTTATAGACCATGTTATTGTCCATGGACTGACAATGAGGGAAGCAGGACTTAGAGTACAACCCAATTTGAGCCAATTTTCTGTGTCCAACATGGTAAGGACATTCAGAGAAGAGAACAGGTACAGGATACTATTTGTAACTGCAAATTTACTGTACTACACTATATGCAGCTGTTTCAATAGACATTTGTAAAGTTAATCACTGTATGTATTGTACTGCATGAATATGTTTTGTAACTGCACAACTACTTTTTGTAGAATTGTAAGGCTGCCACATGCAGGTGGAAGGAACGCTATATTCACTCGGGAGCAAGAGGCTGTTATAGTTGTCATGGTCCTTCAAGATAATGCAATACGACTCAGAGAAATCCAGGAACGAGTGATACAAGACAACACACACTTCCAGGGAATCGACAGTGTGAGCATTTCCACAATTTACCTCCATTGTAACAGGATGCGAATGAAACAAGTATACAGAGTACCTTTTGAGCGCAACTCACCAAGGGTGAGAGAACTGTGAGCTCAGTATGTGCAAGTAAGTGTACATTCAGAAACATTTACTGTAATCCAGATAGTATGTGTTAGTACTGTAGACGATGTGAATGACATTACTCTTCAGTACATACAATGTATGTGAATCAGAAGCCTAATTGTACTCTACAGTAGAGGACTGTCTCTGTACGACTTACAAAATCCTACATACAGTACATTGTATTTCTACACAAACAATATTTGACTTGGAATCCTTGGACAGACCCCATGAGTTCATCTTTGTCGATGAAGCAGGCTTCAATCTAACAAAGAGGAGAAGGAGAGGCCGAAACATGATTGAAGTCCCTGGTCAACGAGGTGGCAATGTCACAATCTGTGCTGCTATCAGCAACCATGGTGTTCTACATCACCATGTTACACTCGGGCCATATAACACCCAGCACCTTCTAAGATTTATTGCCAATCTAAGAGATATTTTATTTGAGCAGCAGGGTCAAGAGCTAAATGAGAACCCCATTCCCATCTATGTGATAGTGTGGGACAATGTCAGTTTCCACAAAGCTGCTCAGGTAAGGGAATGGTTTTCTATCAATGGGCAGTTTATGAACTTGTACCTCCCTCCATACTCGCCTTTCCTGAATCCGATTGAGGAGTTTTTCTCCTCTTGGAGATGGAAAGTGTATGATAGACAACCCTACACCAGAGTAAATCTGCTGCAAGCCATGGATTTAGCCTGTGGTGATATAGGTGAGGAATCATGTCAGGGCTGGATACGGCACACAAGAGGCTTCTTCCCCCGTTGCCTCAGGAGGGACAATATTGCTTGTGATGTCGACGAAGTGCTCTGGCCTGACCCAGCCCAAAGACAAGAAGAAGCACATTGATCACATGTTTACTCCTTTGATGTTTGTCCTTTTAGTATTGTATACTGTAGTACAGTGCATTGCAGGCTGTATACTGTACAATGGACAAACTGTATGGCCCTGAACATTGTGCTTTCCATTTATTAACAATACTGACTGCTCAATAGATTTTGACTGGTTGCAGGTTCATATCAACAGAGAACAAGAATGACAGTATCACAGAGACAAAGGACAAGTTTGTGAGATGCAGGGTACAGTACTGTAAAAATAGGGGTACAAGGAGGAGGAAGAACAAAAAACAAAATTGCAAAAAGCAGAGTAGTAATTTCTGATCAATTTTGAGCTACTGTGATAGAACATGTTTTCGTTCATCAAAAGACAATGACGGAAAAATATGAATATTTTTTTAGATTAAAAATGTACTTCTCCCTGAGAATTGTGTTTTGAACAATGTTCTATTTTCGGTGTATTGTTTACTGACTGCTTGAGAGTGTATATCATTTTGATCACTTTGTTTATGATTTGAGAGCAGTGTTTGATTTTGAACACAAGTAAAACTGTTAAGAGGCGACTGTTTCATTTTGCGAGATGAGTCAGAGGTTATGTAAATAGTGCTTGAAGATGAGGTTTAGTGTTTAATGTTTTCAGGAAATGGAGCAAGGTTTCAGAAATTGTGTTTTAGCAGTTGAGAAACTGTAAATATTCTGCTGAGATTTTCTATATGTTTCAGTCTGGTGACTGCAGAAATGCACAACATTTGCCATCATTCTGTTTTGAATGTGTTTTTCACAGTTTTGGAAACGGTGTGTTAGCATTTGAAAACGTGCTGCAAATATATAGTTTTGCAGGTGGTGGCGTATGAATGAGAAAAGTTCATGGATTTCAGAGAATGTGGTCATTGAATACATTTTGTGTGAAAGCAATGAAAAATGATTCACAGTGTGGTCCACATACACTTCTGTTTCGCTGACTGTGTGAAGAGTTTTGACAATGTGACTTCAGGTTTGACCAATGCATGTTAGCAATTGAAAAAAACTGTACATTTATTAACTATTAAAGCAGCATTCTTCCTCAAATTACAGTGTATGTTACACTGTAAAAAGCATTTAGGATTTTTCAACATAAGCCCCAGTTGGGATGGGATGTCACATACGGAGTTGTCATGACTTTTTGTGCAAAGGCCACCTCTTGGAATGACACCTTCCACTGACAGTGTGTAGCACAGTGAGTCTTCAAACTGTAATGTTTATTCAAATTGTATCTTGTTGGTAGGTTCAGATGTGAAGCTCTTGCAGTCCCCATTGGAGGATGATATGGCTACGGTAGTAACTCTGGAGAGGACAAATGAAGTGGGGACCATGAAGTGTCTCATCTGAATCATCAACTCAGCCAAATCAGCCTGTCAAGTCAAAGATGAGTGTTGGATGTGTGAGGTAAGACATTTTCTTTTTATTTGCCATGTGTAATGAATACTGTAACAAATCAGATATTTTTATGATCACAAACTGCTCTCCCAACAGAGTTCACTTTTTTTGAGCCAATGGCCATGTTGGCTGTCCTTGGACACAATCGCTGCTCTCGGACATAGTCGCTGCCCTCGGACCTGATGACCAGGGTTTGAGTGCTGACGTTACCATATAGCCCCTCTGAATTGCTGTTAGACTGCCACATGCAGTGGCTCATTTGGATGTGTTTGATGTCTTGAAGCTTGACTTCCCTACGTTTCTGCTACAACTGGGCCTGGAGCTCATTTAAAGATTCTAGCAGGTGAGTGCAGCTACACGTCTACTAATGGGGAAGTATGGTCCTCTTCCTCAAAGCACGGGCTTCAGCAGGGACATACATGGAGCGATGAGGGAGAAAGGGAACGCCTGCCCAGCCAGCCTAATCAACTCAATAAATGGTGTGACATGTTGCAGCCAGATTGCCCTCACATTTTAATCTGACGCTGAATCTGTCCGCCAACTGCTCTTCAAAGAGAGCCAATGTTTTTTCTGGCCAGCGGTTACAGTTGCTGCACTCGATCATGGTGAGAGGGATTCGCGTACCGGCAACAACATTAGCATTTAACCCCTCGTAATGTGTTTTTTTACAAGTTTGGCACACCTGTATTTGGGGAGTTTCTAACATTCTTCTCTGCAGATCCACTCAAGCTCTGCCAGATTGGATGGGAAGCGTGGCTGCACAGCTATTTTCAGGTCTCTCCAGAGATGTTTGACTGAGTTCATGTCCGAGCTTAGTTGGGCCACTCAAGGACATTCATAGACTTATCCTGAAGCCACTCCTGCGTTGTCTTGGCTGTGTACTTAGGGTCGTTGTCCTGTTGGAAGGTGAACCTTCGCCGCAGTCTGAGGTCCTGAGTGCACTGGAGCAGGTTTTCATCAAGGATCTCTGTTCTATGCTCCGTTCATCTTTCCCGCAACCCTGACTAGTCTCCCAGTCCATGATGCTGCTACCATCATGCTTCACCGTAGGGAGGGTGCCAGATTTCATCCAGATGTGATGCTTGGCATTCAGGCCAAAGAGTTCAATCTTGGTTTCATCAGACCAGAGAATCTTGTTTCTCATGGTGTGAGAGTCCTTTAGGTGCCTTTTGGCAAACATCAAGCTGGCTGCCATGTGCCTTTTACTGAGGAGTGGCTTCCATCTGGCCACTCTACCATAAAGGCCTGATCGGTAGAGTGCTGCAGAGATGGCTGTTCTTCTGGAAGGTTCTCCCATCTCCACAGAGGAACTCTGGAGCTTTTTCAGAGTGAGCATCGGGTTCTTGCTCATCTCCCTGACCAAGGCCCTTCTCCCCCGATTGCTCAGTTTGGCCGGGCGGCCAGCTCTAGGAGAGTTTGGTTCCAAACTTCTTCCATTTAAGAATAATCGAGGCCACTGTGTTCTTAGGGACCTTCATTGCTGTAGAATTGTTTTGGTACCCTTCCCCAGATCTGTGCCTCGACACAATCCTGTCTCGGAGCTCTACGGACAATTCCTTCGACCCCATGGCTTGGTTTTTGCTTTGACGTGCACTGTCAACTGTGGGATCTTATGTAGAAAGGTGTATGCCTTTCCAAATCATGTCCAGTCAGTTGAATTTACCACAGGTGGACTCTAATCAAGTTGTAGAAACATCTCAAGGATGATCAATGGAAACAGGATGCACCTGAGCTCAATTTCGAGTCTCATAGCAAATGGTCTGAATTCTTATGTAAATAAGGTATTTCTGTTTTTCATTTTTAATACATTTACAAACATTTCTAAACCTGTTTTCACTTTGTCATTATGGGGTATTCTGTGAACATAGATGAACATATTTTATTTTATTAATTTTAGAATAATGCTGTAATGTAACAAAATGTGGAAAAAGTCAAGGGGTCTGAATACTTTCTGAATGCACTATATGTAGCAGCTGTCTTCTATTCTGTACTGCCTGTAGTCTCATGGTTATTGATGAGTATGATTGTTGGCCCCGTTGCCACTAACTCAATGTTACTCTTTTCTGATTCATTCCCACTGTATGAGGGGCTCTGAGCCCCTCTAGGTAGCACCCACCTGCCTGACGTCAACCCCTCCCTGCCTGGCTTGGTGCCTGGCCTGTCCAACCCAGGCCCCCAGTCTTGCTCTGCCTGTGACCCTGCTCAGTTTCTGGATCTTTGCTGCCCCAATCGTACCTGCTTCTTGTCCAGTCTCCAAGATATGTGTCTCCAGTACCAAGATGACATTTACCATGTACAGATGTAGGTTCTTAATTGAATCACACACTCGTTTGTTTCTGAGAATTTTCCTGTACAGTAGGAAATGTAAACTTGTAGTGTAATCGAGTTTTAAAAACGCTTCTAAAGTTTAACATCTCCACTTTCAAACGTCATGACTTGATTTGCCTTAACAAAAAATTTTGCAACCTCTACAAAGATGTCCATTACTTATAATTCTAATTTTTTGTTGCTGCAGGATTATTTACTAGCTGTAGAAAACTGGCTCAAATTAAGATCCTACATCTGTAAGAACTTTAAATGTTAAAAAAGTATTTTATTTAACTTTTCCATCATTGCTAAACGTTTACTATGAGGTACGTTGCCTCTTATCTTTTGTGATAACTCACTTTGGTTTACAGGTATTTTAGCACGGGGCCTATTTTCAGTAAACCTTAAAAGTAACATTTCAAGTAAATTATTAATTGATATATGTTGATAATTTGTGTATTTTCCAGGCGCTTGCTCGATTGTCTTATAAAAGAGATCAGGGAGAATTTTCCTGTTTACTCCATATGGGCTTAAATTAGTTTCTGTTTTTTTGCTTTCCTCTGAAAAACATTAACATTAAATATTGTAACATTAAATAAATACATTATTTCTGTTGTAATTTGTCATTATTGTACTTTTACTAAAGATGTCACACATTAGCAGGTTTTTGCATTTGGAAATGTCCAAATGTAACGTTGTATTATAATGCTGTGTAATCACCTTCTGGTGTAAAAAAACAACTTGGAAATGAAACACAACTACATTTTAAGTGAGAAGTAGGCAGGTTTGATGGCAAAAAAAGGAAATAGACAAGAGCAGCATTTGGCCTACTTCACCCATGAATGAATGAGGCAACAGTAGACCAACATCCTCACACACTCAGTTTTAAGAAAAGCTCCAAAGTATAAGTATGAAAAGGGCTAAATTGGGAGCTCTGAACCGGGTGTGCTGTGCCAATGTTCTGAAATTGATCAAAGCTCTTGATGTCTCAATTGCACATTTTCACCAGAACCAGTCTGCTCTCTAGAAAAACTCCAGGGCATTAGGAACCAGACCAATGGCTGCAGTCACCATTACCGTCGATTCCAAAAAGTAAATCAGTTTGAAAATGGCTTGGGCCAGCCCTGTTGTTCTCTCAATTTTAAAACCTGTAAATATATGGTAATGAGGTAGATGTGAGATATTTCTACCAACAAAAGAAGTGATTGTTAAACCTGTCCAAGCCTGTCCAATATTTCTCCCTCTGTTCTAATAACTTCATGGCTCTATGGGTTCTCCATGTAGAAACTCCAACCAATTCACACCAATCTGCTGAACTCAGCATGCATAGGCAGAGGAAAATGGACTAGCACTGTGAGCTTGCAGCTAACTTTAGTTTGGGGAAGTTCTTTCCTTGTCTGCAAAGGCTTCTTGCTGTCTTTTCCTGACAAACCCACTACCTATCCAAGCACTTAAAAAAGGCATTGCTTTCCAATTGCACTCTATTGTTTTAAAATCATTACAAATGTCAATGTAACAACTGGCGGAATCCCTGAGACCACTGCTGAATCCTCTGTGTCATCATCACAGCCATTAGAATCCGTCCCTGAGAGAGGAAAACCAACAAAGTACTAAATATGCTGAATATAGCTTCTGCTGCTATCACAGGTAATCAATTGTACATCTGAGAGGTTCCGCATTTATTAACAATTCATCACACTAACACCAGGGGAATTGGTAAATACTTTGCAGGGATTTATACAATGAAAAGTCCAAGTCAATTTGGTAGTGTAACGATGTGCGCTGAGAGTCAGGAAGCAAGTTCAGGGAGTGAGTGTTTTAATAAATAAACAACTAAATCCAAAACAAGAACCACAAACAACGCACAGGCGTGACACTGGAATAGAAACAGCAACAATGACGACTGGGGAAGAAACCAAAGGGAGTGACATATAAAGGGCAGGTAATCGAGGAGGTGATGGAGTCCAGGTGAGTGTCATTATGCCCGTACCGCTGGTGACAGGTGTGCACCATAACGAGCAGCCTGGTGACCTCGAGGCCAGAGAGGGAGCACATGTGACAGGTAGGAATATGTGGGACTTGAAATGTTTATCATCCATCTCTAATTGGACATCTGTAAATATACAGTAACATGCGACTGCCAGTCATTCTGACACGTGCACCCGTTACAGGAAGCACGCCTACACTCAATCTTAAACTCCTATGATGCTGAATGTTTTTGAAATGCCACATAACTTGGAGATTCTTTTTGCACACCTGTACCATGACATAGTGAGCTTAGTGCCAAAAGGGATTTAGCCTATTCTTTGCTGAAGAAATTGGCTTTTAATATAAGGTAAATGAAGATGGATCGGCCTACATCTGCAGTGCAGCAGACAGGCTAGTTCCGAAGAAAGAGTTTTCACCAGGACACTTGAACTCTCTTGCTCTCAGCCCAAAAAGCAATCTAGCCCTTTGCATGTCTGTGAATATTAACAAACCCTCAAACCAAGGCCTTAAATGTAATCTATTGTGCTACCCCTCATGTGGTACCTGCTGCACAGCCAATTTGATGGAGAGGACTGTTCTTCTGTGTGTTTGACTCCCCTCTACTCTTTTCAGAAATCCATCTACCGATACCAGATAGGTAGAATATGACTCTGGCTTCTGCTGATATACACTGGTCAAAAAAATAAAGGGAACACTAAAATAACACATCCTAGATCTGAATGAATGAAATATTCTTATTAAATACTTTTTTCTTTACATAGTTGAATGTGCTGACAACAAAATCACACAAGAATTATCAATGGAAATCAAATTCATCAACCCATGGAGGTCTGGATTTGGAGTCACACTCAAAATTAAAGTGGAAAACCACACTACAGGCTGATCCAACTTTGATGTAATGTCCTTAAAACAAGTCAAAATGAGGCTCAGTAGTGTGTGTGGCCTCCACGTGCCTGTATGACCTCCCTACAACGCCTGGGCATGCTCCTGATGAGGTGGCGGATGGTCTCCTGATGGATCCTCTCCCAGACCTGGACTAAAGCATCTGCCAACTTCTGGGCAGTCTGTGATGCAACGTGGTGTTGGTGGATGGAGCGAGACATGATGTCCCAGATGTGCTCAATTGGATTCAGGTCTGGGGAACGGGCGGGCCAGTCCATAGCATCAAAGCCTTCCTCTTGCAGGAAATGCTGACACACTCCAGCCACATGAGGTCTAGCATTGTCTTGCATTAGGAGGAACCCAGGGCCAACCGCACCAGCAAATGGTCTCACAAGGGGTCTGAGGATCTCATCTCGGTACCTAATGGCAGTCAGGCTACCTCTGGCGAGCACATGGAGGGCTGTGCGGCCCCCCAAAGAAATGCCACCCCACACCACACCCCATGACTGATCCACCGCCAAACCGGTCATGCTGGAGGATGTTTGATCATATTACTCCAGTGCTAGCCTCCCTACACTGGCTTCCTGTCAAGGCAAGGGCTGATTTCATGGTTTTACTGCTAATCTACAAAGCATTACATGGGCTTGCTCCTACCTATCTCTCTGATTTGGTCCTGCCGTACATACAGTGCCTTGCAAAAGTATTCGGCCCCCTTGAACTTTGAGACCTTTTGCCACATTTCAGGCTTCAAACATAAAGATATAAAACTGTATTTTTTGTGAAGAATCAACAACAAGTGGGACACAATCATGAAGTGGAACGACATTTATTGGATATTTCAAACTTTTTTAACAAATCAAAAACTGAAAAATTGGGCGTGCAGAATTATTCATTCCCCTTAAGTTAATACTTTGTAGCGCCACCTTTTGCTGCGATTATAGCTGTAAGTCGCTTGGGGTATGTCTCTATCAGTTTTGCACATCGAGAGACTGAAATTTTTTCCCATTCCTCCTTGCAAAACAGCTCGAGCTCAGTGAGGTTGGATGGAGAGCATTTGTGAACAGCAGTTTTCAGTTCTTTCCACAGATTCTCGATTGGATTCAGGTCTGGACTTTGACTTGGCCATTCTAACACCTGGATATGTTTATTTTTGAACCATTCCATTGTAGATTTTGCTTTATGTTTTGGATCATTGTCTTGTTGGAAGACAAATCTCCGTCCCAGTCTCAGGTCTCAGGTTCTTCCAGAATGGTCCTGTATTTGGCTCCATCCATCTTCCCATCAATTTTAACCATCT
The DNA here is from genome assembly GCF_057628025.1 of Oncorhynchus mykiss. Taxonomy (NCBI): domain Eukaryota; kingdom Metazoa; phylum Chordata; class Actinopteri; order Salmoniformes; family Salmonidae; genus Oncorhynchus; species Oncorhynchus mykiss. Next base: position 73,080,325 of record NC_143023.1, on the reverse strand, counting down.
TCCCTGTCCCTGCTGAAGAAAAGCAGGCCCAAACCATGATGCTGCCACCACCATGTTTGACAGTGGGGATGGTGTGTTCAGGGTGATGAGCTGTGTTGCTTTTACGCCAAACATAACGTTTTGCATTGTTGCCAAAAAGTTCAATTTTGGTTTCATCTGACCAGAGCACCTTCTTTCACATGTTTGGTGTGTCTCCCAGGTGGCTTGTGGCAAACTTTAAACAACACTTTTTATGGATATCTTTAAGAAATGGCTTTCTTCTTGCCACTCTTCCATAAAGGCCAGATTTGTGCAATATACGACTGATTGTTGTCTTATGGACAGAGTCTCCCACCTCAGCTGTAGATCTCTGCAGTTCATCCAGAGTGATCATGGGCCTCTTGGCTGCATCTCTGATCAGTCTTCTCCTTGTATGAGCTGATAGTTTAGAGGGACGGCCAGGTCTTGGTAGATTTGCAGTGGTCTGATACTCCTTCCATTTCAATATTATCGCTTGCACAGTGCTCCTTGGGATGTTTAAAGCTTGGGAAATCTTTTTGTATCCAAATCCGGCTTTAAACTTCTTCACAACAGTATCTCGGACCTGCCTGGTGTGTTCCTTGTTCTTCATGATGCTCTCTGAGCTTTTAACGGACCTCTGAGACTATCACAGTGCAGGTGCATTTATACGGAGACTTGATTACACACAGGTGGATTGTATTTATCATCATTAGTCATTTAGGTCAACATTGGATCATTCAGAGATCCACACTGAACTTCTGGAGAGAGTTTGCTGCACTGAAAGTAAAGGGGCTGAATAATTTTGCACGTCCAATTTTTCAGTTTTTGATTTGTTAAAAAGTTTGAAATATCCAATAAATGTCGTTCCACTTCATGATTGTGTCCCACTTGTTGTTGATTCTTCACAAAAAAATACAGTTTTATATCTTTATGTTTGAAGCCTGAAATGTGGAAAAGGTCGCAAAGTTCAAGGGGGCCGAATACTTTCGCAAGGCACTGTACCTACACGTACGCTATGGTCACAAGACGCAGGCCTCCTAATTGTCCCTAGAATTTCTAAGCAAACAGCTGGAGGCAAGGCTTTCTCCTATAGAGCTCCATTTTTATGGAATGGTCTGCCTACCCATGTGAGAGACACAAACTCGGTCTCAACCTTTAAGTCTTTACTGAAGACTCATCTCTTTAGTGGGTCATATGATTGAGTGTAGTCTGGCCCAGGAGTGTGAAGGTGAACGGAAAGGCTCTGGTGCAACGAACCACCCTTGCTGTCTCTGCCTGGCCGGTTCCCCTCTTTCCACTGGGATTCTCTGCCTCTAACCCTATTACAGGGGCTGAGTCACTGGCTTACTAGGGCTCTTTCATACCGTCCCTAGGAGGGGTGCGTCACTTGAGTGGGTTGAGTCACTGATGTGATCTTCCTGTCTGGGTTGGCGCCCCCCCCCCCTTGGGTTGTGCCGTGGCGGAGTTCTTTGTGGACTATACTCGGCCTTGTCTCAGGATGGTAAGTTGGTGGTTGAAGATATCCCTCTAGTGGCGTGGGGGCTGTGCTTTGGCAAAGTGGGTGGGGTTATATCCTTCCTGTTTCAGCCTCCAGTATTTATGCTGCATTAGTTTATGTGTCGGGGGCTAGGGTCAGTTTGTTATATCTGGAGTACTTCTCCTGTCCTATTCGGTGTCCTGTGTGAATTTAAGTATGCTCTCTCTAATTCTCTCTTTCTCTCTTTCTTTCTCTCTCTCGGAGGACCTGAGCCCTAGGACCATGCCTCAGGACTACCTGACATGATGACTCCTTGCTGTCCCCAGTCCACCTGGCCGTGCTGCTGCTCCAGTTTCAACTGTTCTGCCTGTGATTATTATTATTTGACCATGCTGGTCATTTATGAACATTTGAACATCTTGGCCATGTTCTGTTATAATCGCCACCTGGCACAGCCAGAAGAGGACTGGCCACCCCATATAGCCTGGTTCCTCTCTAGGTTTCTTCCTAGGTTTTGGCCTTTCTAGGGAGTTTTTCCTAGCCACCGTGCTTCTACACCTGCATTGCTTGCTGTTTGGGGTTTTAGGCTGGGTTTCTGTACAGCACTTTGAGATATCAGCTGATGTACAAAGGGCTATATACATTTAATTTTATTTTATGTTGCAGGCAGCAGAACATTCTCCACTGCGTCTCCAGACTCTGTCACGTCTGTCACATGTACTCAGTGTGAACCTGCTTTCATCTGTGAAGAGCACAGGGCGCCAGTGGCGAATTTGCCAATCTTCTCTGGCAAATGCCAAACGTCCTGCACGGTGTTGGGCTCTAAGCACAACCCCCACCCGTGGACGTCGGGCCCTCATACCACCCTCATGGAGTCTGTTTCTGACCATTTGAGCAGACACATGCACATTTGTGGCCTGCTGGAGGTCATTTTGCAGGGCTCTGGCAGTGCTCCTCCTGCTCCTCCTTGCACAAAGGCGGAGGTAGCGGTCCTGCTGCTGGGTTATTGCCCTCCTACTACGGCCTCCTCCACGTCTCCTGATGTACTGGCCTGTCTCCTGGTAGCGCCTCCATGCTCTGGACACTACGCTGACAGACACAGCAAACCTTCTTGCCACAGCTCGCATTGATGTGCCATCCTGGATGAGCTGCACTACCTGAGCCACTTGTGTGGGTTGTAGACTCCGTCTCATGCTACCACTAGAGTGAAAGCACCGGCAGCATTCAAAAGTGACCAAAACATCAGCCAGGAAGCATAGGAACTGGTCACCACCTGCAGAACCACTCCTTTATTGGGGGTGTCTTGCTAATTGCCTATAATTTCCACCTGTTGTCTATTCCATTTGCACAACAGCATGTGAAATTCATTGTCAATCAGTGTTGCTTCCTAAGTGGAGAGTTTGATTTCACAGAAGTGTGATTGACTTGGAGTTACATTGTGTTGTTTAAGTGTTCCCTTTATTTTTTTGAGCAGTGTATATTACTCCTGCCAAGATTCAGTCCAAATTCATTCTGTACTGTATTCTTACATTCTGTGGTGTTCATATCACTTCAATCTTAATTCTACTGTCTGTTGAAATGTACAAGTGAGTGCATCATTAACTGCATCGTTTGTATCATTTTTGCTGAGCAACAGTCATGTTTCAACTGTTACAGGATAAGTAGCCAGAGGACTTGATGCCAGTAGGGCACTCAGAGCAAATTTATAATCAATCTACCCTGCACGAGTCTGGCCATGTGTAAACTAATCTAATACCATACTTCTCACCATCACTGTATGTATCAGCCCTGTGCGTCTCACTGCAGATCCAGCACACCACAGAGTCAGTCATTCCACCTCCACCCAACATCGAGACCAGTCCACATTCATCAAATGGAGCCATTTCACACTAATCTTTGGCAGGCATCTTTGTGAATGAATGGGATGGTGGGAGCAGGGTAAGAGTCCCTCCTCTCTCGCTCTCCTCCAGTCACAATACCAGGTTGACCCACATGAACCATCTGCCATTGCTGCGGCTCATCACACTGGCCCGTTGAGATCAGTGGCATATGCTGCTGTTCCTGCTGCTGGAAGCTTGGGACTATGGGTGGCGTGCTGATCTTGACGATGATATACCCAGAGGGGTTGTGGGCCTGGGTTGGCAGCTCAGAAAGGAGCCCTGGCCCCACTGGTAGCTCTGGAGTGGTCTGGGATCTCATTTATAACCGTTGCATGAATTTTACACTAAATAAATGCATGCCCCATTTCTGAAAATAATACGTATTTATAAAAATATTGAGATTTAAAAACTTGGCGCACGCCAAAATCAGACCCGTAGTAAAACTGTGTTAAACTGAATGCGGTCGGATCATCACATAATTGGCATATATATTACTCTTACAGAATTTCCTCGTGTGCGAGGATATTGGTAATTTAATCAAAGCCTTCTGGATGATAACTTGTTTAGAACTAGGACAGAATAATTTATAACTGACTTTTTCAGACATTGCATAGATACAGCAGATCTCCTTATTGTATGGGACTCTTTTAAATGTGCCTTTAGAGGCCATGCAATTCAGTACTATAAAACAAAAGCAATTTAGATCAACAGAGTCCATATTAACAAAGGAAATTGAAGGACTAACAGTAAGGTTAGATCGCAATAAAAACTGTACCATAGAGGCACAGAATAAGTTAGAGGATAAACAAAAAGAAATAGAGGAACTTATTCAAGAAAGATCAAGTGTAATAATATATTATAAAAATAAAGCGAACTGGATGGAATATGTTGAAAAATGCACCAAATTACTTTTCAATCTTCAATATAGAAATGCTACCAATTTTTTTTTATTGAAACTTGTTACAAATGATGGGTTCACTCACGACTCACCGAATGATATTTTGAAAGAGGAAGTAAAGTACTTCAAGATTATGTTTTCGTTTCAGTCTCCTCCATCTCCACTAACCGAAGTTAATTGTATGGATTTTTTCCCTAATAATAATGTAAAATTAACATCTTTACAGAAAGACAAATGTAAAGGCCAAATTACAGAGGAGGAACTTCTTGATGCAGTTAAAGCCTTTAATGTTGGGAAAACTTCAGGGCTGGATGGCATACCTGTAGAAGTATACCAAACATTTTTTGATATACTCAGAGGACCATTATTAGCATGTTTTAACCCCTCCTATATAAACGGTAGATTATCGGACACACAACAAGAAGGTCTAATATCATTATTACTGAAACAGGACCCAAGTGGTAAATATAAAGATCCAGTCCATTTTAAAAATTGGATGCCTCTTACACTTCAGTGTTGTGATGCAAAAATCCTAGCAAACTGCTTGGTGCATAGAATTTTAAAAGTATTGTCAGATATTATTCATACTAATCAGACAGGTTTTTTACATGGACGGTACATTGGCAATGATATAAGACAAGTACTGGAAACAGGTCCCCGATAGTTTTCATAGCTGATTTTGAAAAGGCTTTCGATAAAGTATAACTGGAGTTTATATATAAATGCCTAGAATATTTCAATTTTGGGGAATCTCTTATAAAATGGGTTAAAGTTATGTATAGTAACCCTAGGTGTAAAATAGTAAATAATGGTTACATCTCAGAACGTTTTAAACTATCTAGAGGAGTAAAACAAGGTTGTCCACTATCGGCATATCTATTTATTATTGCCATCGAAATGTTAACTGTTAAAATTAGATACAACAATAATATTAAGGGATTAGAAATCCGTGGCTTAAAAACGAAGGTGCCATTGTATGCTGATGATTCATCTTTTCTTTTAAAACCACAACTAAAATCTTTCCACGGCCTTATAGAGGATCTGGATACTTTTGCTATCCTCTCTGGATTAAAACCAAATTATGATAAGTGTACTTTTACATAAGTGTATATTACGTATTGGATGACAATTTTTTACATTACCATGTAATTGACCAATTAAATGGTCTGATGGAGATGTGGACATACTCAGTATACAAATCCCAAAATACAGTGCCTTGCGAAAGTATTCGGCCCCATTGAACTTTGCGACCTTTTGCCACATTTCAGGCTTCAAACATAAAGATATAAAACTGTATTTTTTTGTGAAGAATCAAAAACAAGTGGGACACAATCATGAAGTGGAACGACATTTATTGGATATTTCAAACTTTTTTAACAAATCAAAAACTGAAAAATTGGGCGTGCAAAATTATTCAGCCCCCTTAAGTTAATACTTTGTAGCGCCACCTTTTGCTGCGATTACAGCTGTAAGTCGCTTGGGGTATGTCTCTATCAGTTTTGCACATCGAGAGACTGAAATTTTTTTCCCATTCCTCCTTGCAAAACAGCTCGAGCTCAGTGAGGTTGGATGGAGAGCATTTGTGAACAGCAGTTTTCTGTTCTTTCCACAGATTCTCGATTGGATTCAGGTCTGGACTTTGACTTGGCCATTCTAACACTTCGATATGTTTATTTTTGAACCATTCCATTGTAGATTTTGCTTTATGTTTTGGATCATTGTCTTGTTGGAAGACAAAGCTCCGTCCCAGTCTCAGGTCTTTTGCAGACTCCATCAGGTTTTCTTCCAGAATGGTCCTGTATTTGGCTCCATCCATCTTCCCATCAATTTTAACCATCTTCCCTGTCCCTGCTGAAGAAAAGCAGGCCCAAACCATGATGCTGCCACCACCATGTTTGACAGTGGGGATGGTGTGTTCAGCTGTGTTGCTTTACGCCAAACATTACGTTTTGCATTGTTGCCAAAAAGTTCAATTTTGGTTTCATCTGACCAGAGCACCTTCTTCCACATGTTTGGTGTGTCTCCCAGGTGGCTTGTGGCAAACTTTAAACGACACTTTTTATGGATATCTTTAAGAAATGGCTTTCTTCTTGCCACTCTTCCATAAAGGCCAGATTTGTGCAATATACAACTGATTGTTGTCCTATGGACAGAGTCTCCCACCTCAGCTGTAGATCTCTGCAGTTCATCCAGAGTAATCATGGGCCTCTTGGCTGCATCTCTGATCAGTCTTCTCCTTGTATGAGCTGAAAGTTTAGAGGGACGGCCAGGTCTTGGTAGATTTGCAGTGGTCTGATACTCCTTCCATTTCAATATTATCGCTTCCACAGTGCTCCTTGGGATGTTTAAAGCTTGGGAAATCTTTTGGTATCCAAATCCGGCTTTAAACTTCTTCACAACAGTTTCTTGGACCTGCCTGGTGTGTTCCTTGTTCTTCATGATGCTCTCTGCGCTTTTAACGGACCTCTGAGACTATCACAGTGCAGGTGCATTTATACGGAGACTTGATTACACACAGGTGGATTGTATTTATCATCATTAGTCATTTAGGTCAACATTGGATCATTCAGAGATCCTCACTGAACTTCTGGAGAGAGTTTGCTGCACTGAAAGTAAAGGGGCTGAATAATTTTGTACGCCCAATTCTTCAGTTTTTGATTTGTTAAAAAAGTTTGAAATATCCAATAAATGTCGTTCCACTTCATGATTGTGTCCCACTTGTTGTTGATTCTTCACAAAAAAATACAGTTTTATATCTTTATGTTTGAAGCCTGAAATGTGGCAAAAGTTCGCAAAGTTCAAGGGGGCCGAATACTTTCGCAAGGCACTGTAAATAAATGATCTCACTTCAATACATTTTTATAGAAAGTTAGCAAAAATAGATAAGATCTTGCTACCATGGAAATGAAAATACATGTCCATTTGTGGAAAAATCACCCTGATTAACTCTCTGATTAACTCTTTAGTCATATCACAGTTTACCTATTTGCTTATGGTTTTGCCTACAACAAAAAATATTACATTTTACTTAGAATGGAAAGCCAGACAAAATTAAAAGGGCTTATTTATATAACGAATATGAATTCGGAGGGCAGAAATTATTAAATATTAAAGCATTAGACCTCTCACGAAAGGCATCAGTCATACAAAAGTTATACTTAAATCCAAACTGGTTCTCAAGTAAATTGGTAGGAATGTCTCATCCCATTTTCAAGAATGGCCTTTTCCCCTCTATTCAGATTACAACTGCTCACTTTCGGTTATTTGAAAAGGAAATAATCTCCAAAATATTGTTATTTTTTAAACAAGCCTTAGAAAGTTGGTTGCAATTTCAGTTTAATCCACCTGGAAAAAAACAGAGCAAATAATACAACAAATATTGTGGTTAAACTCAAATATACAAATTTATTAAAAAAACATATTTTTCGAAGACATTTAATTTTTACAATAATTTTGGTGAATGATATCATAAATAGGACTGGTGGAGTTATGTCACACATGCAGCTAACACAGACATATGGAAATATCTGCTCTACCCAAAATTACAACCAACTAATTGCAGCATCACCACAAAAATGGAAGAGGGAAGTAGAAGGGGAAAAAAGTAAGACACTTGTATGTCAGCCCTGTATTAAAGAACATAAATGGTTAAAGAAAAGTGTGATAAATAAAAACATATACCAATTTCATTTAAGGACCAAAAAACTGACAGCTGTCCCATTTAAATTGCAAAATAGTTGGGAATAGAAAAACATTTTATTTTTAGTTCACAATCTGTAGAAGCTATGAGAATAGAAAGGTTCAGTACTTTTGTGAAGCATCACAGCACAGTTGAAAAATATATGGCAAATAGAAATCCAAAATGGATGATGTTGAGAGCTCGATGGGAGGGGTTGAATGGAGCTGAAGGGTGGGACTAATAACAAGATAACCAATGTAAAACATACGGGGTCTGTAAAATGTATATAGGTTCAGGAATTTGGTGAAATAGCACAGTTACAAATATAAATCAAACTGGATGGACATCAGAAACAGAGGAAGGACTAAAAACAAACTAAATGTAACTATTGTAAAATAGATTGTGTCTGTAAAATGTGTATAAGATGTATAAACTGAAGGTAGAAGCCTAAGTGTTATTGTTTATTAGTTTACTCCAATTGGGGGAACGGTGGTAGGGTTTGCAGGGAATAATAAAGGTATATTCTAAAAAAAGTATGTATATCTATATTTGGTATGTGTATGTATATATGTGTATATGTATACAGTATATGGATATACTGTGTATATATATATATTTACCAAAAAAGATATGGGGGATTGGAAATGATGCAGACAATTACATTGATGGAAGCAATAATCTTTCTACAATATTAAGCTGATCCACCCCTAACAATTTTTTTTTTAATGTGTTAAACTGTGCGCTCGTGAATGAGCATTATAACTCCACCTGGAAAAAACCCACCATTCACCTTTTATGGTGACAAGAATGCTGTATAATTTGGAGCTGTTGGAGTTATGTCCCTTTTATCTAATGTTTTTGGAGCTGTTGGCAGAATCTTTTAATCTTTTGCACTAACCTATTCTGTATTATGCAAAGGACTGTGACAGTTTCTGAAAGAAAATACAATTGCTGTGGACCTGTCAGAAGAACGTTTTGAATTCCACATTGTTTGGCATCAACTTTCTCCCCCAACCTGAATCTGCTGGACTGAATTCTGAAACATTGACTAGGCTAGTGTATTTTTTTTATTACAGTACTTACAGTAGTAGCATACATGTATACTTCAATGTAAAAGGTCAACTGTCTGTCCACCTGTTAAATTCGGTGCATTATAAACCGCGCTGTCTATGGGATCGCATACAGCAAAACTTGAAATACCTAGCCTTTTTACAAGGCTACTAGGCCCAAATGAGAGATGTGCATGGTAATTCGTTGTATGGCTACTTCGGGAATATGAACCCATCACGGCCAGAAAAGGTGAGGAATTTATTCTGCAATGGTTATGAAAATAAAATAAATAGGAAATACATTCCTATGTCTAATTACTTTAGATTCCAAAAACAAACACGCATAGATTTTCTCTCTACTCACTAATGGCAAATGGCTGCAACTTGTTATTATGTTTTCCTTTTTTAATGTTTTATGAATAAGTGTCTCATCCTATGCCCCATTCGCACAAAATTCTTACTTGCCTGCCTGCAATACAACTTTTAAACCACAAGAGAAATGTGCGTACGCATGGTCTAAAGTCTGCATGGAGGCAAGGATATTCTCCCAGCAAGTTTAGTTTTTCTAAATTCCAACGCATGTACTGTGGTATATTTTGTACATGCGCAACGTTTAGAAATGATGCTCCTGGACTCCACTGAGTCTTGGTCTGAGGGGTCAACCCACCATATAGGTCACTAAGAGGGCATCACTCTCACAGATTCACCTTAATGCAGCTGCACATCTCTACCAAACCACCATACATAATCCGGTTCCACTCACAAACTGCTAAATAGTCTGTAACAACCAGACTGTAAGTGTGTAGTACAATTTGACCAACAACAGGCTGGGATCTGCCTTTCTATGGTCTAAGATTTGAAAGTCACAACCCTGTGATGATGATTTTCAGAAGCTGATAGTCATAACATGACAAAAGCATACGACAGGTTAATAAGAAGAGTTAAATAAGGTGATGGGAGAGGAAAGCAGCAGGCCACATCACCGTAGTCTCTAGCATGTTCTGGGCAAGAAGGTAGCTCCATCCAGGAGTCTATTAATAAATCCAGAGCTCACCACTGCTCTGAATCTGCTAGTACTGCATGTGCCCCCTGTAGTCCGCAAGAACATCCACCTCCTACATAATCGCCCACGTCTGCTGATAGAAAGCCATGTGCAGCTGCTAGATACAATGCAAAACCTACCACATGCACTCCAAGACTCTATATTTTCCGTTTCACTGATATACAGAGCCCAACAAAGCCAAGCACTCTTTAAGGGCTCCATTTAGTGTCAATCAGCCTGATTTCAGAAACTTAAAGACCTAAAAACTAAATCACACATAACTAACTAACACATAACTAAATCACACATAAAGAAATGTGTTGATGAAGACCCACATTTGATCATGTGGACCAATAATAATCTGTTTGTGTTCATACTTGGTGTTGGGATAGGAAATGTGTTGTGTCAGGTTTAAAATAACGTTTAGTCATTGTCTGGAATGCCAGTCTGGTTTAGTAGAACTGTGAAGCTAATCTTATAAGGACATCTAAGAAAAAAAAACAAGGTAGTATGAGGAAAAATGTTCAACATTAGATAATCAGTCCCTGTGTATATGCCAAATATTGACCATGACATAAGACCCTACATTTAGAGAAAGCACTTTATTATTCTTTGGAGAGCTTACTTTTAAATCTATTAAGAAAAGGTTGAAAAAATATGAATGGTTAAGGAGTGGCGTAGCAGTCTAAGGCACTGCATCTCAGTGCAAGAGGCGTCACTACAGTCCCTGGTTTAAATCCAGGCTGTATCACATCCGGCCGTGATTGGGAGTCCCATAGGGCGGTGCACAAATGGCCCAGCATCGTCCGGGTTTGTCCGGGGTAGGCCGTCATTGTAAATAAGAATTTGTTCTTAACTGACTTGCCTAGTTAAATAAAGGTTACATTTAAAAATAAGTGTAGGGATAACAACGTACACTCATATTTCAGTGACTGTAATGAATGACAATGTGCAACACCAACCTAGCTCTCTGTCATTCCTCTAATGCTACAGACATGAGTCACAGAGCAAACAAGAAACCATGACGTGGCTGCATATTTCTCTATTTCCACAAATGATTCCAATGGAGGGAAACATGAGCCCACAGTGAAACTCTGGTGACGAGTAGGCCTTGGAATGCCTGTGGTTTGGAAATCTGGAATTCCAATCTAAAGAGTTCAATGAACATGCCATATCTCCAGCTTCACTGGTACCTCTATCTTCTCTTATTAGTGTGATGGCGCTAAGGGAAAAAAGGCTTGGAGGGAAATATAATTCCAACCCAGAAAATTTCATCAAAACAAATAGCTATTTAGCCAGGGACTGAACCATAAAAGCCTGACTCCTGAAATATCTTAGAGATGCAACTTGATATCCCGTGACTACCACATCACTGTGTGCTCTATCATGGGATGATAGTGTCATATGGACATGTTCTCCTGAGATGCCCACAGTGATGCCAGTGCTGCCAGCTCCTGCACTCTGTGGCCTGGGTGTGTGGCATGGGACTAGGACCCATCTGTCCCCCCTTGCGTCCCACAGAGCCCTGCGCCGGGCCAGGTCCAAGCCGTGCGTGGTGAGGTCAGCTAACAGAGCAGGCCTTGGATGGTGTGGAATGGCGGGCGGATGCTCTAATGAAGCTTGTAGTGTTGGTCTACTTTCTCTGCATAGATGAGAGAGCCGCACTACCATTCGCCAATGGCCTGTGAGTCACGCTTCCTGAGAGGACAGGCAGAACAAGAGGGGGTGTGTCCTGTACACACTCAGCCTGCAGCGCAGTGATAGGGCCATGTGAGAAACATGTCCGGCCAGGACAAACAGGGCCCATGGGCATAGACAACACAGCCACCAGCGCCTGACATTTCAGGAACAATATGATGCTTACAAAACTCTTTGTTTTGAGCCAAAAGTGCACGTTGAATGGAGGAATATTTTTATAGCAAAGAGAAATGATGTCACTGAGACAAATAGTGTAGGCTCACAGGCATATCAGTTAATGCCTTCACAATGTAAGGATGATACTGAAGTATTTACAGACACATATCCTCTTAGGATCCCTCGCCATCGGTATGATGAATTTGAATTTGAGTGATTCAGTATCATGTCAGGTACCATTATGATGAGCTATTACTAGCATGATAGAGAATGAAGGCAAACATTTTCTCTGTTAAGGTAGAATATCGATAGTGCTTAGTTCTGTGTCAGTTATGCTAATAGTACAATTATCAAACACACAGGGGAGATGTTTTCAGGTACAATCTCTGTGTCCACCTACCCCTCTCTGTTGTCCTCTTCGTCCAGGTTGGAGATGAGCTGGGATCCGGCCAGGGAGATGTCCAGCGCGGCCAGAGGCAGGTCTCTGTATGCAAAGCTGACCACCTGGACCGGAGCGTGACACTGGTTGTCCTCCTCCACCTGCTGGGAGATCACCTCCAGATCTGAGGCTCTGGCCTGGGCCTGGGGAGCGGCCCTGGAGGACACAATGTACGGAACACCATGGACACTCTGTAAGTAGCACTCATATATGCAACTAAACAAATGAATATTTTCTCACAATCTCATTGTAACAGAACTTCAGAGTATTTCTCCTATTCAATTAATTTTCAACACTAAAACCCAGGTGTGGGTAGGACCCCATCCTCACTCCAGCTCAACCAGGCAAGATGAGAACAGGAATCCCAACCTGCTTGGCACTCTGCACAGCGTAGCCAATGTGAAGACATTGATAACCCCAGAGCTTAGCAAGGGAGGAGGCCATTGATTACAAGCCAGAGAGAACAAAATACATTGTGCTGGAGAGCCTATAGATAGTTGGGGACTAACAGCCTGGTGATATGTGGAGGTAAGTAGTGTACACACTAGGAGGGAGAGAGGGAGGGAGAGAGGGAGAGAGAGACCTATGAAATGTTAATGTACTGTAGTCAGCCCTGGAGAGGAAAACATACCCTGCTCTTCACTGACTTATGACTAATTCATACTTAACATACCTGCTTACTTCAAAGGTTGCTTTCTTATCTGCATAGGTACCCACAATCATTTCAGACACAGTGTCTGACAGGGTGGTGTAATAGTACTCTTATAAATCCTTACTAAGTCTATGCATTTCAGTGTACTGATATGATGCTGTAACTAACAATTGGCTACTGGGATGTGTTTGCCTCAGGGAAGAATGCCCCCACATACTACACATGCTTAACATTGAGAGCCAGTGCATTCCAACATTATCTGTACCCTTGCACCTCTCCTTACTAGCCGCAAAACAAAGATGCTATCAGTCATGACAGACACAAACTGTTCACTGCATCAAAATCACATTTCCAAACAATCATTGGCGAGACTAGGTTCCATTATGTGCAGCGGCCGCTTCAGTGGCTTGTTGCCATCCTGGGGAGGGGGTGGCTTGGTGCACTTTTGTATACTGCTCCATTCCACCCAACCTGGTCTCAGAGCATTTAGTATTATTCTGAATGTAAATCTGAGACACTCCCTTTGGTATGGTATGTTATGTTTCGTATGGTATGTATTAATTTGTGAATGTCCATCATGCATTCATGTGATATGTTACCAATTACAATTCGAATGATATGTAAGAAATTTGCTAAATGTACAACGAATTTGATAAATGTATGTTGTGAATGTATGTTATGAATTACAATTTGTTGTAGCTAACGTTAGCTAACACTAGCTAGGCTAAGGGTTAGGATTAGGGTGAGAGGCAGGGTTAAGGTTAGGAGTTAGGTTAAAGGGTTAAGGTTAGGGTTGGGGTTAGGGGAAGGGATAGCTAAAAGGGTTAATGTTAGGGTTAGGGGAAGGGTTAGCTATCATGCTAAATAGTTACAAAGTAGATAAATAGTAGTAAGTAGTTAAACAGTTGCTAATTAGCTCAAATGCTAAAGTTGTCCGTGATGACATTCGAACTCGTATCCTTTGGATTGCTAGACGTTCACGTTATACGCCTACCCATTCACCCCAACCAACGACCCTCCATTTGTGTTTTGCCTTAAGTAACATTCTGTCTATATATAACCATACCAAATGCAACATATCATACTATTTTGAGTGTTCCGGATGTACTTTTACTATGTTACGTCTACTCTATGAGACCAGGCTGTTCCATCTGGCAGGCAAGGCAAGGACACCCAGCACACCAAAGGCTAGAAATATTTTCAAAGACATGCACTATTAGCAAATGCAACAAGGAAGCTTAAACATAGATCTCCCTGAGCATCGAGTGCCCTACCTCCCATAGTCACACCACACAAACTGTACCAGTTTAAAGAACATGGTACAATGCATATGCTCTAATGTAAGAAGTGTCTCACGACAAATATAATGTAGGTAATATAGGAAAATATATCTATATATATATCTATATATCTATATATCTAAGACCATTTCCTTCTGGAATGTAATCACTGCCAAGAATTGACTCCCCTAGAATAAAAGGCATCCATGGCTCTGCCTCCAGTGTATTTACACCACTGGGCCATAAATCACCACATGACAATCAATAGAAATATCAAAATAAAATACTCGGCTGAGACTTGGACCATGTTAATGCAGCTTGTCAAAAAAGTAGAGCAAAAGCTTTTGAAATGATGATTCAGAGTATGGATTCAGAGTATGGATTCAGAGTATTGATGACAAACTTCACCCATGCGTTGGCTAATTCAATGATTAATAGAGTTGATTACAATTGTCAGAATCTGGAGGTCTGAAAGCAAATGACAGATAGAAGAAAGGCTTTATATACTATACTGACTTACAGTATAACCATGAAAGGCCTCATATAATATACTGACTTACAGTATAACCATGAAAGGCCTCATATAATATACTGACTTACAGTATAACCATGAAAGGCTTTATATACTATACTGACTTACAGTATAACCATGAAAGGCCTCATATACTATACTGACTTACAGTATAACCATGAAAGGCTTTATATACTATACTGACTTACAGTATAACCATGAAAGGCCTCATATACTATACTGACTTACAGTATAACCATGAAAGGCTTTATATACTATACTGACTTACAGTATAACCATGAAAGGCCTCATATACTATACTGACTTACAGTATAACATGAAAGGCTTTATATACTATACTGACTTACAGTATAACCATGAAAGGCCTCATATACTATACTGACTTACAGTATAACATGAAAGGCTTTATATACTATACTGACTTACAGTATAACCATGAAAGGCCTCATATAATATACTGACTTACAGTGTAACCATGAAAGGCCTCATATAATATACTGACTTACAGTATAACCATGAAAGGCTTTATATACTATACTGACTTACAGTATAACCATGAAAGGCTTTATATACTATGCTGACTTACAGTATAACCATAAAAAGCCTCATATACTATACTGACTTACAGTATAACCATGAAAGGCTTTATATACTATACTGACTTACAGTATAACCATGAAAGGCCTCATATACTATACTGACTTACAGTATAACCATGAAAGGCCTCATATACTATACTGACTTACAGTATAACCATGAAAGGCCTCATATACTATACTGACTTACAGTATTACCATGAAAGGCCTCATATACTATACTGACTTACAGTATAACCATGAAAGGCCTCATATACTATACTGACTTACAGTATAACCATGAAAGGCCTCATATACTATACTGACTTACAGTATAACCATGAAAGGCCTCATATACTATACTGACTTACAGTATAACCATGAAAGGCCTCATATACTATACTGACTTACAGTATAACCATGAAAGGCTTTATATACTATACTGACTTACAGTATAACCATAAAAGGCTTTATATACTATACTGACTTACAGTATAACCATGAAAGGCCTCATATACTATACTGACTTACAGTATAACCATGAAAGGCTTTATATACTATACTGACTTACAGTATAACCATGAAAGGCCTCATATACTATACTGACTTACAGTATAACCATGAAAGGCTTTATATACTATGCTGACTTACAGTATAACCATGAAAGGCCTCATATACTATACTGACTTACAGTATAACCATGAAAGGCTTTATATACTATACTGACTTACAGTATAACCATGAAAGGCCTCATATACTATACTGACTTACAGTATAACCATGAAAGGCTTTATATACTATGCTGACTTACAGTATAACCATGAAAGGCCTCATATACTATACTGACTTACAGTATAACCATGAAAGGCTTTATATACTATACTGACTTACAGTATAACCATGAAAGGCTTTATATACTATACTGACTTACAGTATAACCATGAAAGGCTTTATATACTATGCTGACTTACAGTATAACCATGAAAGGACTGGCCTGATAATGTTGATAAAATATGTAAAAGGACATACAATGAGTGTACAAAACATTCGACTGACCAGGTGAATCCAGGTGAAAGCTATGATCCCTTATTGATGTCACCTGTTAAATCCACTTCAATCAGTGTAGATAAAAGGGAGGAGACAGGTTAAATAATGATTTTTAAGCCTTGAGACAATTGAGACATTGATTGTGTACTGCATGTGTGCCATTTAGAGGGTAAATGGGTAAGACAAAAGATATAAGTGCCTTTGAATTGGGGTATGGTAGTAGGTGCCAGGCGCACCAGTTTGAGTGTGTCAAGAAGTGCAATTCTACTGGGTTTTTCACACTCAACAGTTTCCCATGTGTATCAAGTATGATCCACCACCAAAAGGACAACCAGCCAATTCGACACAACTGTGGGAAGCATTGGAGTCAACATGGGCCATTGAGCCTGTTCTGAGGGCAAAAGGGGGTGCAACTCAATATTAGGAAGGTGTTCCTAATGTTTTGTACACTGCAAGTATATTACAAGACAGCATACCAAAGACAAGATTAAGAATTGTAAACTATTAGGGGAAAAAATAGTACTCTCAATTTCTTGTCCTCTATATACAGTTGAAGTCGAAAGTTTACATACACCTTAGCCAAATACATTTAAACTCAGTTTTCACAATTCTTGACATTTAATCTTAGTAAAAATTCCCTGTCTTAGGTCAGTTAGGATCACCACTATTTTAAGAATGTGAAATGCCAGAATAATAGTAGAGAGAATGATTTACTTCAGCTTTTATTTCTTTCATCACATTTCCAGTGGGGAATTTTACATACACTCAGTTAATATTTGGGAGCATTGTCTTTAAATTGTTTTATTTGGGTCCAATGTTTCGGGTAGCCTTCCACAATAAGTTCCACAATAAGTTGGGTGAATTTTGGCCCGTTCCTCCTGACAGAGCTGGTGTAACTGAGTCAGGTGTGTAGGTCTCCTTGCTCGCACACTCGTGTTCAGTTCTGCCCAAACATTTTCTATAGTATTGAGGTCAGGGCTTTGTGATGGCCACTCCAATACCTTGACCTTGATGTCCTTAAGCCATTTTGCCTCAACTTTGGAAGTATGCTTGGGGTCATTATCCATTTAGAAGACCCATTTGCGACCAAGCTTTAACTTCCTGATGTCTTGAGATGCTGTTTCAATATATCCACATAATATTCCTTCCTCATGTGGACTTCTATTTTGTGAAGTGCACCAGTCCCTCCTGAAACAAAACACCCCCACAACATGATGCTGCCACCCCCTGCTTCACAGTTGGGATGGTGATCTTCGGTTTGCAAGCCTCCCCCTTTTTCCTCCAAACAACGATGGACATTATGGCAGTTCTATTTTTGTTTAATCAGAACAGAGGACATTTCTCCAAAAAGTACGATCTTCGTCCCCATGTGCAGTTGCAAACCGTAGTCTGGCTTTTTTTATGGCGGTTTTGTAGCAGTGGCTTCTTCCTTGCCGAGCAGCCTTTCAGGTTATGTCAATATCGGACTTGTTTTACTGTGGATATAGATACCTTTGTACTTGTTTCCTCCAGCATCTTCACAAGGTCCTTTGCTGTTGTTCTGGGATTGATTTGCACTTTTTGCACCAAAGTACGTTCATCTCTAGGAGACAGAACGCATCTCCTTCCTGAGCGGTGTGGCGGCTGCGTGGTCCCATGGTGTTTACACTTGCGTACTATTGTTTGTACAGATGAACGTGGTACCTTCAGGCATTTGGAAATTGCTCACAAGGATGAACCAGACTACAATTTTTTTTCTGAGGTCTTGGCTGATTTCTTTTGTTTTTCCCCGAGATGTCAAGCAAAGAGGCACTGAGTTTGAAGGTAGGCCTTGAAATACATTCACACGTACACCTCCAATTGACTCAAATGATGTCAATTAGCCTAACAGAAGCTTCTAAAGCCATTACATCATTTTCTGGAATTTTCCAAGCTGTTTCAAGACACAGTCAATTTAGTGTATGTAAACTTCTGACCCACTGGAATTGTGATACAGTGAAATATAAGTGAAATAATCTGTCTGTTGGAAATATTCATTCTGTCATGCACAAAGTAGATGTCCTAAACATCTTGACAAAACTATTTTTTGTAAGTAAGAAATGTGTGGAGTGGTTGAAAAACGAGTTTTAATAACCCCAACCTAAGTGTATGTAAACTTCCGACTTCAACTGTAGGACCTTTTTCTTGCGAACAGATAGTTGGGTTCATAGACTGCAGTCTGCAGCAGGAAAGGTGCTCAAAGTACAAACATCCTCGTCCTCTCAAATACTGCTGACCTCAACAGAATATACAATTGAATTAAATCTAGCACTGAATACAGCATTACATGCACATTAAAATGTGGTTTTGTAGAGGTTGTTCAATTTACTGTAGAAATACACACTCTGACATTCAACAAGATAGAGCTATTTATTTGAAAGCATTAAAAAAATGCAGACTAACGTAACCTTGTGTAACAAGGGGTAAATAAAAACTGCAATCCCAAATGAAACATTTTTAAAAATACCTCCCATTTGCTCATACATTGTTCTCATTATTTCCAGTGCTCTCACTGTAAAATAAAGCCATCCATGTCTGTCATAGAATTACAAAGTGCTGCTTCAGCAAAGCCTCATGTTATGTAGAGGGCATCCGTATCATTGTCATTTTGAGTGCTTACCACCACACTGTTCCAGGCCCGCTGTCTACGACTCTGTCACACTGTCTCACCCAATAAGCATGTAAGCCTGGTTGGCTGTTCCTCAATGGAAAGCAATTCAGTGCTCTGATACCATCAGGAAAGCCGCACCAACGTGCCAAACTTAAGCCACATTTCCAGCCACCGCCCCTGACTCCATTGATGATGGCCATTGATACACCAGCACATTTGTGAAATCAGATCTTTTAGGTAATAAGATAATGAAAAGATAATGAAAAATCAATATGCGCATCTTCGCTGTACAAAGTGTGCATGTGTTGGGGGCACTTTCCCCATCTTCATCCTGAATACTGTGAGCGTCAACTTGAGAAGACTGAGGACTTTGTGCCATTGAATGAGCTTGCTTTCATTATAAGGGTTAATATACGATACAGCTAATTCCTCCTGCTCCTGTACCATCCCAGCTATGGGCCACTCTATCAGTAGACATAGAAGATGTGTATATAGAGAGATGAGAAGATATGTATGTACATGGATGTGATGTCAGGCTCAGCAGAAACCTCTGCAACAACAGACACCTCTGCCAGACCTCCAGCACCAGCTGCTACATAGAGCAGTCAAGCAACAAGCTATAAAAATTACAGCCAATAGTGAGCTATTATATTATTGATGATCATAGACTAACCTAATTTACTGCAATAGGCTTTATAACATACTATTCAATGGATAATACACAGCAAAGAATACTATAATGTGTAACTCAAAGTTCTCTTAAACCAATATTTTGAGGATCTGTGTGGATTCGAAAGGAATGGAACTCACTGAGCTATTAAACCACAATTAACTGGCTTTAAATCAGAGCATTGACACTGGTGCTGTATATCTGACTAATGCTGTTGGTTGTAGTAGCCTTGTTGTCTCAGTAAATACCCCATGGGACCTACGGTTTGAAGTGCTGGATACATCTGCCCGCAAAACATGCAAAATGTTATGCAATGTCATGTAACATCATCTGTAGGAGATTTAAACATCCCATCTGTGAGCTAAAAGTGGAAACGGTGACCTACTAATTAGCACATCCTGTTGTAATGAGACAGGATCAAGACATTGTATGACAGAGAGACTAACTGCTCTATGACAGGGGCTCACGTGACCACAGAAGGTAGTTACAGTAAATGTTAGCTGGCCAATTTTAAACACATATGACTCCGCAGTGTGTGTAGTGTACTGTATTTGTGTGCTGAATTGAACAAAATGTACAAATAACTGTGAATAGGGCCCGGGGAAAGAAAACAACCTTACTACATATAAAGCACACGCCAACCACTACTGTTACAGAGTACTTGTCATCAAACTAGCATGGATCATCTGCAATGAGAACAGCCTACAGCTAGTTTATTCAATATGATTTAATACAGAAAATTATATTATTGGATGACACTCGGAAAGGCAATACAGATCATTCTTCTTTTTGTCAGTAAATGGTTTGCGTCAATCAATATAAAAACTGCCTTTGAATACAATTGGAAAAGAAAATGAATAAATAAAAGCTTCCACAACTTTAACATGTTCAATTCTATACTGAATGTGAAATATATTATAAATCAGTTTACTCACAGGGGGGGTTATATCTTGAGTAGTAACTACACTACATGACCAAAAGTATGTGGACACCTGCTCATTGAGCATCTCATTCCAAAATCATGGGCATTAATATGGAGTTGGTCCCCCCTTTGCTGTCATAACAGCCTCTACTCTTCTGGGAGGCTTTCTACTACATGTTGGAACATTGCTTCAGGGACTTGCTTCCATTCAGCCTCAAGAGCATTAGTGAGGTCGGGCACTGATGTTGGGTTCGATGGGGTCAGGGCTCTGTGCAGGCCAGTCAAGTTCTTCCACACCGATCCATTTCTGTATGGACCTCACTTTGTGCACTGGGCCATTGTCTTAAAAAATATATATATATATATATATATATATATATATATATATATATATATATATATATATATTTTTTTTTTTTTTTAAATGTTACCCCCCTTTTTCTCCCCAATTTCGTGGTATCCAATTATTATTAGTTACTATCTTGTCTCATCGCTACGACTCCCGTACGGGCTCGGGAGAGACGAAGGTCGAAAGTCATGCATCCTTCGAAACACAACCCAACCAAGTCGCACTGCTTCTTTACACAGCGCACATCCAACCAGGAAGCCAGCCGCACCAATGTGTCGGAGGAAACACTGTGCACTTGGCGACCTTGGTTAACGTGCACTGCGCCCGGCCCGCCACAGGAGTCGCTGGTGCCTGATGAGACAAGGATATCCCTACCGGCCAAACCCTCCCTAACCCGGACGACGCTAGGCCAATTGTGCTTCGCCCCATAGACCTCCCGGTTGCGGCCGGTTGCGACAGAGCCTGGGCATGAACCCAGAGTTTCTGGTGGCACAGCTAGCGCTGCAATGGGGCTATTATCATGCTGAAACAGGAAAGGGCTTCCCCAAACTGTTGCCACAAAGTTGGAAGCACAAAATCGTCTAGAATGTCATTGTATGCTGTAGCGTTAAGATTTCCCTTTACTGGAACTAAGGGGCCTAGCCTGAACCACGAAAAACAGCCCCAGACCATTCTTCTATCTCCACCAAACTTTACAGTTGGCATTATGCATTGGGGCAGGTAGCATTCTCCTGGCATCCGCCAATCCCATATTCGTCGGTTGGACTGCCAGATGGTGAAGCGTGATTTATCACTCCAGAGAACGCGTTTCCACTGCTCCAGAGTCCAATGGAGCTTTACACCACCCCAGCCGACGCTTGGCATTGCGCATGGTGATCTTAGGCTAGTGTGCGGCTGCTCGGCTATGAAAACCCATTTCATGAAGCTCTCGACGAACAGTTCTTGTGCTGGCTGTTCTTCCAAAGGCAGTTTGGAACTTGGTAGTGTTGCAAGGTCTCGGCAGTCCCGTTCTGTGAGCTTGTGTGGCCTGCCACTTCGCGGCTGAGCCGCTGTTGATTCTAGATGTTTCCACTTCACATACAGTTGTTGGTGAAGCTATAGCAGGGCAGAAATTTAACAAATTGACACGCTTGAAAGTTGGCATCCTCTTCAGTAAGGCCATTCTACTGCCAATATTTGTCTATTGAGATTGCATGGCTGGGTGATCAATGTTACACACCTGTCAGCAAAGGGTGTGGCTGAAATAGACAAATCCACTAATTTGAAGGGGTGTCCACATACTTTTGTATATATAGTGTATTTCTCCATCTCTGACTCACTACTCTTAGTATATGCAGAAGTACATCATAGAGAGTTAGAGATTATTTAAAGGAATATGCTATAATTAAAATAACAGCGGGGAAAATATCTCTGCAGACGTGGTCACACCACGCAAAGATGTCCCATCTGTCATTTCACCAGGGTGTCGCTGAGGATTGACATCATTAATTCACGCCTTCCTGTTAACCAGAAAACACATCACAAGTCTGTGTGCCGCCCATTGGGCAATATATTGTCCCACTGTGTTTTCTTTCAAACCGGCTCCATTTGGACAAAATCCTGATAACCTCAAGGTCTGCATTGAGCTCAGACCGAGATCTCTGTAGGACTGGCTTTAAGAAGATGCAGCTGATTGAACCAATTATGCATTCAACCCCACCTCACCCCCATCTCCCACCCAACTCACCTTCATCTCCCACCTCACCCCCATCTCCGTCCCACCTCACCTTCATCTCCCACCTCACCCCCATCTCCCACCCAACTCACCTTCATCTCCCACCTCACCCCCATCTCCCTCCCACCTCACCTTCATCTCCCACCTCACCCCCATCTCCCTCCCACCTCACCTTCATCTCCCACCTCACCCCCATCTCCCTCCTACCACACCTTCATCTCCCACCTCACCCTTATTTCTCTCCCACCTCACCATCATTTCCCTCCCACCTCAGCCTCATTTCTCTCCCACCTCAAGCCCATCTTCCTCCCACCACACCATAATCTCCCTCCCCTTCCTTGGCCATAACCAGGGCTGTCATCAGGCTGCAGAGGCTGTCTGGGGGACCACATAGCGACTCATTATTAATAAGAGAAGATGACAAGTGAAAATCTCTCCTGCATGCTAAGAGATGGCAGCAGAGACAGTCTGGTGACTGGTGGTAGTTCTCTTGGAATGCCTAGCACAGGAGTGCCTGCTCCCCTGCTGTTTCCCTGCTGTTTCCCTGGTATTCCCCTGCTGTTCCCCTGTTGTTCCCCTGCTATTCCCCTGCTGCTCCCCTGCTGTTTCCCTGCTGTTTCCCTGCTGTTCCCCTGCTATTCCCCTGCTTTTCCCCTGTTGTTCCCCTGCTATTCCCCTGCTGCTCCCCTGCTGTTGCCCTGCTGTTTCCCTGCTATTCCCCTGCTGCTCCCCATGCTGTTGCCCTGCTGTTTCCCTGCTGTTCCCCTGCTATTCCCCTGCTGCTCCCCTGCTGTTGCCCTGCTATTGCCCTGCTGTTCCCCTGCTGTTTCCCTGCTGTTCCCCTGCTATTGCCCTGCTGTTCCCCTGCTATTGCCCTGCTGTTGCCCTGCTATTGCCCTGCTGCTCCCCTGCTGTTGCCCTGCTATTGCCCTGCTGTTGCCCTGCTATTGCCCTGCTGCTCCCCTGCTATTGCCCTGCTATTGCCCTGCTATTCCCCTGCTATTGCCCTGCTATTGCCCTGCTGTTCCCCTGCTATTGCCCTGCTGTTCCCCTGCTGCTCCCCTGCTTCTCAGGCTCAAAGTCCTTGGCTGAAAGGGTATGAGGAAATAGACAGGAGCTGTTCTCATAATCAGGCCAGACCATGCTGGGGTTCCCATCACAAAACCTGTGCTAGTAATAGCGGGCAGTCGGGGTACAACGAGCAAAATGCATAAGAACAGGATGAGAGGTTTTGATGTGTTAAACAGATATAAATATCAGTAGTCATGTGTTTTACTTACTGGGGGTTGCTCATGTTGCTGTGTTGTTTCTGTGAATGGACGTCGACACGATTGTTACTCTTGATTTAACCAGAGAATGGAGACTTGGCTCACACCACACCTGTGGAGAAAGGTTAGAAAACAAGGAAGTGAATCACAGTCTCTCCATAACTCTTCACATTCTGACAACAATGCAGTATACACATCTCATGTATAACTTGTTCATTATACTTTTAACTATTTAAACATTTGTTTTGAATGTCATGTTCATGAAATGTTGTATGAATTCACAGAATAGATCGAAAACAATCAATTGATATAAGCATGAACATTCTCATGCAGTATAGTTCTGCTATGGGAGTCCTCTGACATATTTAACTCTGCACCAGGGGCTCAGAAACATCACATCACTTGCATAACAAGTAAGGAAGGATGAGAACACTTTATGCAATAGGAAATAGATACATTGAAGAGCTCATTTACAGTCCATTCCAACAGCTTTTCAGAGAGTAAACATGAGCGAAGAACAGCCAGGTACATAGGCTTTACCCAGACAGAATCACAAACACATGAGTCTTTGAAAAGGGGTATTACTTCACAGACAGCTACATTCCCCACATTGCAGGTATAAACTGAAGCTCAATTTGCTAGTGCCTCACTTTTGAAAAGTCTGATGAAGTTGTCAGCAGCAATATAAACACATATTAGTAAGCAGCATGGGCTGTAGAGGTCGTTTAACCTGAGCTTCAATCATTTAAATGCCGGGGCGAAGAGGAGAGATTCATATGTATAGCGTACTATGAAGTCAGTGTAGTGTCTGTCTTACAAACAAAGGCAAAGGGAAAACCTTCAGACACACGAGTTGGGGTGTGGAGTCAGTATTTGAAGCTATAGCAGAACAGAGTAATGTAGTGTAGCACAGCGGATTAGATGTCATTCAAGATAAATCAATTCAGGTCATTCAAGGACTAGACTGTAATATTGCATCACTGCAATGCCCAAGAAAAAAGACTGCACACAACTGGCACCTATAGAAAATCTGGCCACAGCACAGGCAATAGTGAAGGCTATGCAGTGGAATGGTTGTCCGACCTGTGCAGACAAGACTGAGTGAAATTAAAGTATTTGAGATACTGTATGCAGGATTTCGTATTTTTAAAGAAACCTGTCAATCACAGTTCCTAATGGATGGATGTGGCCATAAGTCAAGCGCTGGACTTGACAACCTATCAAACAAGTTAGGTCTTTGAAACAAGCTCTCTGGGACCAGGTAGAATATTGCATAAAATATCCATCAATTCCAAGACTTGAGTAAATACTTACACTGCTGTATACTCATCATCAAGATGAGAGATCCCTATAGCAGGCTGTAGATGAACTGTTGCCATATATCCATGTTGTCTCCAACATAGCTCTTGCATTCCTCCAGACAGACAATAATTACTTGATTTTCTTGGAAATTAAGACATGCAGTCATGCAACCATTTCATATTGTCCAAACCCATCACTTCCCAATAGTCTACTGTCTACATTTTAGTATCCACCTCCTCAGTCAGAACCCAACATGTATCCTACATTTGAAGTTCTCCCAACAAACACATGGTTTTACCTTAAAGACGTGTCAACACTGATCCCTGCTAAACTGATTAAGGCTACTATGTCTCAATTATTTTTCACAAGGCCCTGGACAGCTTTCTACAATGACTATTATTCTGGTTCAAAGCACGTGTAACAACAGATATATAGGTTGCTACTACACAGTATATACTAAACATAGTACATTATATGTTTTCCTGATAATTTAGCAAAGTCATCAATAGTGCAGCAACGACAAATTACGAATAAGACAATTATGGTGGTCATTAAGACGACAGTAAAAGAAAGGGGGGACGGAATGGATGAAAGAGCAGAAGTCACAGGCAGGAAGTATCAAAATTATTTATCAATATGCTATTCTGACAAAAACAACCTACCTTTTATGCTCTACATTGTTGAAAGTATGGTCGTGACTCATGCCCTCCTAATGATGATGGTAATGTCTCCCTTGCCGATGATCAGTGTGAGCGGGGCTCGGTTGCTGTGTGTAGGCTGCTGCTATCCTCTTCAGATTTGGATTGGCTAACGACCCGTGCTGCTGCTTAGAATACAGGGCACAACGAAAAAGCCCGATCCTTATTGTAAGCATCATCATTCACGGAGATGCTTTTAAATGTCCACCACTATCCACATATTCAGTTAAACGTCATATTTCGGAAGGATGGCATTTTAGTGCCCAAATCTCGCCTGCTCACAGGGTTTCCCTACAATCACGCTAGGGACTCCATGTGCCCAGTAATAGGTTAAGGACCAGGAGCTGTCCAGGTGCTGAATTGTGATCCCGCGGCATCCACAGAAGCGAGGCAACACACTATCTCTCACAATGAAATGTGAGATGAAAATCCGAAATAACTGACGTCTTTATGGCAGTCATAACGAGGTTTTTCAAGCCCCATCCCCCCCCCCCCCCCCCCCCCCCCCCAAGAAGCGTCGATGTAAAAACACTCTCGCTTCACTTCACCTCTTCAGAGCTTCATCTGTGTTCCTCGCGATAACATCGCAGTGATAGTAGGACAGCATCCAGTTCCATAACCTTGCTAAATATTAACTGGATGGTAAAAGGCATTCTCAAAGTTTTTCTGATAAAATATAAAACGGATTTTGTCTGAGACAATTGGCTAAATCATGGTGTAAAGAAACAATCAATCACATAACTTTCATAGATCTAGTTTGGGGGGCTATAGGTTTCTCCAATTATGATACGTGACTGACATTGAGGCAATCTTGTATTTAAAAAAAAGTAGTAGGCCTATTTAAAGCGGCATTCAGTAGTTGAAACAACAAATAAGTGTTCTTGTCACCCCTGTTTGGGTAAAAAAAAGATGATGGATGAAGCTGGAGAAATGTAACCCCTCTCAAATTCATAGACAGAACTATGGATGCAAGGACTGACCATCCATGATATCAACATTATAGTTTGAACCACTTTTACTTTGTTTACAAACATTGGAATTAAAAAACGCATATATGTTGGGTTCTGATGGGGTAAGACAGTTGAACAAAGCTCATGAGGCATTTCTAAGTTACAGTACATTCTTCAAGAATCAATGGGTATATATCATTAATTCAGAAGTCCAAAAATGGATGAAGCAACTGCAGATTTCCCTTTAAACATTAGTGAGTATGATTACAAGTGGTAGCACTTATCCCTGACTTTTATCTTTGACATAAGTGTATTTTAACATTGAATGTTTGTGATGTATAAACTGCACGGCAAGATGCAATAGATAGTATAAGATACAGCATATACATATGATATGAGTAATGTAAGATATGCAAACATTATTAAAGTGGCATTGTTTAAAGTGACTAGTGAGACTATATGTAGGCAGCAGCCTCTCTGAGTTAGTGAAGGCTGTTTAACAGTCTGATGGCCTTGAGATAGAAGCTGTCTTTCAGTCTCTTGGTCCCAGCTTTGATACACCTGTACTGACCTTGCCTTCTGGATGGTAGCAGGGTGAACAGGCAGTGGCTCGGGTGGTTGATGTCCTTGATTATCTTTTTGGCCTTCCTGTGACATCAGGTGCTGTAGGTGTCCTGGAGGCCAGGTAGTTTGCCCCTGGTGATGCGTTGTGCCCACCGCACCACCCTCTAGAGAGCCTTGTGTTTGAGGGCGGTGCAGTTGCCGTACCAGGCTCTCAATTGTGCATCTGTAAAAGTTTGTCAGGGTTTTAGGTGACAAGCCAAATTTCTTCAGCCTCCTGAGGTTGAAGAGGCGCTGTTACACCTTCTTCACCACACTGTCTGTGTGGGTGGACCATTTCAGTTTGTCTGTGATGTATACGCTGAGGAACTTAAAACTTTCTACCTTCTCCACTACTGTCCCTTCAATGTGGATAGGTGGTTGCTCCCTCTGCTGTTTCCTGAAGTCCACTATCATCTCCTTAGCTTTGTTGATGTTGAGTGAGAGGTTGATTCCCTGACACCACACTCGGAGTGCCCTCACCTCCTCCCTGTAGGCTGTCTCGTTGTTGTTGGTGATCAAGCCCACTACTGTTGTGTTGTCTGCAAACTTGATGATTGATTTGAAGTCGTGCATTGCCACGTAGTCAGGGGTGAACAGGGAGTACAGGAGTGGGCGGAGCACGCACCCTTGTGGGGTGCCAGTGTTGACGGTCAGCGAAGTGGAGATGTTGTTTCCTACCTTCACCTGGGGGCGAACCATCAAAAAGTCCAGGACCCAATTGCACAGGGCGGGGATGAGACACAGGGCCTCCAGCTTAATGATGAGTTTGGATGGTACTGTGGTGTTGAATGCTGAGCTGTAGTCAATGAACATCATTATTACACAGGTATTCCTCTTGTCCAGATGGGATAGAGCAGTTTGCAGTGAGATGGCGATTGCATCGTCTGTAGACCTGTTGGGGCGGTATGCAAACTGAAGTGGGTCTAGGGTGCCAAGTAAGGTGGAAGTGATATGATCCTTGACTAGTCTCTCAAAGCACTTCATGATGACAGAAGTGAGTGCTACGGAGCGATAGTAATTTAGTTCAGTTACCTTTGCCTTCTTGGGTACAGGAACAATGGTGGCCATCTTGAAGCATGTGGGGACAGCAAACTGGGATAGGGAGCAATTGAATATGTCCGTAAACACACCAGCCAGGTGGTCTGCGCATGCTCTCATGACACGGCTAGACATGCCGTCTGGGCCAGGAGCCTTGCTAGAGTTAACACGTTTAAATGTCAACGTCAACAATAAAGAGGTTTTGCGGGTACTATTTAATGAAGCTGCCAGCTGAGGACTTGTGAGGAGTCTGTTTCTCAAACTAGACACTCTACTGTACTTGTCCTCTTTCTCAGTTGTGCACCGGGGCTTCCCACTCCTCTTTCTATTCTGGTTTGCGCTGTTCTGTGAAGGGAGTAGTACACAGCATTGTACGAGATCTTCAGTTTATTGGCAATTTCTCGCATGGAATAGCCTTAATTTCTCAGAACAAGAATAGACTGACGAGTTTCAGAAGAAAGGTCTTTGTCTCTGGCCATTTTTAGCCTGTAATCAAACCCACAAATGCTGATGCTCCAGATACTCAACTAGTCTAAGAAGGCCCGTTTTATTGCTTCTTTAATCAGGACAACAGTTTTCAGCTGTGCTAACATAATTGCAAAAGGGTTATCAATTTTTTGTATTTTATTTAACTTTTATTTAACCAGGTAGGCCAGTTGAGAACAAGTTTTCATTTACAACTGCGACCTGACCAAGATAAAGCAAAGCAGTGTGACAAAAACAACAACACAGAGTTACACATAAACAAACGTACACTCAATAACACAAAATAAAATAAAAATAGAAAGGTACAGTGTGTGCAAATGTAGAAGAGTATGGAGATAGGCAATAAATAGGCCCTAGAGGCGAAAATAATTACAATTTAGCATTAATACTGGAGTGAGAGATGTGCAGATGATAATGTAGAGATACTGGGGTGCAAAAGTGCAAGAGGGTAAGTAATATTATGGGGATTAGGTATTCGGGTGTGCTATTTACAGATGGGCTGTACAGTGATCGGTAAACTGCTCTGACAGCTGATGCTTAAAGTTAGAGAGGGGGATATAAGACTCCAGCTTCAGAGATTTTTGCAATTTGTTCCAGTCATTGGCAGCAGAGAACTGGAAGGAAAGGCGGGCAAAGGAAGTGTTGGCTTTGGGGATGACCAGTGCAATATACAGTGCCTTGCGAAAGTATTCGGCCCCCTTGAACTTTGCGACCTTTTGCCACATTTCAGGCTTCAAACATAAAGATATAAAACTGTATTTTTTTGTGAAGAATCAACAACAAGTGGGACACAATCATGAAGTGGAACGACATTTATTGGATATTTCAAACTTTTTTAACAAATCAAAAACTGAAAAATTGGGCGTGCAAAATTATTCAGCCCCTTTACTTTCAGTGCAGCAAACTCTCTCCAGAAGTTCAGTGAGGATCTCTGAATGATCCAATGTTGACCTAAATGACTAATGATGATAAATACAATCCACCTGTGTGTAATCAAGTCTCCGTATAAATGCATCTGCACTGTGATAGTCTCAGAGGTCCGTTAAAAGCGCAGAGAGCATCATGAAGAACAAGCAACACACCAGGCAGGTCCGAGATACTGTTGTGAAGAAGTTTAAAGCCGGATTTGGATACAAAAAGATTTCCCAAGCTTTAAACATCCCAAGGAGCACTGTGCAAGCGATAATATTGAAATGGAAGGAGTATCAGACCACTGCAAATCTACCAAGACCTGGCCGTCCCTCTAAACTTTCAGCTCATACAAGGAGAAGACTGATCAGAGATGCAGCCAAGAGGCCCATGATCACTCTGGATGAACTGCAGAGATCTACAGCTGAGGTGGGAGACTCTGTCCATAGGACAACAATCAGTCGTATATTGCACAAATCTGGCCTTTATGGAAGAGTGGCAAGAAGAAAGCAATTTCTTAAAGAAATCCATAAAAAGTGTTGTTTAAAGTTTGCCACAAGCCACCTGGGAGACACACCAAACATGTGGAAGAAGGTGCTCTGGTCAGATGAAACCAAAATTGAACTTTTTGGCAACAATGCAAAAAGTTATGTTTGGCGTAAAAGCAAAACAGTTCAACACCCTGAACACACCATCCCCACTGTCAAACATGGTGGTGGCAGCATCATGGTTTGAGCCTGCTTTTCTTCAGCAGGGACAGGGAAGATGGTTAAAATTGATGGGAAGATGGATGGAGCCAAATACAGGACCATTCTGGAAGAAAACCTGATGGAGTCTGCAAAAGACCTGAGACTGGGACGGAGATTTGTCTTCCAACAAGACAATGATCCAAAACATAAAGCAAAATCTACAATGGAATGGTTCAAAAATAAACATATCCAGGTGTTAGAATGGCCAAGTCAAAGTCCAGACCTGAATCCAATCGAGAATCTGTGGAAAGAACTGAAAACTGCTGTTCACAAATGCTCTCCATCCAACCTCACTGAGCTCAAGCTGTTTTGCAAGGAGGAATGGGAAAAAATTTCAGTCTCTCGATGTGCAAAACTGATAGAGACATACCCCAAGCGACTTACAGCTGTAATCGCAGCAAAAGGTGGCGCTACAAAGTATTAACTTAAGGGGGCTGAATCATTTTGCACGCCCAATTTTTCAGTTTTTGATTTGTTAAAAAAGTTTGAAATATCCAATAAATGTCGTTCCACTTCATGATTGTGTCCCACTTGTTGTTGATTCTTCACAAAAAAATACAGTTTTATATCTTTATGTTTGAAGCCTGAAATGTGGCAAAAGGTCGCAAAGTTCAAGGGGGCCGAATACTTTCGCAAGGCACTGTACCTGCTGGAGCACGTGCTACGGGTGGGTGTTGCTATGGTGACCAGTTAACTGAGATAAGGCGGGGCTTTACCTAGCAAAGACTTATAGATAACCTGGAGCCAGTGGGTTTGGCGACAGATATGTAGTGAGGGCTAGCCAATGAGAGCATACATAATGATCAATTAGCTTTTTAAAATGATAAACTTGGATTTGCTAACACAACGTGCCATTGGAACACAGGAGTAATGGTTGCTGATAATGGGCCCTGTACGCCTATGTAGATATTACATTAAAAATCAGATGTTTCCAGCTACAACTGTCATTTACAACATTAACAATGTATTTCTGATCAAGTTGATGTTATTTTAATAGACAAATTTGCTTTTCTTTCAAAAACAAGGACATTTCTAATTGACCCCAAAATTTTGAACGGTAGTCCATATGTATATATATTCTTAATCCATTACTTACTTAGACGTCGTGTATTTTGGGGAAATCTTGTGAAATTGTTAGATATTACTTGTTAGAAATTACTGCACTGTTGGAGCTAGAAGCACAAGCATTTCGCTACACCCGCAATAACATCTGCTAAACACGTGTATGTGTCCGATACATTTGATTTGAACTGCTAACGGTTTTGAAGAAGTCCACAGAACAATGATTACAAGAATGCTGGAAGTGTTGAGGCAGGAGACATGTAATTAAGATGGCCAGAGCAAAGCAAAGTTCCCACGATTCTAGCTATGCCTGTGCTGTTTGTTCCAATTCCCTCTCACCATACCAGTCATTCCATTGCCTCTCACCAAACCCACAGATTGTCTATTTAAAGCCAAGTTGAAGTCACACAGAAAACAAGTGATCCACCAGGTGATCCACGCCCAACCTGGATAGATTGTGTGATGCAATGATAATTACTTGGCTTTAACAAACTAATCCATTAATGCATCATTACAGTGAATGCAGACACCTATTGTCTGTTTGAAAGTAAACCACTACTGCACATTTTATTAGTGAAATGTCAAAATTGTAAAATGATCGTAATTTCCAGTGAGGAAGGCTTTGTTTACTTACTCTGTAGTGGGGATATTGTATTCTGAGGCAGTCATTGAAAACGACCCCATTTTACTATATCAGGCATCCTACCAAAATTAATCAGAATCAATAGAGAGAAGAATCCTGACATTTAGCATGCCATTTACAATGTGGACAAACAGCTATCACAACATTTCTGGGCTCAATGGAACACGCCCACATTTGTGCTTTTGAAGGCCCAACAAAAAGCAGTTGGCAGAGTTATTTTCAACAGTCTGTCTCTGTGATTCACCTAAGAAACCTGCACTAACCTTACCACAAACTGGGATTTCCTGAGGTGGTAAGGACAGATTCATAACAATACTATTTGTAAGAGAATAACAAACCTCTTTATTATTTTCATACAATGGCGATAAGTCAGTGATACGGTGATATGATTAAGGACGCATAACCAGTTTACTTCTGTTATACCTTGTTTTAGTGCAGAAAGAAAGTACCAAACATGAAGCCTTTTCTCTGATTATCTTGTTGTCTATGTAAATTCATAATTTTGTCTATGTAGATTAGTAACGAGCTTTTACTTTTGTACATTGCACATGATTCTTAGGTGGGGATCTTAGAGAACCCTGTCACATTCTTCAGGATAGAAACAAGGAAAATAAACATTCAAATGATGGCAGGTAAGAGTTTGGCGAAATATTTTGATCAGGAATGCTATTGAGAATTTCCATATTATGTAACTGTATTTGTTTTATGTGTCTGTTAACCTGAAATGTTTCTATTCTCTCTTTTGTAGACCATGGTGACCCATGCAACGAGTTAGAGGTTTCGTACTGCATGAATGGAGGAAAATGCTTTAAAATTTCATTTATGGATACGCTTACTTGTCTGTAAGTTACTCTCTCATCACTATTCTCTAATGTCTCTAACAGTTTGTCAGCCATGAGCAGGTGTACAGTGTTGCTTGGCAATGGGCTAAGGAAGTTCTGGGAACTTCTGCATGGTTTTAGCCTTTGTTTTACTTCAGCTCAGACCAGGCAGACCTACCCTGGCTCTTGGTTCTCAACTGGTGACAGCTTTCTTGAGAATAATGCAGTTCCTTCTCCCTCAGCTGCAGTGAGAACTACAAAGGCAGTCGTTGTGAGCAGTACCAGCTGTTCACCACTGCACATGATGCAGGGGAGACAGGACTGGTTGCTGCTGTGGTCATCATTGTCCTTTTTATTCTAGTCGTGTTGGTAGTAGTAATCTACTACACCTGCAAGTAAGTAACACATTCATTTAGCTTGATTCATGAATCGATAAGTATGCAGGAATAGTGTTGTCAGGTCTGATAGTTTCTTCTACGTCTGTGTCATTCCTTGTATTTGTTTTATTGTTAGGCTATGGAAGGACAAACCAAATAACCAGCAGAAAAGCAGTGAACAACAGTATTGGAGAGTAGAGCCCAGAGTATGAGGCCTGTTGTATATTGTTTTGGGGACATCGGATTGGATAACAAAATGTTTCATGGACGTTGGTACGATATGGTGTGGGTCTGGATGCTGCTGGAGATGTGGCTATGAAGGACCAGGAGGACAGAGGAGACTTATACCCACAAACATTCTGCAGCAAGCGTCAAACGTCAAGCTGCAGCCAGTTTGAGTGGCCATCAGAAGCTGAAGCTACTGTAGACACAAAGACAGTCAGCCACAACACTTTTTCTCCATACTGTGTGACTGGGTGTAGGACTGACTACAACCTATTACAATGGCTGCCTTTAGGCAGCCCAATTCTAATCGTTTTTCACTAACTGGTCTTTTGACCAATAAGAGATCTGAAAAAGATCTGTGAAAAAATCTCATTGTGATTGGACAAAAGACCAACTAGTGGAAAAAAAAATCAGAATTTGGTTGCATGTGTAAACGCAGCCAATGTGTTTCATTCCAATGTCTATTTTCCACTGACACACAATACATGCTTTTGAAGCTGGTGGATGGAATGGCATGGAGTGAAACCTGATGCCTTCACTCAAAGGAATACTATGACTGTAAAATGTTTGCTTAGTCTATGCTTTGATTGACAGAAGTCAGTGAGTGTGTCGAAGTTCAATTGTGAATGTGCACTTTCTCTAAGCCTGTGATACCATAGATTAGAGTATATTGGGGCAATACGTTGAATACTTCATGTAGAATTCACATGCTTTTCCCAATGTATCAATAATGCATCTATTTGTTCAACTTTCATACAAGTCAAACATGAAGTGAGCATTAGTTACAGTAAGCATCTTTCTTGTATTATTGAATGTTCATGTGTAATATCACAAATCACAATAATAAATCGTACATTTCTTGTGATTGCGTATGAAGAAACAAGGTGTTGTCTTCAGTAATCAATGTCAATCAAGACTATTGAAGTGATGTAATTGACCTATAAGTAAAGATGATAGTTCCTGCTATCAATGCAATCGTTTACATTGGGGTGTTGGCATTCATAAGAGGTTCAATGGGTCTGGACCACAGAGAATTCAGACTTAGATAGTGAGTGGTATATTGTAATCTCCATAGACATTCCCAGTTCCATTTCAGATGTACATTTGAGAGCCAACCAACAGATGGTGCCGAGTCCCTCATCTTTAAATGAACTACCAGAAGTCATGTCATCTATTCATGGCCAATTAAGACCAAATCAATTCACCACTCTGCCCCTGAGGTGTTTCAAATGGGATGGATAGTAACGAGGCAAACCAGGGTTGGGGTGAATTTCATTTCGAATCAAGAGAGGACCCCAAACATTTGAACAGACAGTACACTTAAGACCTAATGCAAACTGCTGACTATGTGGGTAGTTTCAGGTCTCTCAATACCATCATGCTCTTCCCCCGCAGTATGATCTACAATTGGTTTGCTGAAGTAGATTCACCATTGAGGTACTTATCAGTTTTGAACAGTGTGATTTCAGAAGTCACTGGTTCCTATTTATAGCAAAGCAGTACACTGCTGCCACCTAGTGGTGAGATTAGAAGGCCCAGTTCAGCAAAGGTGAGAATGGTTGTCACTTATCTGCATCAAGATTAACAACACTACCAAACTAATGACTTAATATTCAATGCACACCCATGTCAAACATTGTCTTTTATTACTCAACAAAATGGGCTGAAATGTATAAAAGCAGTATCAAATTCAAATATACAAAAGAGTGCTGCTGATAAATCATTCATCCACTGCCATTAGTAAAGATATTGTAGTGCCTTGACACTTTGCGGTAGTTTTATCCTTCTATATTTGTAAAGAATATAAACTCTTATTAGCCTCTAGCTTTGTCAAACTCGTGGGCGATTTTCAGTGCTGTGCTGTTGAGTCCCACAGACTGCATGTTAGTGATGATGGTCACCACTATTCCCTGAGGTAGGGCTGTAGTCTGTCCTTCGGGATGCTGGACTGTCTTACTGGGCAAAACCAGCAGGACACTGCTGGCCCCCACGGCGCCCCCTGTGTGAGAGACATAATGCCTGCGCCTCCTGCACTGGCCATACTTCTGCTCCTTCTCCACCACCAGCCAGCCCTGTGCATACAGCCCATCCTTATCCCAGGAGGTCTCTGTCTTGTCCACAGGGGCCCACAGAGCCTGGGCTGTCTCTGGTTTGAGGAAGCCAGGCAGGAGGTCTGTGCAGTCCTTCAGGTTGGCCACTTGGTAGCTGAAGAGCAGAGCATTCCCAAACAGGAGCAGGTCTCCCACAGTGGAGAGAAAGCCACCTCCTGCCCATTTATAGGAGTTATCCACGTAAGGGCAGTTTACTATGCGTCCTTTCTTATTGAAATGATAAAACCTGCAACAAAAAAAATACAGTTTGTTTGAAAAAAATAAAAATAACCAGAACATAATAACAAAGCTGATCTTAGACCAATTGACCACTGATATGCAGTGAAGCAAAAGGAGATTGGTCATTCATTACCTTGAGCGGTTATAGATAATGGGGTCATTCTCATCTGGCACAGTGTTGAGCATGCCCAGTTCCCTGAACATCTTCATCATGTGATCCAGGAAGTGCTGGCCAGCAGCTCTCTCCACCACGGCACTGAGGAGGGTGAAGGCGTGGGTTGAGTACAGGAAGGTGGTGCCTGCAGATGACAAAACACTAGTTTACTTTCACGTAAATTAATTTGAATACACATAGGACTCATTTGATTGACAGCGATAACTCTTCCATAGCTCCTACCAGGTTTGAAAACGAGAGTGTCGTCTTTGAACAGGTCCAAGGCATGAATGACACTTTCAAAGCGGTCTTTCAGGTAGTACTCTTCTTGCTCAAACTCTTTTTTCTTCTGAGCCGGTTTGTTTTCCTTGCTCTTGGTGCTGCTGTCCTCGGTCTTGGGTTTGTTTTCAGACAAGCTCTTTTCCTCTTTACCAGGCAGTTTTAAAGGTCGTTTGGCCTTCTCCCTGTCCTCCCTCACTTTCTTGGCATCCTTCTCGTAGTGCCGTATGCCACTCAGATGAGAGAGAATCAACCGTGGAGTTATTATCACCTACATGTCAAAGAGAAAAAACATCCTCAAGAACCACACAAAAACAAATATTTGGAAAAATGTAGGGGAAAATAGTGCTTGAGGTGAGAGGATCATGCTCGTTTGGAATGTATCTTTATTCCAACTTCTCAGAAACTCAACTTACTTCTTCTCCCTCAAACTGTTTTTGGGGGAACTCAGGGACGTATTTCTGGACAGGGGCATCGAGGTCAAGCTTCCCCTCCTCCCACAGGCGGGCTGCTGCTGCTGTAGTTAGGGGTTTACTGATGCTGGCGATCCTCAGCACTGTCTTTGGTCCACAGGGCACACGGTTCTCTAAGTCAGCATAGCCAAGTCCTGCAACATGGACATCAGTTAGTTAGGGACCTGTTTGACACAGCAGCATTATGCATTGCAATAATTTGTGAACATATGAGGAGTAAGTGTATTGTGTCTACTACAGTGAACCTAAAGGTACTGCATGACACCAACCTTCGCACCAGACTTGAGAGCCATCCACAGACACACCGACCACCAGCCCTGGAGCCCCAACCTCATCCTGTCACACCAAGCAAAAAAGGGGCGATGGACAGAGATATAGACAGAAAATGTATGAACATGTTCTGAAACGAGGTTGAACTGCATGCGTCAACTGAATGTCATGTTATTAAACATTTAATTTCAGGAGAAAAACATTCTGAATGCAAAAAACGTCAAATACCTGTACCTTTATCCGCTGAACAAGGTCTCTGCTAACTTGAATGGCAGCACCATATCTTCCAGTATGTTGGAAGTCCTCTTCACATGAGAGCTCAGCTATGTCAGTGTGATATTTCAATCCCAAAGCTAAAACAATGCCCGCACCTATTCCCCCAATCCAAAACTTTGACCTTGAGTAAAACCGAGAAGTTAGGCGTGAAGGTCCGAAACATTTTCTCTGCTGCTGTTGTAACACGACAAAGGTCTGTTGTTTTGACAGCTGGGGGCACCGAATTGGAGTCAACAAAGAGGAATAACAACGCGCGGTCACTGCAGGAAAATCTTTACACTTGACACAAAAACGCTTGAATGGCGAGTAAAATAACCGCGACATATTTACTTTTCTGTAGCCTATCGACCGACTGACGTTTGTTTTACTGTAGAAAATCGCTACAATCGAATCGAGTTTGAAACATTTCCTGAGTCCCCTGCTTGCGTCAGACAAAATCAATCAATCCCCGATCCAGACAGTACTAGCCAAATGACGAATTGGGAGCTCAGATCAATTTCAAACGCTTATTTTTCTTATTCGATGAGGTTTAACGGCGTTTGGCATCCACTAGATGTTGCATTACCGCTACTATACTGTAGTACAACCCCCTTGAACTTTGCTTAAAACATTATTAACCTTTATTTAACTAGGCAAGTCAGTTAAGATCAAATTCTTATTAACATTGACGGCCTACCGGGGAACAGTGGGTTAACTGCCTTGTTCAGGGGCAGGACGACATTATTTGATCTTGTCAGCTCGAGGATTCAAGCCAGCAACCTTTCGGTTACTGGCTCAACGCTCTAACCACTAGACTACCTACCACCACAAATGTAAAACAAAATAAAAGACCCTTCCACTACACCCACAAACACAAATGCAAATATCAATTAAATAAAAACACCACCCTACCCCACTATTTAAATCTATTTAGTCCTACCTCATGTCAACAACTTGAAAGGATGGGACACCACCACTTAACACACCCTGTAACTCTTCTGATGTCAAGTCTCGCACACCCAAATACCTCTGCAGCTGCCACCACATCCTCAATTTTCTGAGACTTAACGTTCCATCCCTGCAGTACAGTTCATAACCATTGCTATGAATGCTAAAATACAATCTTACTGAAACATATATATCACTTGTTGGCCGATCCCTCTGTACTGGTACAGATCTACTGCACACCACTCCTCTCAGGAACCCTCCCTCTTGACCCATCTTCCTCTACTTTCTTCACTGCCTCAGCATATGACTTCTGCACTACTCTAACCATGGAAACCTCAACCTGCCTCTCTCACACAGGATATTTCTGATCCCCAGCCCCATGGGCACCCCTACAATTAACATATACCACTACTTTTCCCAATGCTAAACATTCCTTTGTCTCATGCCCTTCTGCACACCTTGGACCCTCCCTCCTACACACTGCTGCCACATGCCCACAAGCTTGACACTTGTAACAACGTAATGTATTTAGCACAAAAGCTTGTACAGGACAACTTATATATACCAACATAACTTTGTCGGGAAAAGACATCAAAACTCAAAAGAACAGACAATGACTTCTGTTTCACCACGCATGCCACCCTGTTTGCGTTGTACCAAACGACGAGCATCACAAACACTGGGAAACTTCCCCTTCAGTTGATCAACTTTTACATTTAATGCTACCCCAGTAATCACTCCTTTCAATTGCCCCCTTTTCTTGGGAGCAAAACAATTCACATTTCTTGCCCCCCCATTCGTATAAAGTGGAGCGCCTTCTCCCTCTGACCAGCAGAAACAAACAATTATAACAAGACCACTTCTGTTTACCCTCACCGATTCCACAGCAACAAACTCTGTATTCACCCACCATGAAACCACAAATGGATCCACCAAAAGGCAAGGGTCCACTTTTTCCCAAAACTTCACTCCTACTGTCACGGACTCATCTTTATCCTGACCCTCCGTGCAAGCCTCGGGCTCCGAGAACATCACCACACCTACCACCTCCGATACTTCGACCTCATTCGCTTCCATTTATCCTCCTGTCTTCAGCTCACTCTGCTTATACTTTCTACCATTCTTCTTTAACAAACCATTTCCATTTCCCCCGCAATTTTAACCGACTCGAGCTCCCCCTCTTCCTCTCTCTCAAACCTCATCTGCCTCTTCTTTTCCCTCCACATTCCAAGTATACTCATTATGACAATACTGGACTTCTCCTGACATACATCTTGTTCTTGCCTTCTCAAGGGACGCCATTTAACCGGCTGTCACAATCTCAGTACAATCAGCACGAACACCTCAGGATGTAGCGCTCAACAGCGCATCCCACTTATAAAGCAGCTGCTCGTCTTGATGTTCCTCTTCATCGAAAGCTACCGCAACGCTAGTTGGAAGTGCGCTCTTCCAACTACCATCCACCATCCCTACCCGACTGCCTCCAGTTCCTGAGTGGAAAAAAAACCAGTCTCCCCTATTTCAAATGCAACAAATGCACTTCATATATTGCCAATTTGACCACATTTGTTTTATAGAATGAAATATTTCAGTTGTATCAAATTCATACATTATATTTTTCTATTCAATCAAAATGTTTCTCTTAGAGGCAATTACTTGGGTACTAAATCTGCAGCAACAATATGACAGCATACCACAACCAAACCGCAATGACACACCACACACAGCCATTGACATCATCTCAATACAATACAGGCATAACTAGCAGTAAGGTCTATAAAATTGCATAAAAGATATGTAATGTCCATAAAAAAAGGACCAGTAAGACAGATGGCCCCATGATTGCTTTTTCATTAGTATCCTTTCTTATCCAGATGGTCATCAGTATGAATAACAATCTCGGAGAGAAGATACAAATGTAGTAGTAGGCACATGTCCTTTCTTTGGCTGATAGTCCTCTTACCTTAACTTCAGTTTATCACCCAGTCCCCAGGGTGACAAAAATACTCTCTCAGAGGTTACATGCCAACACATGGCTCCCGTCGGCACCTAGAGAGTAACAATGCCCTCTGTTCTGTATGAGCTTGTTTACATTTTCACTCCTTGCAATCTCACCTGGCATACAACTAGTTGTATTATGATGGGTCATTTATAATCCAGTGACACAGCACATGGCCTATTACAATTAATTTAAATTCAAACTATAAATCCAAGCTTAGTACCAAAATATAGATGCCAAATTACATAGGTAGACTAGACTATATTCTTGCATGACCTCTCTGGAAGTCAAACCAACACCTAGATCAGAATGAGCAGTCAATGTAACAAGGTTGGAAGATGAACAGATTACCATTTGTTCTGGAAGCACACACACACACACACAAAGCTGAGGGTTAACAAGGTTTATAATGCAGCACTGTATTTAAGGGGTCCACTTAATTCCTCTCAAGGTGCCTGAAGACTTCCAATTGATTGTGTTTTGTAGAATCTTTCTAAAAGAGGATACTTTACAATATATATAAACAATTAAGGACAACCAAATAAAAATACTCCACTTTAGAAAATCTCAAACTGTGCAATTTTATTTATATTCACTATTTATTTTTTTTACATGTCAGAAGATATACATTTAAAACATCTAATTTAATAAAACAATAGTAAAACAAGTGAGGCAGACCCACATGATTCAAATCATATTTCTAGACAATACAAAATTGTTGTTTTGAACCATGGTTTAAACAAAAACAGGAATGCATTTAGCAAGAATGTTTCCATAGAGATTTTGTAAAGAGTTTAAGGATGAAAAGAAAAACAAATACACTCCAGAAGTATAAGTTGATCTCTTTCTAGCCACGGTTTGATATAGGCAAAACATTTTTTTTTTTTAAATTAATTTTTGGCCTTTCCTAAAATGTCCTAGGGTTGTTCCACGAAGTGCTTTTTGCATCCCTCTGATATAAAGTAGAAATTGTGCACCAATACTGAATTTGAAAAGCATGTTATATTAAAAGTGCCATTTAATATAAACATGGAGAATTCAATAAGTCAGATTTTTTTTATAGAATAAATACTTGCTAAAGTGCCAAAATCCTCTAGGAAGATTTGACCCTATTTAACCCTAAAATGTCTTTACAGTTTCCCCATCATTGTTTCTTTGAAACTATTCCTTTCGAAAACAATGTTTCTTTTGATAAATTTATCTAATAGTCAAATCGGAAAACAGAGTGGGTCGAGCATAACACGTCAACTCTGTTACCCATAGATACAGGCTTCAATTACCACTCCCTGTTGCACAAACTTCTATTCCCTATGTCACAAGGGGATTTATGGATGATTTAAGATTATGTCGCCAACCCTGTTACAGTCTGAACAACCCTGTTACAGTCTGAACAACCGTTACTTTATTTGGGACTTACTATAGTATTTTTTCCCCGTCTTGAGATGGGAAAACGTTGAACATGAATGTGCTCTTGATGACAGAATGTTTAAATTAGGTGAAATCAAGAAACACTTCTCAAAAAGGCACCAAATTGGTGGAACAACCCCCTAACACAGCACCAATATGCATGTGGACAGGCTTGTCCAATGTATACTTACTTGAGGAAACTTTAACAAATACAGAAGTCTTCAAAAACTAAAATCATGTGTTCTCCTACACTAATTCTGTACGTACGTTGAAGTTGAATTAAGTGCAAAATTTTTCCACTTTGTCTTTGATTGAAATGTAAGGTATTTGCATAACCAGTGTGAAATGGGTATGTGCCAGATTCATCCCCTTCAA
Source organism: Oncorhynchus mykiss (assembly GCF_057628025.1). Taxonomy (NCBI): domain Eukaryota; kingdom Metazoa; phylum Chordata; class Actinopteri; order Salmoniformes; family Salmonidae; genus Oncorhynchus; species Oncorhynchus mykiss. Next base: position 73,038,016 of record NC_143023.1, on the reverse strand, counting down.
TCTATCAAATGCAGATAAAAATAACCTTCGTAGCAAATGGCACACAATTTCACCTGATAACTTGTCAAAAATAAACTAAACTCAATGATTACAAAATGCTGACATCATTATTAAAAATCAGCTGGCAAAAATAGAAGTGTTTCTCATTTTGGGTTTCATTAAGGAAATGTTGTACCTTCCTTGTTGAGTTCCACTGAAAGCAGGATGGTGCAAAAGGAAAAGCATCGGTTTGTGTTCCTCAACATGGGCATGGAATGGAAGGAGGATTCATGGCATGCGAGGTAAAAATACAGAAAGCCCAAACCAGTGTGTAAACCAGGCTTTCACATGTTATTTAGTTCCATTAGAGTCTGGTCCAGCATCTGGTGCATATCGAGGTTCTCTTCTTTAGCATGTGCCAGTTTCTCTGTTAAACACCAAATAAAACAAAAATATTAAAATCCAAGCAAGCAACCCACAACATGCAAAAGCACCCCACAACAGCAGGCCAAGGACCATCAATATTCGAGATGACTTTGATTATGAATTAAAATGTACTGTTAGTCAGAGTTACATAATTAGCCATCAAAAGCAAAACGCTTTCAGTTAGAGAAAAAAACAATGCTGTAACTATGCTGTGGCAGTAACCATACATGCAGTACACAGCTCTTATAGCATTGCCTTCACCATTCTTAAACTGGGGAAATCAATAGCGGTGCGTATAGTATATTTAATGGTATATAAAGGCACATTACAGTACCTAGTTGTAAGAGTATACAGTAAGTATATAGATTAACCCATTACAATGTGGATAGCTTGTTAGCCAGCAGTAACATCTCCAGCATTATGGGCATCATACAAACACAATACAAGCACGTATCTTTCTTACACAGCATTATACTGTCACTACGGTACATAAGCTCATGGATGAAACATTCACACTATTTAGTCCTCATTCAAGGCCACTCTTAGTTCGTTAGAAAGAAGGCGGTTTTTGTCAAGTTGCTGGTAGAGGCGATCTTTGCAGTCAGAAAGCAGGTAGGAAAGCGAGAGAACGAGAAAGAAAACAGGAAATCAGTGCAGTAACAGACTAGAGCTCAAGTGAAAGCTTCATGTGGGATCACTTCACACCTGATACCTTACCTTGTTTGAAAATGGCATAGATACATACATTCAGTCTACTCTCCACAGAACAGTGCAGTAACTGCAGAAGGGGATGGGTGGAATGCCTCTGAACTTTGTGAATGGAGATATGAACAACATTTCTCTGGGGTGGATAATTGAGCTAAAGAGTAACAAATTGCCAGTGGGTTCTACTCAATGTCTAAATATACCTTCCAGCACCAGAAGGCATGTACTGTACAGATCCTGCTTAAAGTCTTATAGGTGCAACTAAGGCAGTATAAAAGCTGCCAAATTCCAGCCCTGTATGGAGGATCACTACCTGATGTCATAGATGCCCAGGATATTCCACGCTCCCATTACATACCACACGGTTCTACATTAAACACTGACTGTGGGAGAACATATAATTCAGTGGCCTAGACATTCAAAACTCTAGTTGCGAATGAATGAAGTGCTTGGAACACAAAATGGCTAACAATTTGACTTAAATACTGCGAGTTAGGTGCAGTTAACTAAGTGCTAGTGCCTGTGATGCTCGCATTTAATTGAAAACAATGATTCGGAAAGTGCATATCTATTAATTTATTTCAACAATAAAATGATATTGCAAATTGCAGACTTCATGTCATCAACATCAGCATCTCAATAGTCAATCTTACTACTCTTTCCAACTCACTTTCAACAGGCAAAGGCAGACAATCCTACATACTGTGCTTCTCTTCACGCCTACTACTTTCCCTACTCGTTCAATAGCAATCCAACATGTGCCAACTCCCTATCAAAACATTACATTAACTATACTGTATTGAGCCAAATGACAGTCGCCTTAAAAGCTACATTTGTTTTAACAACCGTATGTGCCATGATGCTCCTTAAAAAACATACCTTCATTAAGGCTGTAAGATAGGTACATACCTAAGGGAGTAGTGACTATTAAATGAGGGAAAGTTGAATAAGAGCTACAAGTGTATAGTAGGCCTAATTGCAAGAACTGTTCACTGGACAGTGCACATTTCGCCTCTCAAAATGAATGAAAATGTTAATCAACACCAATGGACATTAAAACAGAGGTACTTTCAACTGAACTTGTAAGAATGCCAGCACCATAACATTTGTTTATGGGTTCCTGAGACATTAAAAAAAACAATGACAACATTACTAACATCAGGGCTCCCTAGTTTTATTATTAGAGCCGCTTGAAAATAAATAGAAATGAAAATTAAATTCAGAAGGAACAGAAAAGGATAGAATAAGGAGATAAAGCTTACATAGAAGGAAGAAGGTTTATTTGTATACAACACAGAAAGATTCAGAGGTTCTATACAAGAGATGGGATACAACACTGACAGGATGAGAACATGGGGAGTAAAGGAAAGCATGGACAGAAGGGTTGGGAAATGGAAGAAAGGCCGGGAGAGAGCAGAGCGATGCTGCTCAGCTGGCGGGAGGCGTCTTTGATGAGGTGTAAACAATTTATCTGTGCGGAAGAGAAGAGGTACAGTGAGGTACTGCTATAGGGGGTTTGTTGGGAAACAGACGCGCAGCAACACATCAGCGCTACTGGCGCCACAGCACAAAGGACAGGCTAGAGCCACAATGCCCCACTGGGAGGTATTGCCATGGAGGGATACAGACAGTGTACGACAACTACTGCAGCAACCACCTCAAACACACCAAACCTCTGATCACATGAAAGACCTTTCCAAGGAGTCATGAGGAGCATCAGTTGACCAAACATCTGTCATACATGGTGCTCCACCTCCAGCTTTGACACATCTGATATATTCTCAGATGCCAAAGGGGCACAGCATAAAACCCAACAAAAAGACAACTTCCAAAGGCAACCAGACTGTAGATTGTGACAGTTTCCCCTCAACTGTGGTTATGAACATAAAGGAATTTCAAGGGGGACGCATAGGGCCTTTCTTCCATACAGAAGTAGACCTTGTTAGTAGTAAAAACAAGTGAGCTACACTTGGAAAATGTACAGAACACAAAAGCACACAGACTACATGGAGAAACTCAGTTTAAAAGACCAGAAGGCGGCTCACATTGAAATATTGCATTTCAATAGACACCTCACATGCATTAAGGGCTAACAAAATATTATGAATATTTTGAAATTAAGACATTAATTTGTTGGTCGAACAATGTACATTTAAAATACTATCACAAAATGAATTACGATTACTTTTGTGTAAAAAGTAATACATTATGGTAGTTATTAAAATGGAAGCCCAAATGGGTAAACAAAGAACCTCCATGCTGTATTCTGTTCATACAAAACAAGTCTAGGTTCAAGTACTCTACTGCACTGCTAAAAATGGTAACTGACTTTAATGGAGAGAATGTCCTCACAACCACAAACAAGTCTAAGTGAGAATGGAAACCATTGAGTGAGCTTAAAAAATTCCCACAGTTAGCCAGTACTTACGATATACAACCCCCTTTAACTATCCTTTGACGAAGACCTTTAGACTACCTAGTGTATAGACATAATTAGGTGCTTTCTAACAGTAATGTGAACCACTTTATCTTGTACGAACAGAAACAGATGGATTTCAGATAGACAGAAGATTGTGATGGCTGGACAATGGGGATGGGAGGTGCAAGGAGGTGACGACAGAGGCACAAGCAGGCAGCTCAGATGAAGAATTACATGGAAGTCATGTCGTTGAGGGCGTTGTCCAGCTCCTCGCTGATGGCCTTGTACTTCAGTTTCTGGGCATACAACTCATCTATTGGGACGTGGGCCAAGTGCACAGACAGGGAGGAGGAGGGGGAAAAGGTGGAGGGGTGTGTGGGAAGGGTGGTGAAGGGCATCCGGGTCATCAGCAAGACCCCAGAGGGAGGTGGGTGAAACAGCCCAGGGAGAGTGACAGAGTGGAAAAGGAAGAAAAAAAAGTTATACCAGAAGAGGATAGAACAGAAATGTGATTGAAGTCGACAAATTCCTCAGCATCATCAAGAAATAGTGAACAGAGTCCTGAACATCTCATGTCAGAGATATCATGGCCATATGACTGTTTCTTCAGCCCTTCTAATTACTATGAGAGCCTCCTGCTACATTATTTAACCTATAGATGGAGGATTTACTGTAACAAGCAGTTGTAGGGCAGCATATCCCTACCATATCCCCCATACTGTGACTAATAGCTTATTCTCATTAAGCAGATGCAACTTAATTGTTGCAGATCAACCGGCAAAAACAACCCAACCTATGAACAAAGTGAATTTAGAGTGAATAGGATGACCTGTCAAATGTCCAACTACTAAAGTCATTTCCATTCAGATGTGACCCAAAAGTACACCGACTCAATCAGGGTCACGTGTTGCTCAGAATATAAATTTGATAATGGAAATTGTGAGAGGTAGCAAAGACCAGCACAGATTAGATTATATTGACAAGGTGTAGCATAGAAGGCAAGAGGGTTTCCTCCTCTTGTTCAAGACATTTTGAAAGAAGCATAGACACTTACCAAATGGCCATGAATGAGACTCACTGACACTATAAAATGTAGACCTACTCCAAACAGAGCAAAGTACAGTTTTGAAATGAACTGCAAAAAAGTCATACCTTCCAAGTCGTCGATGGTCTTCTCAAGTTTGGCTACTGATCTCTCAGCGAACTCAGCACGAGTCTCAGCCTGTGGTAGAGAGAGACAGGATCTTAAGAATCAGTCTAAATGTCAGTCAGTGATACTGTGGGCCGACAGTACCCACAGTACTGGAATAGCCTGGCCTCTGGCCAAAGCCCCCAGATAAAGGGGGTTGTGAAACTTGCCTCCTTCAGCTTGTCAGTGAGGACCTTGATCTCCTCCTCGTACTTGTCCTCCTTCTGTGAGTACTGTAGATCAAAAGAAGCAGAAACAGGAGTCATGCATCTACCCAACTGTAACATCTGCACCAGTCTACAGAGACAGACAGAGCCTAAAAACCCTCCCACTTTATCTTAAATATGAAACAAAAGACCTTACATCTAATGACTTATCAAACAGTTCTAAAAGAAACATAAGCAACAAGGCTTAGATGCAATAGGTTTATCTTCAATTAACAGAACAAATACTGAAAGGTAATTGCCTGACATCTTTAAGTACAACATTTTACTAATCTTATCCCTCTCCAATTTCATAAGCCAGATACTGTAACCAATGACCCAAGTGCTGCTGTAAATGGTTCTTCAAGTTCCTTCCATTCATTCTCCTGCATGGCTCTGGGGGGGATTTGAAAAGCATGCCTGGGTCTGAACACAGCGGCAGACTACCTACCTTCTCAGCCTGGGCCTCCAGTGACTTCAGGTTGTTGGTCACAGTTTTCAACTCTTCCTCAAGCTCAGAGCATTTGCTGTTGTTTTAGAGGGGAGAAGGTGCGGAGGAAGTGGAGGGTCCAGAGGAAATTGTGCCAAAATGGAGAGGCGTATTGAGACACCGATGACAAGTGGAAGCAGGATGGACAGAGGGAGAGCAGGAGGGGGGAAAAGAAACAAAACAAAATAAATACGAACTAGGGGAATTACAGGAAGGAGACCAAAGTGCCTTAACACAGCAGGAATGCAACAACAATAAAGGTGGAGACTACAAAGACACTTTTGTAAATGCCTTTTAGCTTACAGATTGGTCAAATTAAGAATGCTAATATGGCATTGTTCCTACCAGGTTAGAGGTGTAAAAGGCTCTAGTTCTAGGATATCCCGAGCATAAGCCCACACATAGGAAGAGAGCAAAGCAGAGCAAGGTGCTAGCAGGAAAGAGAGGCTTCATTCAGCAGAGTGAATGAACGTGACAAGAAGAAGTCGTACATAAGTATGTAAAGATAGACCTGACAGAATACTTTGTTAGTCTGCAGTACCTTTGCCTCGGAAGCTGTAAGTGATTTTAAGCTTTGTTCCAAAACTCTTAGCTCGTCCTCCGCTCTTCGAATCCGTCTGTTAGTGTATGTTGTGAACAAAAGGCCATTCAAAACATGAAACACATGCAAATTAATAGTACATGCAACAACGAGTGAGCAACACATCCAAAATAAAAAGTTAACTTTGAGCAAGGCGTGGCATTAAATAACCTCATCCATGCATGTTAATAATGTGCAGCGTCACTCCTAGGTGACAGTGAACAAAAATCTTACCCTTCTGAAAGCTCGGCGCGCTCTTCTGTACGTTCCAGATCACTCTCAATGATGACCAGCTTACGGGCAACCTTTAGGTGCAGAACACCAAGGAGTTACACTATACACAAAATGGCTGTGTATATACACCCAATATCTGTGTACATACACCCTATATGACAGGGTATGTCAGGGTGGACTTAATCATAGTGTGTGCCATTATGTTATTGTGTGGCCAACAGCAGCTGAGAGACTCACCTCCTCATATTTGCGGTCAGCCTCCTCAGCGATGTGCTTGGCCTCCTTCAGCTGGATATCCTGCAGCTCCATCTTCTCCTCATCCTTGGAGGCCCTGTTCTCAATGACCTTCATGCCTCTGTGGGGAGGAAGGGGAGAGACAGGCAGCAGATGTTAGGCTAGGATGAGTCCCATTCCCAGGCTCACAGATGCACTGCACTGTAACGCAATAACTCAAATCAATATCTCTGGGCCAGACTAAACCTGGGTGGGCAGGTACCACTGCAAGCAGCTCTCTGGGAGTGCCGTGGTACGCCCACCGCACAGCCACGCTGGCTGGCAAACTTTAATATGCCCTTTCAAAGTCAAGGCCTGGGCAGCTGGACAGCTTTTTTAATGGGACTGGGGGGAAAATACTGCACCACTAGATCACTGGAGATGACAGGGTAGGCCCAGACAGGGTCTGATCTAGTCTCAGATGTTCAGGCATTGGGCTGTGCAGCATAGAGGGGTTGTTTATACACCAAACAAAGGAATGGAAACAGAGCCTCATGGCCAATTTATTCAGGATTTCATAGTCACCGCTGAAACAGGTTATGTTTGTTGGAACCGGTCAGTGGCACCGCCAGCCATTACTTTTGCTAAAGGCCTTAACAACTACAGTAAGGGGGCAAGAGAAACTCAGTCTAGTCTATGGTCTAACACCCTATCCACCATAAATATATACCTCTCGGACTCATCAGCCGCCTTCTCAGCCTCCTCCAGCTTGGTCAGGGCAGTTGCCAGACGCTCCTGAGCACGATCCAACTCCTCCTCAACTAGCTGGATACGTCTGTTAAGGGAAGCGACATCGGCCTCAGCCTAGGAGAGAAGAGAAGAACTTGCCAGAACCTGCATCGTGGGGTAAAATGCATTAAGACAAACATACAGTACAAACATATCAACATAAAGAATACTGGTGAATTTTCCACCTCAGTGTCTTGTGTGTTTTATAGGTGAGAGGTCTGGGTAATGACTATTTAAAAAGTGCCATCTCCATCTGCCAGCCTAATGACAGTGTCACCTGTTGGGGAGAGAAAAGGGCCTTCCTAGGAGGATTCCCCTGTGCTGAGCTGCACTCCACACACTGTGTAATGACAACAATGCTCCTGGCTGACACAGGCTGAATACCTGGCCTCATTATTGGACCCCAGAGGTGACATTAACGAGGACTCATGGTGCACCAAAGTGGTTTACACTGTCAAAGGCCACACACACACACACACCAATGAAGAGTCCCCAGAGGACCATATCTGAAGATTAGATGATGTTCAGCCTTTCATCCTCTCAAAATGTCTACTTTATTGTTATTTTACTGGTGGTGTGACTGATCAAGTGTATTCCCTTCTGTTCTAATTACCTTACCACTAGTACCAACAATAAGTTACGGAACCGTCACACTATTTTATAAGATATTTTATACTGAGGAAGTGTCAAATTCAGCTACAAATATGTTTTTGTGGTAATAAAACAGAACATTTGATAGCAGAAACAATTGATATGGACAGTTGATATGGACAGCCACTGCTCTATTCTTTGTTTCTATATCTATATCTCTAAGTCGACTTATTTTGAATCTTTAAAAACACTTCAATCCCTTTTTGACAGCAGCCCATTTGAATTGAATGAAACCTCCCACATACATATTGGCCCATTGCAGAAGTGGTCAGAAAGTGAGTTTTTGGACTTGAATGCCAAAACATTCAAGAGATAAAGGTGCTCAAAGTTGACCTATTTTGCATACCCAACCATACTATGGTTAACCGCTCAGAGGCCTGATCACATACTAACACCAGAGTGGTGCGCAGGGTCCATCTCATGTTGTGAATGGCGATATGGAAACTAGCCAGTGAAATTAAGATGACTATCAGTTCATCTAGTGGTTTTTCAAACCCCACCCAAAACGTCTCCTTCAAATAAACTAACATGAAGTGACCATGTTGATGTTGGCAATTAACCCACTTAGCAGCAAATTCATACAGGCTTTATTTCCTGATTCTATAGCTCAGAGGCTGGCCCCCTGTTCTTTAGAACATGCGACAACTATTTGTCCTTATAAGGAAACCTTGTTTAAAACGACATTCTGTTATTGATGTTGTTCGCAGCTCTGTTGCAACATTCTCTGACGTTATTTCCTGTTTAAATGGAAAATAGTTTACTCTGTGCTGCAATTATGTTTAAAAAAAAAAAAAGTACAATTTACTTATTAAAGGTTATTATGTGCACTAAAGCATGTGCATAGAAGCCTAGCATACCCAGGAGATGACTATTGGGGGTGATACAGTACCATTAAACAAACTAATATTTTAAATCAAATAACTGTTTGTGAAAACAGTTACCTTTGTACATCATGGCCATCAATTAAGAGAAAATATAAACGGACTATGACATCAGAAACATGGTGGTTACAGTATCATTGAAATCGCGCTCTACCGCTACAGCTAAACACTATTTACACTTGGGGCAATCATCAAATTCGCCTCGAGCTCGTAATCTGTCCGAGTTGGCGAATCGTAATCAATGAGCATGATACATTTAGGTTGTTAGCTAACACAACGGGATCAAATCAAATGTATTTATATAGCCCTTCTTACATCAGCTGATATCTCAAAGTGCTGTACAGAAACCCAGCCTAAAACCCCAAACAGCAAGCACTGCAGGTGTAGAAGCACAGATGTCAGAGAAATTCCGCTATGTCAGTGCATCACCATGGATTTTTAAAGTCTGTGCTACTCACTCTGATATTAAACTTCTCAAAATAAATATCATTGTTTCAATTTTGGAGAAATGTTTGTTTTTTTTGCAGTTATTTTATGATATGCTTACGGATTCTCTGGTTTTCCTCTCCAAGCCCAATTCTCTCTGTAGTCTTTCAGCTCTCTCTTCAGCACCGTCTGCCTGCTGTTGCAGGGTTTTTATTTTCCGTTTAACGGCCTCCAGTGATGTTATACCGGTCATTATTTCAACTTGCTAAGAAAACTACGTTAACACTTTCCTTGAAATGGAAACGGAGCGCTACAACGCCCTGGAATGTACCTGGAGGGAGGCTGCCCGCGGTACTCGAGTCGTTTGTGAGGAGCGCACACAGCAATAACTGAACGTTAACACCGGAAGTAACCATGCTTTCATAACCTTTTCAAGGCTACAAACGAAAATATACGGGAAGTATAATTTATTTTTAGTTTCTTGTTTTCGTAATATTATAATGGTTAACCAACATTTGGTCATAATAAAAAGTGTATCTGTGGTAGACGTACTGTAATGATAAGGGCACGCCCAGCTACTACAAGCGTTGACTAAGGGACCTTGCACGGGTGTATAGCACCATCTGCTGGTATTATCTAGACAGTACACATGGGATTGAAAAGATATTCAGAATGTATAATTCCTAAAGAGTACCAAGAGGCCTTCTATGCATTTGTAGAATTTTACTCAAGGAGGTCAACAAATTCGTTTTTTCCTGAACTCCTTTCCTGCAATAGTTAAGTTAACTTGCCTTGCTAATGTTTTTCCATATTTATTTAGCCTAGGATTATCATGCCATAACACGACAAACCTAGGTATTTTATACATGTTGTTTTCAGCCCCTGAATGCAGCTCCCGGTGTCATGCATGAAGCGACAGTTTTCCTTTTATGGAGCATTTCCCTAATTTCAAGTTCTTCCCTGCATGAAGCCAAATTATACCGCAGGGAAGCCAAATTACACTCTAGAGTATGAGTTTAACTAAATGTACCTCAAAAACAACAACAAAGTACATTAATAATAAGATACAAGAATAATCTTAAATACCAATGGTCTAAAAGTGTATTTAATGAGTAAATATCTCATTATTAGAAAATACTTCAGGTTGATGGTAGAATAGTTAGACAATTAAATTTAAGGGAAACTAATTTACTATAGGCCTAGTCTGTTCTGTTGCAAGAAACAAGCGCAGCCCAAAAAGTAAGCTCTAACTTGACCAATGACCAAATAAAGCAGTGGGCTATATTTATCCGTGCGGTGCACACGCACTCCGCTTGGAGACTGCACGTTTAACAAATTCAGTTTCCACTCGTAAATGTCCCCACTTTAAGGAGCTGTGGAGAGGAATCTGATTTAGTGTCTTAAATTGACATTGGGGTCTCATATGTAGGCGATCTATGTGGAGAGATTCAAATACCAGAACACTGAAACACCTTTGTTCTTTATATTGATATGATTTAGGTGATTTGTGATCTTTGACAACAGACACACAACCATAAAATATCTAAAATGACAGTTCAATAATATCTGGCATGACATCATGATTGTTTGTGATTTAAATATGATTCCTTTATCATAATAAGCTACAGTCCAGCTGGCCCATAGACATTTAGGGCTGGACAGGTGTATCACACCTAAAAAGTATTCAACCTACATTTGGTCATCTGAAAAAAGACTTTAGACCGAGTGATGAGGCCGAATAAAGGCCTCTCACATAACTCTGTCATTTTACATATTTTACAGTTTGATGTGAGACCGATTTGGGAAGCAGTGTGCAGGAATGGTGATTTTGTGCCCTTTACTTACGTCCGTGGCTGTCTTCTCAGCCACCTCAAGTTTCTCCTGGGCATCCTTAAGAGACTCGGAGTACTTGTCCAACTCATCCTCTGTTCCCTTCAGTTTCTTTTGCAGAGCTACCAAGTCATCCTCGAGCTGAGGTTTGTTTTAGTGTGGACAGTTTCACAGGGGTGATCAGCGGGAAACAGAGGGCGTGAGCGCGCACAAGGCGCAAGAACGCAGACAGACAGAGAGAGGGAGAAAGAGGAGAGAAGTTAGGGAAAATCATGCGAACCACATAAAATACCTTGGTGGCCACCTCCTCGGCGTTCAGAAACTTTTCCTCGGCGGCTTGGAACTCATCAAGCACTTTATCACGTTCATCTTCGGTGATCCGTAATTTATTTTCCAACTCACTTATTTCATCCTCTAACTACACATGCAAAGGACAACATTTTATTTAGTTGAATAGAACATCAAAGTGAATATACTATTGCATTTATGCTGAAAGAAGCATACGTTTTTCAATAGCCTATCCATATTCCCTACAGTAATTATTCTATATTTCCTACTTATACTTAGCCTACAGTAATTTTCCTACACATGTATTTTCCTACTTTATAATTAGGCTACATTAATAAAACTTCACCCACCCATCAATCAGTGACATGGACGTAATTAGTAAACACAATTATTCCGATAATTCATACCCAGGTCACTTATTAGCCTACCCGTCGTGATATGTTATTCATAAATATCACTTAAATACTCCTTATTTCGAATGATCCGTAAAAGTGATACATCCACATCGAAGAGGTGATCGATCCACGTTTAGAGACTGCCGCGAACAGAGCCACTGGTATTCAGGTGCCTTTTCTAGAATCATTTAGATGTTCCATACATAATGCCGACCTGTTTGCTCTTGTCCTCTGCTGCCTTCTTGTCTCCCTCGGCTCCCTCAGCTCTGTCCAAGGCATTCTCCTTGTCGAGCTTGAGCATCTGCATCTTCTTCTTGATGGCATCCATGGCTGCTTATTTTTTGTTTGGCTCCACCAAATGTTTCGAAAGAGACCCGAGGAGAGAGACTGTGCGTCTGTGCTTCACTGAACGTTGCGCTGGAGTGCAAGCTCTTCTTGAATGTGCCTTTTCAAATATGTACTGTCGAGAAGGGGAGGGGACTAAATTCTTTCAGACATCCAATACTTTTTTGGAGACGGCATCTCGGGGTCCCTTCCCCTTGCCCTATCTTTCTTTATGGATCTACTCGGTGATTCGCTGCTCTCAGACATTTGACCATTGATATGACTATATATGGGATTTGATAGTTTTGTCTAGAAGGGATATAGCTTTTGTCAAACTTGACTTTTCGTAGCAGGTTTAGGATAACTTGCGCAGCAGGTTATGAGAATTCACTTATAAGGTTAGTGTAATTAGGTTAAGGTTAGGTAAAGTGTTAATGTTAGCTAAAATGATCAAAAAACTACGTTTGACTTCAAATTTGACAAAAGCTGTATCCCATCTAGGCATGACCGATTTGATGGGCAGGAGAGCAGCCCCTTCAAGATGTAGGTTCCTATTTCTAAGGTAGTAAATACTACTGTTTGGGAAGGACACTGTCCATCTCAGGAGTATGCTAAATGTGCTGTTTTATAATGCTATTCTACACATTTTGTCAGGATGCTAAGAGAACATGTTGCAGTTTTAAAGCCAATTTCACACCTGTGCCAGCATGTTGGCAGTGGGCCATACTACAGTAAGTACAATGTATTGAGATTTTTTCCCCTTATGTCATTCTGAGATGATTTAGTTTTGAATACTGTTTAATGTTTTTTTGTCCTTTTGTCTCAGGATACTGGACCATAACTGTGCCAGTGCCCAGTGCTATCTATGGATCTGAAATTGTCCTCCTGGGAGGTGTTGTATTAGATCAGGTCAAGTGTACAATCAGTGAAGAGGTACTGCTGGTGAAAGACTCAGGTCAACCAGCCCCTCGAGGCATTGTTCACAATCTGAGAGGCATAAGATAGGAAAGAGCTGCCAGATAATGTATCAAGTAGTCTCCCTGCTAACTCTTTAAGTATTAGTTGGCTGTAGCCAGACAGCCTCCATGGGATACTGAAGTGTGATGGTATTTCAACAGCCCTCTGCTCCCTTTGACAATCTACAGTAGCCATATACTGTAGTTCTAATCAAGGGTGCAACTTTGGTTGTAGAAGTTGGGGGGACATCATTTAAATTATATATTTTTATCCAGTCTGATAAATACTCCAAACAGCCTACCTGATCACTCAGAGTTGTCCGCAGGGTCCTAAAGCCCCCCCACCCCTATTTTGTATCACATTCCAATGATAAAACTGGGAGGGACAAAAATGCAATTTCAGAATGTGTGTGTTGGGAGGGGGGGGGGGGGGGGGGGGGTTGCGCTGCTGGTTCTAATGTTAGAGAACTGTCACTGCTGTTCAGACTGTTCAAGATGGATATAAGAAGAGCAATCGTGAAACACAATCTACAGGGAACGAGTTACTTAAACTGGACCTGCATGGCCATACAGTACATGACAGGTTTTTAGCAATTGTTTAAGTTTGGAAATTAACCAGAAGAAATATTGATAAATCAATGGATTGATCAGTTAGACTATCTCTCATATCATCCATCGCATTGAAGGTTAACCATATCAATTGAACAGATAATAATTTGCCACAATTGACAAAAAGTAGAGGCAAGCCATTTGTGAAGCACTCGAAAGGCTAAAGTTGACATTGGTAAAATTAAATGTAATTCAATTGAGTAATCCCTAATTGTTATTAGTGTGTAAATATATAACTTCTTGTAATTTAGACAGGAAGCTGAAAGAAACATAGGCTTAGACTGAGGCCTTCTTGAGTCTCTCCTTCTTGTGAGGATATTTTTAGGATCGCCTTCTTCAAGCACCTGCCTTGGTCTGTAAAGTTCAACTAAGTCACTATGCCAAGTGTTCGGGCCAAACCCTATGAGATAAGCCTCTAAAATAATCCAAGTCTTTCGTATGCTGTTCACTTTGAGTTTGGGCTGTTTTTATTATCAGAGCAACTGACATACGTAGGTTCATGGGTGTGTTGTGTGCGCTGTTGTTGCAGTCAGATATTTACATGGAGGGAGAGAGCATGAATTTGCACATCCCATATAATGTGGTAATGAGTCAAAATCCACTTAGCCTATTGTTTTCTGGCACATTCATTTATTTTCTTTCGCGTGCAGGGTCCGACATTAAAGATGGTACACCAGGGCGAGTAAAAACATGTTTCGGGCCAGTGGATCTCGTCTCTCACTGGCCCTAAGGGCCAGTAAGTAACTTTTCAGCGCATTTTTGCATTCCAGTTCAACTTTTGCCTGCTCTGTCACAGTCTACCATAGAGCTCCACAGTGAACGCCTCATAATACTCAAAACCTAGCGGTCAAACACAGAAATGGTTCCAATTGTTTTTTTCACCGTTCATTTTTCATGTGGGGGAATTTAGAACCACTTCAAACAAGGTCTGTTTCATGTAGGCTTTCCTTGGTGAGATGTTTTGATAACCGTGTAAATGTCTTTCAGACAAGGTGAATTTTATCATTATATTTGGCTTTGTTTAATCTCAGATTAAAAAAAGGTAATTAGCATCTAAATTGACATCATGCAAAACTACAAATCCCTACAAGTTCCAGCACGTCATCTTTTCTGTCAGCTAGCTAGCAGGACATTTCAATTGACTGTTCTATATATTATCTAACAAACATGTTTTGGTTTATTATGCATTAGGTATTGTGTCTTGTACATAATACTACCCTAGTAGCAGTCAGATATTTACAATGTGCCATGAATACTAGGCTAGTTCTTTGCCTACATGATATTAGCAACATAGGTAACCTTTATTTGAGCAGATCCTCTTCTCCTTCAGCCAGTTGAGGTCTATATTTAATCCCTATAATTCCTGCCAACTATATGAAAGAGGTGAAATCTATTTAAATTCATGGTGACAGAATTCAGGGCGTCAACTAACTTGTTGACATGTTCTGTTGCAGATTCAAAGCCAGATTAATTGTTGCAGAATGTATCCATAATCATGAATGGATAAGCATATTTATTTGAAAAGAATGCACCCATCAATCACAAACACCTGAACTCCAACAATTTAATTGTTTTAAATACATCTAAAATAGTAGGAAAATATAGTAGACAATGCATATATATGCCTTTCAAACATAAAATAACAAACATCTGACTTGAAAGTAAAGATACAATTATTTATTAATCAATGCCACAAACCTGGGACATCGAAGAGCACCATATTGTTCATTCTAGGAATTAGACCAACACAAATAACAAAATGTAAAACTGCATTTTGTGATTTTTGATGGATGTGTTACAAATGGAGAAACAAGTGGATGCATAAGGTAGGGTTAATATAAAGTACTAGCTCCAGCAGGATGAGAAACACACTTAACAGACTCAAAATAAGGAAGACATGCCTAAACACAGCTATATCAACTCCCTTCTTGTCCATGTTGCTGCTGTCAGTTGTGAGCAGCACATTTACCACTGCATTCAGTCTGAAACCCAGAATAAGCAGAAGCACAACATTACACAGGTGAAAAAAAGGTAGCAAAAACAGTACACCACAACACTTTTAAATGTGTTACTGAGTCTAGATGTTATCAAATCAGGAGAAGAATAAGTTAATAGAGAAAATGACTGACGGTAAGGTGAGTTTATAGCGATAAGATGGAGTTCCAAAGACAATGAGTGAGCACAGCATTTCCACAAATTGAGCCTTACACAATACAATTTAAGCATAGAGGACAGCATTTTGTTGACAACATGGAGGTTTACATTATGTCTACTGTGTGTGAATGATGAAAGAATCTTCCCCAGCTGTAGGTCCATTTGAGTGTGTGCGGCCACTTAGACCAGCACATCAACCAGTACTGGGACCAACAGAGACTATAAAGTACAAAAATGGACGGAGTTAACAATCGATGGCTTAGACTTAATTTAAAGTTGACACAAATGATAACTAAGCAATACGATGCCACAAACTACAACACATATGAAAGACTGTACCACACAGGCCAGTACAATCACCTATACATGGAAACAGTGGAGATTTGAGCATGTACATTTCGGTGGGGCAAACCTCCCAAAAATGTTTTAAATACATGCCAGCAATAATTGCACTATAACAGTGACAAACGGTGCCCTCAAACTGTTAGGCCATGGAGTGAATCCTTACCACTGCTACACCTGGCTATCAGCAGAGACTTGTCTGGCAGCAAAACAGTTCATTCAGCCTCATTTACTGCCTTTAAAAAAACCTAGCTGATATGGTTGCTTGCTTAAACAAATGTGGTTTCTGTCACTTCCTGATCTGTTTCACCTGTCTTTGTGTTTGTGTCCACCCCCCTCCAGGTGTCGCCAATCTTCCCCATCATCCCCAGTGTATTTATACCTGTGTTCTCTGTTTGTCTGTTGCGACTTCGTTTGGTTTTGTGATACCAACCAGCGGTTTTTGCCCTTGTTCATGGCTGTTCTAGTTCCTGGTTTCCAGTTTTTCCTGGTTTTGACCTTTCTGCCTGTCCTGAATCTGAGCCTGCCTGCCGTTCTGTACCTTGCCACACCACACTGGATTATTGACCCCTGCCTGCTCTGATCCTGAGACTGCCTGCCGTTCTGGACCTTTTGCACCCTATCTGGATTACTGACCTCTGCCTGCCATTGACCTGTCATTTTGCCTGCCCCTGTACTAGTAATAAACTTTTGTAACTTCGACACTGTCTGCATCTAGGTCTTACCTGAAACGTGATAGTTTGCACATCTTAATTGTCGGTAGAAAGTATGGCACAAGGGGACGACGAGCGGTTAAGAGGATATCCGTCATTTCAATTAAGACATTATTGAGCGAACTCGGATGGACGTGGTCAATACAGCTATTTGTTCAGCACTTTTGAAATGTACAGCGACAGAATTCAGAACATGGGCCATTCTTTCAGTATTCCTCCTGTACACCAAGTCAGAACCATAGGATAAATAAAGGGGGCATATAAGCAGACAATGAAAGCTCTTACAATATTCGATGACTGTATGTCTTTAAAACAGGCTATAGGCCACATGTGCACCACCAAGTCAGAACAGTAGACTAAATTATGAGAGGGAAAGGGACCAAATTATTGGGGTGAGGCACATGGGCTACTAACAGCTTACTACACAACATACACTCACTATTACTTTCTTAGTTTCAGTCAACATATCTAGTTTCTGACTTGGAATTCCGTGTTGGATGACCGTTCAAAATGTATTTTTCTAGTGGGAGCTCATTTCTTTCCGGAGTTCCCAGTTGTCTTGAACTCACTGGCGTCTGTGATTTCCCAGTTTCGAGTTTCCAGTTGTTTTGAATGCGGCAGAAGTCAGGCTGGATTGACAGAATGGCCAATGTTGAATATTTATCCTTTCAAGCTTGGCAAAGATACCCTTAAACCCAGACTTGGACCACACATCCACTCCACTGAATACCAGGCTAGTGATTTATTTGTAATGCTTGCAGTTAGCCACTGATTCCTTCCAAACCACTCATTGATGAATTTGTGATTTCCAACTTGTTGGTGTAATGTTTATGTCCAATGACCGATGAGCACCAATACGTTTTATTTATAATTTCTCTTATTTTTTTCTCTTCATATGACAAGGATTGAAAAAGATTTGCCAGTAGATTGTCAACTTGATTCATGATGATGACTGCTAGTTTGCTAGCTAAGATTTTGAAAGTATGATGTTGACATGATCAGTCCAATAAAAGCAACGGTAGATATAACGTAATTTGACTTTTTATCTGTGGCCAATGACCTTTAGCTTTCTTGAATGTGCACTTCCAATGTAATTCTATGGCAGTACCCAATTGGCTTGAATTTTGGAGCTCTACTCATAGATTTTGCGGTGACATAGTTTCCCCATGAGTGCTGGAACACTGAGCCAATAGTTTCCCCATGAGTGCCAGAACACTGAGCCAATCACGGCGCAACTAGAGAATTTTACCAACCTCTACGCTACGTATTTTCCGCTGGCTGCCCCACCACCACCACAGAAAGGACTGAGCTAGGCTGAAACACCTACATTTAAGAGCTGCCTTACTCAAGAAAGCAAAAATGAGACCATGTTTGTATGCTGCTTTATTAGCTCAATTATTATTATTTTTTACATTGTTTTCAAACTGATTTGTGACACATTCCAAAATAACATGCAAAACATGCATGTTTAAAAAAACAATCTTAGCGAAATTAGTCTCAAAATGCCCTGAATGACAGGTTGCCACTGCATAGAAAGTAACCTAAAGGCTCATATAGTACCAATCAATACTGCTCACCTGACAGACAGTGCAGGTGTGGACCAGTGCTGCCTTGGCTGCAGTCTTCTTTTTTTGCATAATAATAACTGGCATAGGAAATATTATCTGCAGATTTGTCTACGACTTCCTTTTTTTCACTCTGACTCAGAATAGCGATCTTGGAAAACAAATATGGTTTAGAGGTCAGGGTTCAGTTCAACTTTCATCCTTTCAACTTTTCACCATGCTGGGAATATGCCACAATCGTTTGTATTCATTAGAATAACTCGTACTCATACATATACTGTACACTACAGCTGCAACATATACAACATATACCTCAATTTTTACCAGACAGTGCAAGGCTGTCATAGCAAAGTTTTGTTGAATTGTACTGTATAGATTAATTTTAATATTGCATGAGCTTGTTCTTCAGTTGTCCCTATAGTATTTTCAGTGTGGAGCATGCTGAATTTGCAACAGTATTCTGGAAATGAAAATAAGCTCTATTATGAAGTTTTCTTTTTGAGTTGAGACAATATACCTCCAAATCATATTTCCATATGGATATTTTAGGTGCTTAAAACAATAGATGTAATAGATGAAAGATGTCCTTCTTAGAATGGTCAGAGTAGGAAAGGTCTTATTGTAGTTTTGGTAAACATAGGTTTCCCTTATCAAATCGACACATGAATATGAATATGATTTTGTAACGCAAGTTTCAGAATGTAGAGAGTAGTCCGAGTTTTGTTTGGCTTAGTGTGTCAACCATGTTTCAGTCCTGATAGCTCTTTACAGCTACAGAACCCAACATTTCCCTGACACTGAAAAAAAATCTTGAAGTGGTATAATTATGCGTTTACTTGGAATCCAATAATTAAAATACCTCTTGATAGGGTGAGGGATCAGAGCATCTTTTGAAAATTAATGTGTTTATGTAGGCTAAACCTACAATTTTATTGAGAAAAATAATCAACCTCATGCAAATTGTAACATTTGAAATAATAAAGTGTTCTCCATAAAAAATGATTTATAAATCATCAAGGCACTATAAATAGTTTCAGACAGAGTGCATTGAGTTAACTTTCATGGTCATTTACCACCACTCTCTCCCCTGGCTCCCATCATGTCACCCTCTGTCAAACTAAGGTTGTGTTATTGCTATTATGTGAGAGAGTTGACACTTGGCTTTGTCTGAGCCCAGTACAACATAGCAGCATGCCTGGCATGCATGGAGATCACAGTGGATCAGCGGGGGATCCTCACACTTTACCAGTGCTTTAAGGAGTCTGTACTATGGCTGTACTACTCCAACCAAGTGATGCCTGATGAAGAACTCATTCCTTTGGCTTGCCTTATATTGTGTCAGGCAGCATGTAAGATAATTCACAATGACAGTTCCTCTAGAGATGAGTTTATACTACTCTTTTAGGTTGTGATTATGGACATGATCAGATCCAGACCAGTCAAATGAGACACAAATCCGAAATGACATAGGAAGAGTATTACAGACGGGTTGAATCATGAGAATAATGTCTGTTTGACTGGTACCACAGACAGGTCTATTTCAGCGTTAATAATAAAGATGGTAGTGAGGGTCTATCAGGTCTGCTGATCTCTTACAGTAAGGGTCCCCTGTGTGTATGAAATGTCCAGTTACCCTCCTTGGCTGCATAGGGAGGGGCTGAGCTGAGCTGCACTGGACTGTTGTATAAGAGCTTGTTAGCTAAACGGGAGAGCCCATGGGAGAGAAGCGATGGGACTTTGTCATGGCTGAAAATACTCTTGCGTCACACGTGTGACAGGTAGCCTAGTGGTTAGAGCATTGTGCCAGTAACCAAAAGGTTGCTAGATTGAATCCCGAGCTGTCAAGGTAAAAAAGAAAACTGTCATTCTGTCCCTGAACATGGCAGTTAACCCACTGTTCCTAGGCCGTCATTGGAAATAAACATTTGTTCTTAACTGACTTTCTTAGTTAAATAAAGGTTACATTTGAAAATAATAAAATAAAATCACTCGGTCTCATAGCCTCACAGGAAGTGGGCTCCAAACTTCACAGTGTGCCATTATAACCAATTGACACCTCTGTTGGGAAAGTAAATATACTGTAGATACATTAAGTAGCATATCCCACACAACTTTATATATGCATAGGAAGAAAATTGAATGAAATCGTTACGTGCCTGCCAAGCCTACAAACAATTAAGTTTACTCTTGTCATGCTTGCATTGCTTTACATCTGGGAAGCAGTCCTCCATGCCAGAGGTTGAAGATAAGGCACCAGCCAGAGCCAGTAGCTGAAAAGGCTAGGCAAGGACTTCATGAGTACAGTGTTACCTATGAATATTACATCATTATTTCACCAGTGGAAAGGGACTTTTTTTGTAAGTCACCCTTTGTATGCCTGTGCTGTCTCCTGACTGGACAAAATCACATCTACCATTTGACACACAAAAAAGTGGTCCCTCGTGTGAACCCAAGCCAGTCAGTCAGTCAGTCAAACAGACAAGAATGTTACTGAGAGCAATGGCCTATTCTGGATGGTACTCTACAGTTGGTTGAGAACCCACTATACACCCAGTCAGTCTGTGTCTCTGAGGAGTGCAGTGTTAGAAGGTTCCTTGTAAAATACTATTTGAGGATTCTACAGACATGGTTCAGATATATATAGAGCCCCTTGGATCCCTGTGGCCGCTCCCTAAGGATTACAGTGCCATGCATGGGCATACATTTAGCACAGCAAATATGGAGAGAGTATGTTGGGGGGGGGGGGGGGGGGGGCGTAAACCTACCCTCCTGTAACCTAAGTGCCATGGCCTATTAATGCCCTGGTGTCATAGGGTCCCGGGTCTCTCTGCACGTTATGTTCCTCTGAGTTACTGATATCACACACTAAATTAGCATAGACCGACATCTAGCCACAGCCAATGCCTTCACAACCAGGTACAGTACATTTTCACTTTCATAACTAAGAAATTAGAGACTCAGGGGTGGGGGAGGTCACCTTTCAGCTAGAGGTGCCCCACTAAAGCTGCACAGAATTCCACCTTTTGCTATATGAGGTTTATTTTGATAGAGAGGGACTTTCACTGCTCAAACTATGTGTCTTGCCTGGGTAAGTCTTGTGTGGGCCAGGAATGGGGCACCCTCTTTGTCCTCACTGGAGTTCCTGTCTGCCACTGAAGAACATTTCCAAGTAGCACAAAGCCTCAAGGCTAACCTCAAAGTCAACAACATTATTTTTTGTCTTAGGGTGATCTGTGTACCAAACTCAGTTGACATATTTCAGCTTGTAAGGTTGAAGTTAATATCCTGTTTTAGGGCAGACTCTGATGCTGAGGTACAAATCAATCTGTCACAGTTGAAATAAAGAAACATGTATTTTTATTTTCTGTTTTAATTAAAACTCATACGTTGTCTAGAGTAAGTAATGAGCCTACAACTAACCTCCAATACACTTCAAACAGACACAGAGAGCCCAGCTAGCACTTAAGGAACTAGACAACATTTTTTGGTATTTCATTACTTTAACAGAATTTTCCTAAAAGTTCAAACATGGTTACATTTAATTTCAATATCGGTAATGTTCTAGGAGTGTTCTCCAGCTGGTTTGACATTGGGAATGTTCTGAAATAGTTCAGAGAACGTTAAGAAATATAATTATTCTGTGGGAATTTCAGTACTTCAGCATAACATTTCCTACAGATTTCCTCATGGTTCTATTTAAAGTCATGTTCTCAAATTGTTCTGAGAATGTTAAGAAAATCTTTCATAAAAACCACAAGAAAACTTTAGTAACGCTCAGAGAACGTTCTAAGAATGTTATTAAAAAAAAATATACAATAGGTTCTCTGCATCATTTAAAAAAAACTCTATCCTTTACCTCAGGGATAGGTAACCCTGTTTTTGATTTGCCCAACCTGGAAGACCAGGTGCTTTGAATTTAGGCAATCACTGAACTGACAAATTAGCTGTTGGTCAAGTGTGGTGCACTCCAGGAAAAGGGTTGCCTGCCCCTGCTCTATCTTGTTAAGTTTGTTCAGGTGTCTTGGCCGAGCCCACCAATTTGCCACACCTGATCTTAATGATTACTTGTTTCCTTTGAAAAGGGGTTTCTTTGAATAGGCTAAAATGAACAGCTTTGTATGAGTAAAAAAACATTGCATGCTAGTTCCATCCAGGTGGCACAGTGGACTAATTCCATGGATGGAGAACAGAACATCACAAACTCAGCAAAAAAAAAGAAAGGTCCATTTGTGAAGACCCTGTCTTTCAAAGAGAATTCGAAAAAATCCAAATAACTTCACAGATCTTCATTGTAAAGGGTTTAAACACTGTTTCCCAAGCTTGTTCAATGAACCATAACCAATTAATGAACATGCACCTGTGGAACGGTCGTTAAGACACTAATAGCTTACAGACTGTAGGCAATTAAGGTCACAGTTGTGAAAAACTAGGGCACTAAAGAGACCTTTCTACTGACTCTGAAAAACACCAAAAGAAAGATGCCCAGGGTCCCTGCTCATCTGTGTGAACGTGCCTTAGGCATGCTGTAAGGAGGCATGAGGACTGCAGATGTGGCCAGGGCAATAAATTGCAATGTCCGTACTGTGAGACACCTAAGACAACACTACAGGGAGACAGGACGGACAGCTGATTGTCCTCGCAGTGGCAGACCACATGTAACAACACCTGCACAGGATCGGTAAATCCGAATATCACACCTGCGGGGCAGGTACAGGATGGCAACAACAACTGCCCAAGTTACACAATGAACGCACAATCCCTCCATCAGTGCTCAGACTGTCTGCAATAGGTTGAGAGAGGCTGGACTGAGGACTTGTAGGCCTGTTGTAAAGCAGATCTTCACCAGACATCACCGGCAACAGCGTTGCCTACGGGCACAAACCCACTGTCCCTGGACCAGACAGGACTGGCACAAAGTGCTCTTCACTGAACAGTTGCGGTTTTGTCTCACCAGAGGTGATGGTTGGATTCGCGTTTATTGTCAAAGAAATGAGTGTTACACCGAGGCCTGTACTCTGGAGCGGGATCGATTTGGAGGTGGAGGGTCCGTCATGGTCTGGGGCGGTGTGTCACAGCATCATCGGATTGAGCTTGTTGTCATTGCAGGCAATCTCAACACTGTGCGTTACAGGGAAGACATCCTCCTCCCTCATGTGGTACCCTTCCTGCAAGCTCATCCTGACATGACCCTCTAGCATGACAATGCCACCAGCCATACTGCTCGTTCTGTGCGTGATTTCCTGCAAGACAGGAATGTCAGTGTTCTGCCATGGCCAGCGAAGAGCCCGGATCTCAATCCCATTGAGAACGTCTGGGACCTGTTTGATCGGAGGGTGAAGGATAGGAACATTCCCCTCAGAAATGTCCGGGAACTTGCAGGTGCCTTGGTGGAAGAGTGGGGTAGCATCTCACAACAAGAACTGGCAAATCTGGTGCAATCCATGAGGAGGAGATGCACTGCAGTACTTAATGCCGCTGGTGGCCACACCAGATACTGACTGTTACTTTTGATTTTGACCTCCCCCTTTGTTCAGGAACACATTATTCCATTTCTGTTAGTCACATGTCTGTGGAACTTGTTCAGTTTCTGTCTCAGTTGTTGAATCTTGTTATGTTCATACAAATATTTACACATATTAAGTTTGCTGAAAATAAACGCAATTGACGTTGAGATGACATTACTTTTTTTTCTGAGTTTAGGTTTGAATCTCACTGACACCGTGTCACAAAAAAATGTATGTGCTTGTGTGATTAATGCTTAAGCAAATTCATTTCTGAGAACATTCTGAGAACTTTAGTGAAACTTTCAGGGAACCATAGCAAAACATTCTCAGAACCTCCCTGCAACCTACAAATGTATGTTCCCATAACAGGTGAAATGTTCACTTCAGAACATTCCGTTTTACCGGTCAGGAAACTTATGGCTTTGTTCCCAGGGCCAGTGGTAAACCAAAAACGTACATTCCCACAGCTTCCAATGAACGAAATGTGCTAACTGGGAGTATATTGAAAGAGAACATGAACTTGAGGTAAAGAAACCCATGTGAAGAATGTCCTTTTTTCTGCTCCAAAACGACCACTGCGGGTGGTAGCCATAATGATGGAATATTTGTGGGCTAGCCAGGACTCCTCCCAAAGCGTTTGTTTGTGTTCCCCCTCCACATCTG
Source organism: Oncorhynchus mykiss (assembly GCF_057628025.1). Lineage (NCBI taxonomy): Eukaryota > Metazoa > Chordata > Actinopteri > Salmoniformes > Salmonidae > Oncorhynchus > Oncorhynchus mykiss. The sequence goes on along the minus strand of NC_143023.1, from coordinate 73,013,488 downwards.
GGAAGACACACAGGGAAGAATGTCAGGCATATCTGATGCAGCTCTGTCATGAAGAGGGGGAAATAAATGAGGGGGGGGGGCACCATGATTAATTTCTAAGTCATAGGGGGTGCTAATACAACAATTTAACCCAAATACAAAATAGAAGTTCTACAAGCCATAAAGTTTTTCAATATCAATATCAGCCCTATCGATACATTTTGAAACACTAACTTGGGCTTGCTTATGGCAGATATTCATGTGACCCGTTCAAATTAGGAAAAAAAATAGAACTTGGGGGTCATTGTATTTTGCACTTTGACTGTGCTTGTTTGCACATACCAATGGGGAAGCCAACAAGGGGGAGGAGAAAGTAAATGACTGTTTACTGGCAGCTTGAATTTATCCAAGTTTCAGATAAGAGATTTCTTACCAGCATCATCAGGGCCGTGTCCTGGTCAGGAATTCTCCCTCCATGGATCAGAGGATGTTGAAAGCTACTGATATGGGGGAGATCTTTACAAGTAGTTGAACTGAAAACCCACTGTTCATTGAGTGGTCTTGTGTTGACAATTTCCCGTTCTGAGTGGTTGACCCCCTTACGAATATCTTCACACTCCAAGTTTTGCATTTACGCATCTTGTTGCCTAGCATCTTGTTGCCTAAATGATTTAGCCTCTAATGTCAGAAGGTTGGAACTTTCCGTGTCTACACACACAGAGACACTTCCATACGTGTCCATATATGGAGTCTCTTGTGCTGTAGCCTCTGTGTGAAGTGGAGGGCTCGGTTGGAGAGCCTTTTTGTGAGGTCTAAGTCCTACTTGATATTTTTTTCCATTCCACAGAGCTATAAAACCCTTCGGTATGCACTTACAAATGAGCCACTGTTCTTCTCCAATACTCTCCTCCTTCTGTAATAACCTACTGGAACAGAGAGAGACAGATGAAAAAGCAACGTAAAGGGGAAGCGAATCTTAGAATAGGAAAAAGCGTTTGTTATGGAATACTTACTGAACCACTTTTCTGCCAATATTCTATGCTGTACATACATATATGATACAAATTTGTTATTGCATAGTTAACCTGGAATAATGGCAATCTATTGTCACATTGAGCAGTATGGCCAGTACATACTGTACATAGATTGGCATAGCCCATCTGATCAGCTCTCAAATTAAAATCTGGGCCAGTTTGTATTACTGTGTGCATCATCTCCCCAAAATGTGAAATTTCCATTTTCATTATTAAATAACATTTCTAAAATTAAATCCACCAGTAGGGGTTTTAAACTAGATTTTGTGAATGAACTCCAAACCCCAAAATGACTTTTAAAGTTAAAGTAAAACAGTAATTTGGAGCTTGCGTGGGAGTCTATGGCAATGATACATTCCAGTGTGGTTTTGAGTGACTGGTGAAAGGCTGACAGAGTGTTCATACTACAACCTGACCCAGCAGTCTCCCTACAGTAAGGAATTCTGCAGGAACCCTCAACTCTATAGTAACTGTCTGCTGCTCACACCAAAGCATGGCTGTGACCCTGTCTGTGTTGGTTCAGATGCTGTGACTGTTTTCCCGTCACATTTAGACTTCCCCATCAGGTAGAGCAGATGGGAAAAGTAATCAAACAACTGTCTGAATGCATAAACGTGAGAATCAATAGAGATCCAGTGGTGGTGGTGTGGTCTGAGTGATCCCTGCCCTGAGGCCACACTGTTAGAGATAACAGCATATGATTATTGTCATTATCTCCTGAGGATGCTGAGAGGAACATTCATATCACGAGTCACATTAAAGAAACTGGGGAAGGGCGTAAAACTCTTGGAGCTTGCTATCCCAGGATCCCACTCCCTCAACCAGCCCAGTCTCTGGGTTAGTCTCTGCAACCAGAGCTGCTGGGTGAACAGTACACCGGAAGAATGGACAGCCAAGCTCTCAGAGTAATAGAGAGTAGAGTTTAGCCACATCGATTAATCACTCTGGTTCAACACAGTTTAAACCCTCATGGAAAATGGCATCAGTCAAGTGAGTATCCAGAGTAACTGTTTATTCAGCTTCTATACATGGAGGGGAAGCAATGGAATTGAGAGAAAAAAGTAGCCCTGCCAGGACGTTTGTGTGCAGCCAATTTGGGCTCTCATCTAGTGTGCACTGCAAAGTTTCCAGAAGGGGAAGGGACGGAGGGATGAGTGTTACATTTCATTTGAGACAGCTTAAATCCCTGGGGACACTGCGGCTCGGTTTCAGTCTGCAGCAGCACAGTTTGAGACAGAGCTCTCCGACTGCTCACCATCATGTGTCTGTATCAGATACCAGCTGAACTATCCCACCTCATGTTAGTGTCCAACAAGCTTTCTCTACCCTTAACCTTGTTCTGAACACCTCCAACAAAAAAGGGCATGTGGTTTGGTAAGAAGAATGC